>NC_069502.1:1104381940-1104755065 GCF_027579735.1 Bombina bombina | reverse complement strand
TATATATATATAAATACATATATACACAAATAAATACATACTGTATGTACACATATAAATACATATGTACACACACATATATATATATACACATATAAATACATATGTACACATATAAATACATATGTACACATACAAATATATAAGTATATATAAATAAATATATACACATATAAATACATATGTACACAAATAAATACATATATACACATATAAATACATATTTACACATATAAATACATATTTATACATACATATATATATATATATATATATACACACAAACAAACACATACATATAAATCTTTAGAGATGGGTATGTATTTATCTTTATGGTAATGCCTTTTGCCTACTTTTTTTCTGATGTAGAAATTAAGTGAGCATCTCTCTCCTGTGCAGGCTGACAGGGGTTACTGCTAAGCCCTTCCACAATCCCTTACACACAACAAAGTCCGGCAGCACCAAATGTTTTTTTCCTACCACCTAAGATCTCATATCTTTGAACCCTTATAACTTTTTTGTGCAATTTATTTTTTTGTAATAATTGTTATTAGATGGAGTTATTATGAGTGTAACTGTACTTTGTAATTCATTTTTTATGTATTTTTGTGAGACTTTTTTGTTTCGGAAAACAGTTAACCAGAGCTCTGAGGACGTGCTAACCCAACGTGTGTTAACTTCAATTGCGCTCAAGCGATTATGTTTACTTTCTACTTGTAATACTAGCAAAAATTCTGTCGCATGCAAACATCATCGATAAACCCCTTATCGCTCGCACATGACTGTTAGTGCTCCACAGGTCATGTGGCCCACAGTATGGTAAAATATTTCAGGAAACATTATGAGCTAGATTACAAGTGGCATGCTATTTAGCGCCTCCGCTCGAGTGTAAACTTTGCTAGAAGTAAGTTTTTTGCGAGCATCGGGTAGAGCGTGTATTACAATTTCAAAGTAAAAAGTTTGCATGTGAGGGAAACCCGGCACGCACTAACTTGAAGACTTAGAGTATTGCGAACATGCTAAAGCATTCGACCCATAGACTTTAATGGAAAGAGTAGTAGATAAAAATCTAACACATCGCTTGCATGCTAACATGACAGGAGTTATTAATATTTCACATTTCAATGTTCTTCACATACAGGAATATGTTATTTTTATTGTAAGTACAATTTCTAAATATATCTGTATATACACCTATATCTGTACATCTATTCCTATAGATATATCGGTATATATATCTATTTTACATTAACATTATCATATATATATATATATATATATATATATATATATATAATAATAAAATGACATTTTTTTCTATGTAAAGAACAAAGGACTATAAAATATGCATGACACACTTCAGGTTTCGTGCTTTTGGTCTAACGCAGTGTCGGTTTAGCGCACATGACAAATTAGTTATATCTTAAGGAGTGTTATGGAAATATTAAATATCGCATATTTAAAAAATAAAATAATTATTCAAAATGATTATAGATACTGTAAAAAATATCTATATCTATATCTTTCTCTCTCTCTCTCTCTCTCTCTCTCTCTCTCTCTCTCTCTCTCTCTCTCTCTCTATATATATATATATATAAATATATATAGATAAATAGATATATAGATAAATCCACTGTGGATCCAGCACTCAGTTTAATATGCGGTCAACGTCCGGGGTGCACTAAACCAAATCCCATGCAAAATAACGAAACGAGGCACTCTCCGTTAACAACTTAACATGAAGTTTACTAAGTGAACGTTTTCGTGGTCTCCCCTGTCCTCAGACTTACAAACAACCACAGATCCATTCTTTATTCATATGTATTATTCTATTCTAAACTTAAAATAGAATAATGAATATGAATAAAGAATGGATCCGAAATAACGAACGGATCCGAAAAAACGAGGATGACATTAAATTAACTTGTTTTTAATACTTGTTTGGGCATGCGAGTGATATGAATTTTAAACATTCATTTTTTTTATTTTGGATAATTCGGTTTATTTTTTTCTGTAATTGTAGACTTTTTTTTATTTTTTGCAATTTTAGATTTAAGTATTGTAATTTAATCTTAGGTTTAATTTTTAAATTAATGTTAGTTTTTTTTAATTTTAATTGCAATTTAGGATTTATTATTTTAATTGTAATTTACGATTATTTCAATTTATGTAATGGGGTTAATTTAGGGGGTGTTAGGTTAGGGGTCTTAATGATTAGTTATTTGCTTTGTGGGGGCATGGCGGATTAGGGGTTAATAGTTTAAATAGCTAGATTGCATTGTGGGGGCATGGCGGATTAGGGATTAATAGTTTAAATAGATACTTTACGATATGGGGGCATGGCGTATTAGGGGTTAATAGTTTAAATAGATACTTTGCGATATGGGGGTTTGCGGATTAGGGGTTAATACATTTATTAGTTATTGCGGTGGGGGGTTTGCGGTTGAGAGGTAGATATTGCACATGCGTTAGGTGCTTGATTTTAACAGCGAGCGACGGGTAACATACGCACCACACTTGTATGCAGCGCAGTATATGCGATCGGATCAAGTGTAGTGTAAGGTCTGGTTACCATAGCAACCTATTAATGTTTTAGAAATCTGTCATCGGGTGGAAGCGTTAACACAACGCTAACTTACACCTACACGAAAAGAGCAACCGCAAAACTGAAACTTTTTCAGTGGAAACCTGGTACTAAAATGGATCCGTAAATTTATTTTTAGCTGTCGGCCACTTCGGTAGCTTATGGTTCCATTTTTAATGGCTCAATGGAAGTGAGCTCATAGTTGTATACAAATGGAATTCAGGTTCTTTTACACTTCTCAGGGTGGATTTGGATTGTAAAAATTTAATTTTACACCTGCAGACAATGTTTTCCTTAGACACTGATTTCAGGTAAACTTTCACACTAATTTGCCTGTTCTTTTGTGCCTTGACTTCTAACACTGAGAAAACACTCAATGTTTATCAGAGGTACTTCATATAGTGTAATAGAGGTCATAATTCTTGTTTAGCGCTTCCCATTGATTTTAGTGGGACACACAAATGGTAAACTGTGGGCGATATTTAGTAAACACAAAGAAAGAAAATTGGACCAATGTAAAACAGAAGCGGAACATTAAGCATTAAACGGAAAAAAATAGCGCTTTATGGTGGATGATAATTATCGGCAACAATGTAAATGCGGCAATAAGACTTATTTCTAGAATATGTGGACAGCAACTGATAGTTTACTGAGAGTCTTAATGTCTATGGACATTCTATTTGCATATATTTCATTTCTTTTAAAAATGTAGATAGCCATCTTGCTGTTACTGTGGATTATATATTTACTTATTTATAAAGGAAGTTTGTTATATGACACATAATAATTGTGCTTATCTTATTATCTGTTTGTTTTTAAAGGGACATAAAATCCAAAAAATTTCTTTCATTTTTCAGATAGAGAATGCAATTTAAAAAAAAGTTTCTTATTTACTTCTATTATAAAATTTGCTTCATTCTCATGTTATTCTTTGTTGGAGAGATATCTGGATAGCTAGTGTGCACGTTTCTGGAGCTCTACATGACATGAAATAGGGCAGCCATCTAGTGCTCTTGCTAACGTTTAACATTGTTGCAAAACTGCTGCCATATAGTGCGGTAGACACGTGCACACTCCTGAACTTATTTTCCTGCTTTTCAACAAAGGATAATAAGAAAACAAAGGGGGAAAAATTGGGGTCCCTTTAAAAAAAAAAAAACTCTCTAAATTTGTTTGATAAAGTTAACATAAACCACATCCAACCTTGAAAAACAAAATTGTATTGATATGTATGTTATATACTACTTGAGAAACCTACAAGTTAGAGCTAAAAGCTAAAATGACTTAAAATATGACCTCTAGTTCCAGGATTCATTTCCTCCTGAGTCTTAGGACAATTACTAAGGTGAGGCTGACTTGCTGTGACATACCTATATAGCATTCATACAATCTAAAGAAAGGAAATGTCAGAGCACACATTGCATCTATCATCTAGGGAATATTTTAATGTATTCGTAAAAATACTAGAAAATAGATTTACTACCTTTTAGTTTTACTCAAACGCTAGCGCATCAGACATTTTGCCACTCATCTATTTAGATTACCTTTTTATTTTTAGTCACATATTTCTTAAGAACTGCTTCATTTTTTAATAACGTCTTATAATAAAAAGGCCTAGAGAATAAGTTAGAAATGTCTAAAGAAGTAGGTTACTCAAGTGTTATTTATAAAAGGTAGTCAAGTATAGTATTCTACCTAAGTGATTAAAGTATTAATAACAGTGGTATTTAGTCATAAACTATGAATTAGTGGGGCTCTAGTCCTGCTGTCTGAGAAGTTGAAATTATCAAGAACAAATTTCCGCTATAGAGGTCCAGCAGAAAGCTTTTTTTATGTGGTTCACAAACAAAATCTTATTTATACTTTAGTGTAGTATAATAGTGTCAAAATTAGACTTATTTAAAGGGATATTCAAGTATAAAACAGTGTAAAAAAGTTATTATTAGACAAATACCCTTTTATGTCTATGGGTTTAAGTAAATATATGAGAACTGTTTTCATTTTATAAAGCTCTGACTTTGCAACATAAGAGTTTCTGGTTTGTTAGGACATTGGCAAATGATGTGGCTGCACTAAAAAAGGACGCCCCCCAAAATATTGTAGCAATACACTTCAGCATATCTAAAGGGGCATCTTACCCTTCTGCTAAACTACTTGAAAGTGATGCAGCATATGGGGGATATGTATCAAAGCGTCAACTGAAAATACTCTGGAATTCCGCATAGTAATTTGTCGCGAGATTGATCCGCCGTAGTTATCAAAGCGTTAAGATCGGCAAATGTTGAAATTTGGGACGTAACATACAATCCCACGATCTCAATCTGACGCAGATCGATGTGAGTTGAAAACCTGTGGAATCGAGCGGAATCGTGTTCATTCGCCCTCCTATTCGACACTATTTGAATCTCTCACAAAGTGATCAAAAATTCTACATTTATGCTCACGTCTTTTCCGACTCAGCGTACCTAGTTTTTAATCCGCCACCCTTGAGGTCGCGGATGCCATAGAACTCAATGGGAGTCGGAAAACACAGAAAACTTATGTTAGATGCTGCAAGAGAATGAAGCATATGACATAATTAAAGTAAATTAGAAACTTTATTAAATATGTATACACTTCAAAAATCAAACTAAATGATTGCTACACATTTGGTGCACTAGTAGACATAGAGATAAAAATGAAAAAATACATTACTACTGATGGATTATGCTACAAGTTTGTCTCTCATTACAAAGCAAGCGGACAATATCCAAATTTATTTTAAATTTTTGCACCAAACTTGTCACACTAATAGATATAGATATAGATATAAAATACAAAAACATATAGCTATTTTCATGTATTTATATTTTTTAAATCTATTTGCACCATGTTTAATGTTTTCTAGACGCAAAGACAAATGTTACCAACACAAAGTTGTTAAATAGCATTCCCTTTCTGTCATGTTTTGCAATGGTAATACTCTACATTATTCTTCAATTCACTATGCAAATATTTTTTTAAACAAAGGATAGCAGGAGAACGATAACTAGGGCATGCAAAAAACATTGACATTATTTTAAAATGGCATTCAACTTCACACAAAGTATAGCAAGAGAATGAAAACAGTGGCATTAAAAATACATTGAAATGATTTTAAAATGGCATTATTCACACAAAGGATAGCAAGAGAATGAAAACAGTGGCATTAAAAATACAATACATTGAAATGATTTTAAAATGGCATTCGACTTCGCACAAAGGATAGAAAGAGAATGAATACAGTGGCATTAAAAATACATTGACATGATTTTAAAATGGCATTCGATTTTGTGCAGATTCACCAGCTGTAATAAATGCAGGTATAATAAATGCAGCTGCATTGTTTGTGCAATTCAATAAATTACTTATGCACAACACATGAGTATTTAGGTATGGCTGAAATCTGAACTCTGAATTTCTGTGTTTGGATAGCAGCGTCGTGGAGGCTTAAAGGGTCAGTAATTATATATTTTTTAAAATAACATATTAGCACTGTTTTCATTCTGTTGCTATCCTTTGTTGAAAGTAGAATGCCATTTTAAAGTAATTTCTATGTATTTTGCATGCCACTGTTTTCCTTTGTGCTTGCAAAATACATTCAAATTACTTTAAATTGGCATTCTCAATCCCACAAAGGATAGCAAGACATTTTTAACGGTTGCACAAATGATTGCATATCATAATGTTCTACATTGCATTTTCTTTCTAAGTTATGTTTGCCAATGTTAATACACCACATTGTTCTTTAATATGGTATCTCATTTTAAGCCTCCACAACGCTGCCATCCAAACACAGAAAATCAGACTTATGATTCCAACCATAGCTAAATACTCATGTGTTGTGCATAAGTCATTTAGTTAATTGCACAAACAATACACCTGCATTTATTACAGCTGGCGAACTCACCTGGATGATCTAATTCTATACATATTAATTTAGACACAAAATAATATATGCTCTACAGCTACCCTGGCCCTATCTACTTCTAATCTCTCCCTATCAAAATTTATCCTATCACTATCCCTCTGTCTTTCGTAAAAAAAATCTATCCATCTCTAATTCTAATCTTTCAATATCCCTCATCCTTTCATATGCAAATCTTTCCCTCTCTAAATCTATTCTGCCTGATTCTATTCTCAATCTTTCCCTCTCTAAATCTAATCTTTCCCTATCTACTATAATGCCCCTCTCTAATATCTACCCCTGCTGCTCGACAGATAATCTTAATGCCCCATGCAACTCATGGTGATCATCCCTGCATTGCCTGGCCAGATTTAACATTTGACAAACTACCTCATCATCAGTGATTTTTTTTATGACCGACAGAGGGATAAAGTGATAGGATAAATTTTGATAGGGAGAGATTAGAAGTAGATAGTGCCAGGGTAGCTGTAGAGCAGGGAGAACTAAATCGTCGGGAGAGGGCTGACGAAGACAACCGGATTTTAAATCGTCAACTGTTTTTAATGTTCAGGATCAGGGCAACAAGGGAGAGATCTCCCCCCTATCTCCATCTCCAAAAAAAGAAAAGAATAGGGTTTTTATTTTGTTCCGGTATATTATTTTGTTTTAAATATAATTTATTTTTTATTATGTATGTTATTATATTTTTTTTTATTATTTACAAAAGACAATATATGAATAAAAATATATTAAAAAATAATAAATGTGTTTGTTATTACTTTATTCACATAATACAAGTGTTACAAAAGATTGTTGCTCAAATTCAATGCATGGGTAAGATATACTTTTCTCTACTTATTAAAGGGTCTATCTACGCCATATATTTTTTGGGTTTAAATAAATAAAAAAAAATTATATAGTATTGACTTTGGCATAAACAACTCACTTCTATTAAAGGTTAAATGAATCAATAATTTTAATTTCAGGAGTAATTTCTATGTATTTTGCATGCCACTGTTTTCCTTTGTGCTTGCAAAATACATTCAAATTACTTTAAATTGGCATTCTCAATCCCACAAAGGATAGCAAGACATTTTTAACGGTTGCACAAATGATTGCATATCATAATGTTCTACATTGCATTTTCTTTCTAAGTTATGTTTGCCAATGTTAATACACCACATTGTTCTTTAATATGGTATCTCATTTTAAGCCTCCACAACGCTGCCATCCAAACACAGAAAATCAGACTTATGATTCCAACCATAGCTAAATACTCATGTGTTGTGCATAAGTCATTTAGTTAATTGCACAAACAATACACCTGCATTTATTACAGCTGGCGAACTCACCTGGATGATCTAATTCTATACATATTAATTTAGACACAAAATAATATATGCTCTACAGCTACCCTGGCCCTATCTACTTCTAATCTCTCCCTATCGAAATTTATCCTATCACTATCCCTCTGTCTTTCGTAAAAAATATCTATCCATCTCTAATTCTAATCTTTCAATATCCCTCATCCTTTCATATGCAAATCTTTCCCTCTCTAAATCTATTCTGCCTGATTCTATTCTCAATCTTTCCCTCTCTAAATCTAATCTTTCCCTATCTACTATAATGCCCCTCTCTAATATCTGCCCCTGTTGCTCGACAGATAATCTTAATGCCCCATGCAACTCATGGTGATCATCCCTGCATTGCCTGGCCAGATTTAACATTTGACGAACTACCTCATCATCAGTGATTTTTTTTATGACCGACAGAGGGATAAAGTGATAGGATAAATTTTGATAGGGAGAGATTAGAAGTAGATAGTGCCAGGGTAGCTGTAGAGCAGGGAGAACTAAATCGTCGGGAGAGGGCTGACGAAGACAACCGGATTTTAAATCGTCAACTGTTTTTAATGTTCAGGATCAGGGCAACAAGGAAGAGATCTCCCCCCCATCTACATCTCCAAAAAAAAGAAAAGAATAGGGTTTTTATTTTGTTCCGGTATATTATTTTGTTTTAAATATAATTTATTTTTTATTATGTATGTTATTATATTTTTTTTTATTATTTACAAAAGACAATATATGAATAAAAATATATTAAAAAATAATAAATGTGTTTGTTATTACTTTATTCACATAATACAAGTGTTACAAAAGATTGTTGCTCAAATTCAATGCATGGGTAAGATATACTTTTCTCTGCTTATTAAAGGGTCTATCTACGCCATATATTTTTTGGGTTTAAATAAATAAAAAAAAAATAATATAGTATTGACTTTGGCATAAACAACTCACTTCTATTAAAGGTTAAATGAATCAATAATTTTAATTTCAGGAGTCATAAATAGCATGTGATAGTAAATTAATTAGAAATGTAGTTAAATTGTGTAAATGTAAATGTAATTTTAAAACTCAGAGCATACAATAGTAAGAAAAAATATAATTCTGAAATATTAACAATTTATATTTGTTCTCTAGCTATGTTTATTTGAGAAACAAAGCATCTAAGCTAAGGAGAGCGTTTTTTCACTCTCTCTCTCTTCTTTGTTGAAAGTTAAACCTAGGAAGGCTCATATGATAATTTCTAAGCACTTGAAGGCCACCTCTTCTCACATGTTGTTTATTTGCTCATTACAACAGGGGAGAGCTAGTTCATGAAAACCATATAGATAACATTGTGATCACACCTGTGGATTGTGGTAGACATTCCACTAATTTGCTAAAATGAAAGTCAATAGATAATAAAGAAAATGTCCTTTGATCAGGGGGCTTAGATTAAAGTTAATCACAGAGGTAAAACGTATATCATTATAACAGTGCTGGTAATGCTAAACTGGGGAATGGTTATTAAAAGGAATAACCTATATTTTAAATTAAAAGATTTCTGGTGATGACTGTCCCTTTAAGCACAGACAGGCCTGTGTGCAAGTACAATATTGAAAAATCATAAAGACATTTTTAAAGAAACACACAGAGAAAGTAAATAACTCACTCACAATCTCTCAGCAAAAATGAAAATATGTAAAGTAATAACAAACACATTTATTATTTTTGAATATATTTTTATTCATATATTGTGTTTTGTAAATAATAAAAAAAATTATAATAACATACATAATAAAAAATAAATTATATTTTAAACAAAACAATATACTGGAACAAAATAAAAACCCTATTCTTTTCTTTTTTTGGAGATGGAGACAGGGGGGGAGATCTCTCCCTTGTTGCCCTGCTTCCGAACATTAAAAACAGTTGATGATTAAAAATCTGGTTGTCTTCGTCAGCCCTCGCCCGATGATTTAGTTCTCTCTGCTCTACAGCTACCCTGGCCCTATCTACTTCTAATCTCTCCCTATCAAAATTTATCCTATCACTATCCCTCTGTCTTTCGTAAAAAGAAATCTATCCCTCTCTAATTCTAATCTTTCAATATCCCTCATCCTTTCATATGCAAATCTTTCCCTCTCTAAATCTATTCTGCCTGATTCTATTCTCAATCTTTCCCTCTCTAAATCTAATCTTTCCCTATCTACTATAATGCCCCTCTCTAATATCTGCCCCTGTTGCTCGACAGATAATCTTAATGCCCCATGCAACTCATGGTGATCATTGCTGCATTGCCTGGCCAGATTTAACATTTGACAAACTACCTCAACATCAGTGATGGGAGTCAGTTTGTGGCCAGGATTAGCATGGCCATGAGCTGCTGGGGCACGAACAAAAGGTTCAAGAGGGGCATCAGGGTTCAGAGAAGCTGGGTCTTCTGGGGCAGGAGGGGCAGCACAGATGAGGGCCTCTGTATCCGATGTCCCCTGGGAGATTCTAGATATTGAGTCTCTCCCAGGGACTCCTCCTCCTCTGACTCCACAATAGCTCTCATCTGTCGAACACAACCGGCGATCTCCTCCGAAACTTTATGAGCATGTTCAATATCTAAAGAAATGTGAAGAAAAAAAAATATTATAATCCCATGTAATGTAAAGTGAAAGATTAAAGGCATATGAAAGTAAACATATAGCTTCCATGATTCATATCAATATTATAAATGTAAGACACTGTATTTTAACATGCATGATTCTGATAGTTAATGTTATCTTAAAGGGATACTCCATCAAAGTTTGTAATACAAATGAATGCATCTCATTTATTAAAAACAACATTTTAATTTTTGCTACATAAATGTTGGAACAAAAATGCTTACTATAAAAACTATATCAGTTTCCAAACTGTATTTAAGTATTCACCGTGCACCAGCATTTTCAACACAGCGCTTGATAAGAGAAACAATTTATTTTTTTTAAACTTTTTTTAGACTTTTTCTTAATTACTGACATGATACAAGCCCCACTGGTGCTGTGAGAAGCTTCAGTATTGACAATGCTGTTGCACAGAGATTATCTTATTCTGAGCCACATGGACATGCATGTAAAACGTTAACAATTTAAAAAAGTTTTTTTTTATTTGCGCATATACAGTATATATATATATATATATATATATATATATATATATATATATATATATATAATTTACCTATATTATCTTATTTGTTTCATTCTCTCAGTATGCTTTGTTGAATAATAATACTGGTTGCTGATTGAACACATTTGTGAGCCAATAACAATCAGTATATATATGCAGCCACCAATCAGCAGCTAGAACCTAGGTTATTTGCTGCTCCTGAGCTTGGAAATGTAAACCTTTCAGCAAAGGATAACAAGAGAATGAAGCAAATTAAATAATAGAAGTACATTTGAAAGTTGTTTAAAATTGTATTCTCTATCTGAATCAAGTAAAGGTTTGGGTTACATGTCCCTTTAAACTATTTTTCAAATAAAGATAATACTAGAAAGAAGAATATTTAACAATAGGAAAATGTATTGATGTATATATATAAAATGCATGGTATATGTAAATGAGGAATATCATCTTTTGACTATACTATTCTTAGAAATACTATAAAAAGACAGATTATATCAACAATCAATGTAATTGAACATTCATGTTTAAGACTGTGATATTCTTCAGTAATAACATTTTAACTTTAAAATTATGTAATTGACTGTCCCGCTAATGTGAGCACACATAACATTAATGTTTGATCTTGTTTTTGTTACCTGAGGAGGAGATCGAAGATGTTGAAGGGTGTCCCAAAGCCCTTCAGACCTCAGCTGAAAAAACAAACAAATGTGTATATACAGAGTTAACAATCAATTTACAATCATATGAGTAAGAGCATTTGAATTAAACTGAATCTAACATTAAAAAACATACCTGTGGTTTGGCCAATGCTTGCTCCATCAGGGGTGCTGCACATTATGTCAGGCTGTGTGGCGACCGAGGAGAAGCTGTGGCTGCATTCAGTATGGATACTGACGGCCAATGGGAGTGTGTCATCCCCATCAGTGGAAGCATCAGCAGCAGCAGCTGTAGCTACAGCAGCAGCACTGGTAGATGCTGGAAAAAAGATAAAAACAAGAAAACATGAGTACTAATATAATTGTATATCATAATGTCAATAAAACAAAAGGCCTATATTTTCATTAAAACACTTTTGCGACATGAAGAACGCATGTAATAGAACTTTACCTGCACCTCGTCAGTATCATGCCCAACCAAATCCAGACCGAACGTCATATTTGCCCCCAGCTTCTCCATCAACTGAGTCTCGTATGACAACTCAGCTGTATATGGCACGCCACCACCTGTAGTACATGCAGACTGTTTCTCCCTGGCCAGCTTGGCCTTCAAGATTCTCTTGATGTTTGAGAATCTCTTCTTACAGTGCTCCACCGATTTCGCATGAGCGCCTTTGGCAGAGACACTGTCAGCTATATCTCTCCAGATCTGTTGTTTTCTGGAGAGATAGGTCTGTTGGACTTTGGAACCAATTATAAAATCATATAGCTCTAAAACCTGGGTAACTAAAATCCGATTCTGTTCAAAAGTAAATTGGATATTGCTCCCGGGTTTTGTCTTTCCAGACGCCATATCAAAATAACAAAAATACAGTACAAAAAAGTGGCCAGAAAAAAACACCACAAAATCACAATAACAACTACAGCTATTTCAAAGCTTTGTAGGACTTAATAGACTCCATTGTCATTCCCTTTTATAGTTAGTCAATACGTAGAAAATCAGCCGTTAACAATTAGATAATCATCAATTAAAATGTGTTACAGTATTAGCTTTATTGACGGTTATAAAATTCTTTTAGTACATCCTATTAATAATACCGTCATTGGTAAAGAATTTCTATGCTTCTCTACAGATAAGAAGCTACACAGCGCAACTAGTAGATCAAAGGGACTCGATTGGGGTGCTAAGGAGATCCCCAATGGAATTAAGCTATATGAGGCAGATAGAGGAACAATCTCTTACTGGTATAGATCCCTGATTATTAAGTCTGGTCAAAATAATTTAAGAAAACTTAAAATTAATATATCAAGACTATTTCCGAATATATCGGAACAGGATATTGTAAAGATTATTTGCCTTTCAGAGTATGCTACCACTAATATAAGTTGGCAGGAATCTCAAATATAATTGTTGAGCTACTATTTTACTCCATATACTGTAGGTTGTATACATTTTCTAAAAATATACAAACTAGTAGATGCTTTAAATGTAAAGCAGAGATGGCAGATATTATTCACTGCATGTGGTCATGCTCCAAAATCATCCAATATTGGAGTAAAGTTAATTATTAGCTGAATAAACATCTAGAGAATAAAATTAGCATTACTCTGACACAGGTTTTTTTTTTAGACTCAGACAGGAGAATTAAGGGGGATCAACTCTATCAATTTCCCCATTTTGGCTGTTAGGAACCAATTATTAAGGGAATGGGAAACTGCAAAGGTCCCTACTGTCACTGAATTATCTAATATACTAACACTGCAAATGACAATTGAATCACATGACCCTAAACTAAACATTGATTCACAGTTCAGAGCTTTTTTTGCAAAGTGGAAAAATCTTATTACTGCCTGGTCAATACCGCTACAATACCAATTTATAGAGAGGTTTAATCATTTTCTGGTATTTCTTTCTCTTATTCTTGAGGGAGAGTTACCTCAGCATTAGATTGATTTTAACCAGATGTGGATTTAATTTTTGTTAGTATATTGTCTATACCTAATTTTAGTTTAGGATACATGGACTCCATGTGCAAGAGACAGGATAGGAATTTTTTTTTCTATTCTCTGTTGTTTTTGTGGCTCGCTTTCTTACTTAAAGGGACAGTCTAGTATAAATTAAACTTTCATTATTCAGAAAGGACTTTTAATTTTAATCGACTTTCCAATTTACTTTTATCATCAAATTTGCTTTTTTCTCTTGGTATTCTTAGTTTAAGCTAAACCTAGGTAGGCTCATATGATAATTTCTAAGCCTTTGAGGGCTGCCTCTTTTCACATGCTTTTTAAATTTCTTTTCAACACAAAGAGACAGAAAGTACACGTGGGCCATATAGATAACACTGTGTTCAGGCACAGGGGGTTATTTAAGATTTAGCACAACACAATGCTAAATTTAAGACAATAGATAATAAACAGTCACAGTCATGTGATCAGGGGGCTGGAAGAAGGTTCCTAGATACAAGGTAATCACAGAGGTAAAAAGTATATTAATATAACTGTGTTGGTTATGCACAACTGGGGAATGGGTAATAAAGGGATTATCTATCTTTTAAAACAATAACAATTCTATGGTAGACTGTCCCTTTAAGTACAATGTAAGAAGTGTATGATAACCATTCATGATGTTTGTTTACAGTGTACGGTAATCTTTAAGGTAAAATTGTAACTCCTGTTACTGGACATGTTTGTATGTTTATCTAATTTCTTGAAAATCTAATAAAATATGTTAACCAATAAAATAAAATGATGCCGTCATTGGTGATGCATATAATATTATATGTTCAGATAAGTGATTTAGTAAATGAGCTTGTTTTTATAATAAAATCAAGATTGTTATATAATCAATAATTTATTCAATCAAATTAGTTAACATTGATTCAATATACTTATGTAAGTAAACATACTGTACATTCATATTTGTTTTCCTGAATGAATAATTAGAGGAGGATAAATGTTACAAGATATAGTTTTCATTACTTAGTCAGTAATATGATTACAGTTTCAATGTGGATTACATAGCAATAGTCAAGAACACATGATGAATATAATCCGCCAATGAAACATTATTATTTTTTTTACAGTGTCAAAGACCAATCAGATTGTTCTCTACTTGGGATAGTTGTGTCACACTTAAAAACTAATTGAGAGTGTAATTGAGAGTTTAAAATGGCGCAACCTCCAATTTTTACAGATGGCGAATTACTCATCCTGGTCTACGGGATGGACCGCTATTTTCCAAAGAGGATAGGAGGAGTCCGGGGCATCCAACATGAGGATAGGGACCGCATCGTCTATGAGATGATGCGGCGGATGCGAAGGGTGTCCGAGATAAGGAGGTCGCGTCTGGGTTGTCTCCGGGGGTTTTCAGACCTTCGGAGATGCGAAAACGAGCGCTACCGGGCGTTCCGATCGCTCATTAGAGCCTGTAAGTAGCATTTATTATTTTGCTTATTATAATTATAATTTATGTATATTTCAGTGACGCAAAATCAAATTTTATTTCATGATAGAGCATTACATTTTAATTGACTGTAATGTAGTCCTATATATTTAATTTAATTCTTTTAATATCTTTACTTGAAAATACAAGAATATAAAGTTAGTTGCAGGCCCATTTTAATTTCAAAACATGTTTTTATTTTGCTGATTGCTGGCTTAATGGCAGCCACCAATTTTATGTCAGCCACCACTAAAAAAGTGATGTACAGGTTCATTAAACTCAAATTGGCTGCCTCCTTAGCTTATATACATTATTTTTTTAAATTAAGACAGCCATAGAAAGAAGAAATTCTCTATCAGAATCATTTAAATTATTATTTTTTTTTAAATATATATATATATATATGTTTGTTTGTATGTGTGTATAATTTTATTTTTTTGTTTTATATATATATATATATATATATATATATATATATATATATATATATATATATATATATATATATATATATATAATAAAGTAAGGAAAGCACACTCTCACTTAAAAAGCATCTACCAGGGTGCAGGCACGAATTAATGCAGTACAGATGAAGCTTGCACTCTCTGGATTTTCAAAAACGTGCTTTATTTAGCAAAAAATGTGACATTGATCCCCGAAACGTCACATTTTTTGCTAAATAAAGCACCTTTTTGAAAATCCAGAGAGTGCAAGCTCCATCTGTACTAAATAAATATATATATATATATATATATATATATATATTTACTGCATGTATATATATATATATATATATATGAAATATATTTATACTGCATGTAAATATATATATATATATACACAGTATATATATATTTATGCATATATATATATATATATGTATGTATATATATATATATAATTTCAAATTTTCGCCACAGGAAATAAAGATTGCATGCATTACAGCTGCAGATACATTGCACAAAAGAAAAATATCACATGGATCTAATGTTGACATACAACTTTATATTTTCACAGATCTCAGGCGACCGAGAGAAAGAATACCCGGTACGTCAGGCCAGTGTCAATGGCTATCCCTAGGTGCAACCGCTCTTCTCCCCCGCTGCCATTGACACTGCTTGAGGGTCCCTGATATCCAAGGTATTTTTAAAGTATAATACTATGTTTGCAGTATTTCACATTAATTTTTTTTTTTTTAGACAGGTTCATTCAGGGTGCAGATTAATGTAATGGATTGTATTTGTAAAATTGAAACTGTTGTACCAGTTTTTTCACAACATTTTTGTGTATAATATAGGTCTTGTCACATATTCCTCATACTAACAATGATTTTTGTTTGTGCTTCATCTCTGACAGATGACCAAGTACCGGGGGAGGATCCAGCAACAGCCTTCTCGCCGGCGCTGCAAGATGAGGAGGTGGCTGGAGTGAAATGTAAGAAAACTTAATAATATTAGGTTTTAACAATTGTATATTGATAATGCATATGTATAACAGATTTCTTTTAGTCTTTATCTTTCGGCAGCTCGCGGAGGGGCTGGATATTGTATCCAGGGCTGTGCGGGCCCTGCAAGAGGCCATGAGCAATTTAAGTTAAATTTTGTTTTTTTAATTAAAAAATAAATATATATATATATATATATATATATATATATATATATATATATATATATATATATATATAGTAAACGATTTCCAGTTCAGCCCACCAATGGTCAACACGCCTGGGTGCAATAATATATTGTAAAATAGAAAACAAGAGAATGCACTCTCAGGCCTTTTTGCAAAAGAAACCAATTTAATGGAACGTTTTCGGGGTTCACAACCCCTTCATCAGCATGTAAAACAAACAAAATTCAACTCATTTATAGTGTTACATATCAATTACATCACATCAACCTGAGTGTCTCCAAAGGAAAAGTGCGCCAATTTTTTTGAATTTGGAACGCATCTTGCGTTCCACAGTGTAACCCGAAACCGGAAATTGTGTTGCCTCACTTCCGGTTTGCGGATAAGATCAACAAACATAAAATTAATATGAAATTATACACTCTACAATTTTAAACGTATTAGGGTGACATACTAATGTAGAGACTTGTTATAACAAAAAATGTGCCACATTATCGTAAGTGCCTGTAAAATTTTGTGATGAATATACGGTGTCAAATGTTACTGCGTCCAGTCGGCATGGAGACAGTCACCATGGTGATCATATACAATCCGGTTTACCCAGAAGTGTCACAACTTATGTGGAATTTATAATTACGTGTCAGCTGTGTGGGACCACAATTTTCTTAGTGTCAGAAATAGCGTACTATCAAACTGTATACGATCATATCGCATATTGAAAATAATCATTGAAAACTTAAAAAATTAAAAAATTAAAAAATTGGACCATATAACAGTACAGATGATTAGAGTGGCAAATGGTAAATGAGAAGCAAATACAATGTTGCAGATATGGGTGCTGTGTCTTACAATGTATCACCAGTGTATTGAAGCAGGATGACGTTTAGCATGTGTGCTGCTACAATATATGTGCAAATAAATAGATATATCGAATGGGAACAGTATACAGAAAAAGGAATATTTATAATATATGTACTATTGTAGGGCTGTGCTGTTATAACGCTGGGGCACCATTTTTATATGCATTCGATTTGGCCATTAAAGGATTGTAGCTTGCATCGGCCACATGTAAATGTAAATGGCTATGCACAAGATCGTGTAAGGAAAAAAGCCTTATTTTCAAATTCTATCCTCAAACATAATTGTAAAACAAATGAGGATCTGCAAAAAGAGGTAGTTATGGTAATGGTCAAAAGGACATATAGCTCATGTGGATACTGTCCACCTTTGGGATTTGTCCAAATGGGTGAAATAATTTTTTATGTCCATTTTTAAGACTGGTGGTGCATATTAAAGCAGTGGGTAATGGCTCCCAGCGGACCAGGCTTCCACGGAGAAGGTGGAGACATAGGGAAGACCTCTGGCACACTTTGTGAGCGTATGGCCAATCACCGCCACGCCATAAGGACAGCACTTAAAAACGGTGACTCTGAACAGCCAGTGGCGCGACATTGCGCTAAGAAGGCACACTCAGTGTCCTCCATCCGCTATATCCTAATAGACCACATACCCCCACTGGATCGGGGGGCGACCGGAACAAGCAACTCTTGAAACGAGAGGCCCAGTGGATGTTCAGATTAGGCACAATACAGCCAGGTGGCCTGAACACTATGCCGGACTTTAAGAGCATTATGTGATCAACAACTGGGGTGCCACATACTTGGGGTATGCCAGGTGAACATTGTGGCTCCGTTTTGGCACACATTCCACTCTCCCCTAGATGTAGGGGAGGGTGTTGTGCGCCTAACGGCATGGTGTAGGGGGGGACATCTGTCTCCACCTTCTCCGTGGAAGCCTGGTCCGCTGGGAGCCATTACCCACTGCTTTAATATGCACCACCAGTCTTAAAAATGGACATAAAAAATTATTTCACCCATTTGGACAAATCCCAAAGGTGGACAGTATCCACATGAGCTATATGTCCTTTTGACCATTACCATAACTATCTCTTTTTGCAGATCCTCGTTTGTTTTACAATTATGTTTGAGGATAGAATTTGAAAATAAGGCTTTTTTCCTTACACGATCTTGTGCATAGCCATTTACATTTACATGTGGCCGATGCAAGCTACAATCCTTTAATGGCCAAATCGAATGCATATAAAAATGGTGCCCCAGCGTTATAACAGCACAGCCCTACAATAGTACATATATTATAAACATTCCTTTTTCTGTATACTGTTCCCATTCGATATATCTATTTATTTGCACATATATTGTAGCAGCACACATGCTAAACGTCATCCTGCTTCAATACACTGGTGATACATTGTAAGACACAGCACCCATATCTGCAACATTGTATTTGCTTCTCATTTACCATTTGCCACTCTAATCATCTGTACTGTTATATGGTCCAATTTTTTAATTTTTTAATTTTTTAAGTTTTCAATGATTATTTTCAATATGCGATATGATCGTATACAGTTTGATAGTACGCTATTTCTGACACTAAGAAAATTGTGGTCCCACACAGCTGACACGTAATTATAAATTCCACATAAGTTGTGACACTTCCGGGTAAACCGGATTGTATATGATCACCATGGTGACGGTCTCCATGCCGACTGGACGCAGTAACATTTGACACCGTATATTCATCACAAAATTTTACAGGCACTTACGATAATGTGGCACATTTTTTGTTATAACAAGTCTCTACATTAGTATGTCACCCTAATACGTTTAAAATTGTAGAGTGTATAATTTCATATTAATTTTATGTTTGTTGATCTTATCCGCAAACCGGAAGTGAGGCAATACAACTTCCGGTTTCGGGTTACACTGTGGAACGCAAGATGCGTTCCAAATTCAAAAAAATTGGCGCACTTTTCCTTTGGAGACACTCAGGTTGATGTGATGTAATTGATATGTAACACTATAAATGAGTTGAATTTTGTTTGTTTTACATGCTGATGAAGGGGTTGTGAACCCCGAAAACGTTCCATTAAATTGGTTTCTTTTGCAAAAAGGCCTGAGAGTGCATTCTCTTGTTTTTTATATATATATATATATATATATATATATATATATATATATATATATATATATATATACAGGGAGTGCAGAATTATTAGGCAAATGAGTATTTTGACCACATCATCCTCTTTATGCATGTTGTCTTACTCCAAGCTGTATAGGCTCGAAAGCCTACTACCAATTAAGCATATTAGGTGATGTGCATCTCTGTAATGAGAAGGGGTGTGGTCTAATGACATCAACACCCTATATCAGGTGTGCATAATTATTAGGCAACTTCCTTTCCTTTGGCAAAATGGGTCAAAAGAAGGACTTGACAGGCTCAGAAAAGTCAAAAATAGTGAGATATCTTGCAGAGGGATGCAGCACTCTTAAAATTGCAAACCTTCTGAAGCGTGATCATCGAACAATCAAGAGTTTCATTCAAAATAGTCAACAGGGTCGCAAGAAGCGTGTGGAAAAACGAAGGCGCAAAATAACTGCCCATGAACTGAGAAAAGTCAAGCGTGCAGCTGCCAAGATGCCACTTGCCACCAGGTTGGCCATATTTCAGAGCTGCAACATCACTGGAGTGCCCAAAAGCACAAGGTGTGCAATACTCAGATACATGGCCAAGGTAAGAAAGGCTGAAAGACGACCACCACTGAACAAGACACACAAGCTGAAACGTCAAGACTGGGCCAAGAAATATCTCAAGACTGATTTTTCTAAGGTTTTATGGACTGATGAAATGAGAGTGAGTCTTGATGGGCCAGATGGATGGGCCCATGGCTGGATTGGTAAAGGGCAGAGAGCTCCAGTCCAACTCAGACGCCAGCAAGGTGGAGGTGGAGTACTGGTTTGGGCTGGTATCATCAAAGATGAGCTTGTGGGGCCTTTTCAGGTTGAGGATGGAGTCAAGCTCAACTCCCAGTCCTACTGCCAGTTTCTGGAAGACACCTTCTTCAAGCAGTGGTACAGGAAGAAGTCTGCATCCTTCAAGAAAAACATGATTTTCATGCAGGACAATGCTCCATCACACGCGTCCAAGTACTCCACAGCGTGGCTGGCAAGAAAGGGTATAAAAGAAGAAAATCTAATGACATGGCCTCCTTGTTCACCTGATCTGAACCCCATTGAGAACCTGTGGTCCATCATCAAATGTGAGATTTACAAGGAGGGAAAACAGTACACCTCTCTGAACAGTGTCTGGGAGGCTGTGGTTGCTGCTGCACGCAATGTTGATGGTGAACAGATCAAAACACTGACAGAATCCATGGATGGCAGGCTTTTGAGTGTCCTTGCAAAGAAAGGTGGCTATATTGGTCACTGATTTGTTTTTGTTTTGTTTTTGAATGTCAGAAATGTATATTTGTGAATGTTGAGATGTTATATTGGTTTCACTGGTAAAAATAAATAATTGAAATGGGTATATATTTGTTTTTTGTTAAGTTGCCTAATAATTATGCACAGTAATAGTCACCTGCACACACAGATATCCCCCTAAATAGCTATAACTAAAAACAAACTAAAAACTACTTCCAAAACTATTCAGCTTTGATATTAATGAGTTTTTTGGGTTCATTGAGAACATGGTTGTTGTTCAATAATAAAATTAATCCTCAAAAATACAACTTGTCTAATAATTCTGCACTCCTTGTATATATATATATATATATATATATATATATATATATATATATATATATATATATATATATATATATATATATAATAAATACATATTTAATCAAAATTATGGTGTAGCTGTATTCATTAAAATATTATTTTGAAGTGACATGAAAACAAAATATATGTTGAATGATGTATAAATAGCATGCTATGTGGTAATTTTTTAATATTTTTTATATATATATATAATTTTTATCTATATTTGATTTCTCTTGATCTTTTAAATATACTTGGATGAAGAGCATATTTAGATAAACTATGTAGCTGCTGATTGATGACTGCACATAGATAACTCATATGATTGGCTTGCACATGTGCATTGCTATATCTATTAAAAAGGATATCTGAGGATTAAAGGGAAACTGAACACAATTTTTTTCTTTCATGCTGCAGATAGAGTGTGTTGTTTTAAGCAACTATCTATTTTACTCCTATTAACAAAATGTCTTCATTCTATTTGTATTTTTATTTGAAAATCAAGAATATAAGTTTAGAAGCAGGCCCTTTTTTTAAGTACAAACTGGGTTGACCTTGCTGATTGGACAGCACCAATAAACAAGTGCTGTCCAGGGTCTGAAACAGAATTTGTCTGGCTCCTTAGCTTACATGCCTTCTTTTTCAAATAAAGATAACAAACGAACAAAGATAAATTGATACTAGGAGTAATTTAGAAAGTTTATTAAAATTGAATGCTCTATCTGAATCATGAAAGAAAAAAGTTGAGTTTTGTGTCCCTTTAATAAAAGTCCAAGTGACACACCATCTATTTTCTGTATGATGATAGGGTTAAACAACCTGCATGTAATGGTTGGTAACCGAAGCTAATCACGTGAGAAACATCCCCTTTGCAAATTATGAGATATCATATCAATAGCCTCTGACAATAATCATTTATTGATGAGTTTTAATATAGAATAGCAGTTCACATAATGTTCACTGTTAGATTAGTACACAGATACCCCTATTATACTCATTTTGAGAGAAATGTACACTCCATAACAAGAATTTAGTCTGTCAGATAGCGATGAGGGAGAAAAAATCTACAACCGTATTGGAATTGGTATTCAAACTCCATTATTTATCAAAGTTGTCATCTAATTAGTACAGCGGTGCTTCTTTTTAATTTCCCAGACTATTCACAACACATATTTTTATATTTGACTCTCTTTAAATAAATTAGACGAATATTTTAATATCGCTACGGCACTTAGGGGATACACGCATGCGCATCTGTAAGACAGAGACTGACAGATGACATCACACGCATGCTCATTGACAATTAGAGAACGCCGTAGGAAATACAAACATGAAGGTTTACTCTCCATCGACACATGATATAATAATATTAACTTCAAGTAAGTCAACGTATCTTTAAGGCTGCAGATATATATTATCATTCCAATCTTTAGCCATCAATAGAGAGAATCTGTATAATCATATTACGCATATTACTTTATCGGTCAGTGGTGCCTAACAGGATCATTAATCCTTTAGATGGAGAAACACATATGAGAATATAAAGATGGGGAAATAAATAAATAAATAAATATACTTGTATTGTTGGTAAAAATCATTTTATTACAATGTTATGATCTATAATGTGATTTACATATGTCATTCACTATAGTAAATGCTGATAGGGTGCTCTCAAAGGGAGTTGCCTTATGCCACCCCCCTAACAGGTGTGTCCAATTAAAGTTGATACATATGTTGGTTATAAATAGCAAGTGTTTTAGTTATATGTTGTAAGCCTGATGAAACAGCCTGTGTGCTGAGAAACGCGTCGCTTGTTTTTACTTGTTTTTAATAGTAAACTTATTACTTTTTTATAAAACACTTGCTCTTGTGCATTATTTGGACCAATTCTTGGCCTCTTTTTTTGACCTCTGCTGATTGCCTCCTGTGGGAACCCTGTCATAGTCTGTTGGGTGACTGTATTGATCCCATCCTGCCTGACTAGCATCACTGAAGATGCTTTACCAATTGTGAGTATATTACCTAAACACAGTAATATATCTTGGGTCCAAACTGTACTAGGCCATATAGGCACCTCTGTGTCTCCTTATATTCCCACTACAGATTATTCTTATCTATCCAAGGTCGGTCTGCTGGGTTACTGTGATTGATCCCAGACTGCTTCTTTTGCACTGATTGAAGTGCTCCCTAAATTGTGAGTTTGCATTGGCAGGACTAGACCATATTCATTGTGTTGAACAAACAATATTGGGCCATGTGGCGCATCTGTCTCTTTTCTGTTTTGTAGATCATCTCTATGGGATCCTGGTCGGGTTCTCTACAGATTGCTGCCTAAAGATTACCCTCAATTAATTCACTCCTCAGAGACTCTGTATTTGAATAATTGGAATTATTGGAGTACTATTAACTGTCTATACATTGTGTGTGATACATAGTATAATATTTGATTTAAAATATTTGTTTAATTGATCTGTTGTTTATCTAATACCATACTAGGTTTGATATTTTGTTACTTTTTAGGGCGCCCCCTATCTCATAGGAATTTTTTAATATATATATATCTATATCTATATCTATATCTATCTATCTATCTATCTATCTATCTATCTATCTATCTATCTATCTATCTATCTATCTATCTATGTAGTTCTGGGTTCCAAGCACTTACTTTATTGGTGAATTGCCTGGGTGCTCTCTATGGTAGATAGATAGAAACTTCAAAGGAAGAAAAGGCACTCATGGGGCTTAATAAACATTATTTGTATTAGTAATTCATCAACTGAACCTTTGTACTTTACACACATATATACATATATATATAATATTTTATATATATATATATATATATATATATATATATATATATATATATATATATATATATATATATATATATATATATATATATACATAAATACATCTATATTTAAATGTATATAGATATATATATACATGCATACATATAAATATATCAATGAATATATGTCCAATATTAAGAAGAATTAGAATAATTCACTCTCCACTTTGCACCAAATATGTCGCTAATTGGTATACAGGTGGCCCTCGTTTTACAACGGTTCAATTTACACCGTTTCAGAATAACAACCTTTTTTTCCAGTCATGTGACTGCTATTGAAAAGCATTGAGAAGCAGTGCATTTATTAAAATAACCAGTAGGTGGAGCTGTCCGCTTGTGTTGCAGCAAAGCCAAGCAACCTAAAATTAATCAGTTTAACCAGACCTGAGCTATCGAGCAGATTTCAAAGGAACAAGATCCTCCTGTCTATAAATCAGTCCAGATTGGAATGCATAGAAAGAACTGTTTGCAGAAAAATGCAAGTGAAGTCTGTGTTGTGTGATTATTTTATTAGGTTTATAATGCTGTTTAGCAAATGATTTTGTTCATTTAACTTAGTTTAATTATATATTCTGTGTTGTGTGATTATTTTATTAGGTTTATAATGCTGTTTAGCATTTAAAGTCTTCATTTCAAAGCTTTACAAATAATGTATTAGGTGTTACTTATGACAATTTTGAGAGGGGCCTGGAACCTATCTCCCTCACTTCTCATTGACTTACATTATAAACTGGATTTCAATTTACAACGGTTTCGATTTACAACCATTCCTTCTGGAACCTAACCCCGGCGTAAACTGAGGGCTACCTGTATTTGCAATTCCTGTTCATGAAAATAATACATTTGCAATATATATATATATATACACATCCTAAAGAGTGTATGCCCAATATTAAAAATAATTAAAATAAATTAATCTCCACGTACAATTTAAAACTGATTTTCCAACTTACTTCTATTGTTAAATGTGCTTCATTCTCATGTTATCCTTTGCTGAAGGTACAGCATTGCACTACTGGCAGCTAGCTGAACACATCTATTGAGCCAATCACAAGAGACAAATGTGTACAGGCACCAATTATCAGCTAGCTCTCACTAGTGTAGGATATGTGAGTATTCTTTTCCAACAAGGGATACCAAGAGAACAAAGCACATTTGAAACTAGAAGTGATTTTAAAAGTGTTTTAAAAGTACATGCTCTATCTGAATCCCGCAACTTAAATGTTTACTTTCCTATCCCTTTAAAATATCCATTGTTTGAAAATAAATAAATATGATACCCTGATTACATGTTATATTCGCAATTATTCCTGCTCAGAAAAATAATACATTTACAATATATACATATAGTGGAACTTAGAGACATGTAAATATATACATAAAACGAATATATACATGAAAGGAACTTAGGGACAATATATATAAATAAAACAGTCACTTAGTAAGATAGCACTCACTGGATTAAAAATAAAACTTAGCTTTTATTGTAGAATTTTCAAAAATTAAAACGATCCCATGACGTTTCAGTGACAACCAGCACCTTTATCAAATGGTTCAGACAGTTCCTTCAGGCAGATGACAGAGCCTGACATCCACAGAGAAAAACAAGGTAAAAACTATGGGACAATGCAGCTTTATATACTTTCTATCTAGCTTGATTGCAAACTTAGTTCCACTGTGTGTGTGCACATTCGTGTGCACGTCACTAAGACCACGCCCCTTCCGGTTTCGTAGTGTGTTGTAATAGGTCAAAACTGAAATCTTTGGTATCGGAGTTGCGTGTAGCACATGGCTAATTAGCATATTCACTGTTGTGTGACGTATCAGGCTAGGAGAAGCGTCTCTATGTAGGTCTGCAAAAGTCCCATATCGGTGTTAAAAGCAAAGCACTGTTTGCAGAGGACACACTAAATCCTTGAACAGAACATATTTAATGTAAGGCTAGAATACTACAAGTATACTACAAGTTTGGAGGGTATGCTTAAACATGCACTACAGACAGGCAATAAATGTTGGAATCTCATGCACCATAGATCAAACGTGCCAATCAGATATGAAAAATGGCAAATGACATTAATCTGATACAGAAGAATGGGCATTAGTTAGAGATCAAAAGCATCAGACCGGCACTGCATATGACTGGTAGTATTGTGCAGTCCAATTTCTGTGAACTGTGTCTTCATCCTATAAAGGGGCCATAAAGTCCCCTGGGCTCCACCGTATCTAGGGTGTAAATCCATTTGGTTTCTCGTTGAAGTAGGATTCTTCCACGATCACCTCCCCTCTTCAGAGGTGGTGTGTGGTCTATGATCATGGTCCTCAAACTAGAGACACTGTGTTTCAGTTGTGCAAAGTGGCATGCCACTGGTTGATCCGAAGTGCCATTTTTGATGGCATCCCTAATGGCATGTCTATTATTAGCCATTCTTTCACGGAAAGTTGTGATGGTTTTCCCTACATAGACAAGGGAGCACAGACAAATCAGGATATAGACCACATAGGTGCTGCTGCATGCGATTCTATGTTGTATCCTGTAGCGATTGTTGCAATGTGGGTGTTGAAAAGTGGGGCCCATCTGCCTCCCATTACAGGTGATACAGTCTCCACATCTAAAGAATCCTTTCTTGGTGGATTTGAGCTATGTATCATTTTGGTAGGAGTCCTTCGGGTCAGTCTTGACCAGGATATCCCGTATATTCCTGGCACGTCTATATGCCATACGATAGGCTCTTGTCAGTCTGTAGATTGTCCCATCGATTGAGAACTGCTTTAGAAACACGGTGATGATCCTGAGCAAATGTTGTGATGAAATTCAAGTCAGAAGTAGGGGTCTGTTTCAGTGCCTTGGTCTTTTCCAAAAGTGTATTTTGAGATTGACCATTCAATCGCTGTCTAGCTGTGTCAATGTCTTTTTTTGCATATCCTCTAGCCTGTAATTTGGTACACATGTCATCCAACTGAGTATGGAGGATGGTAGAATCAGAATTGTTGCAAACTACTCTCGTTAACTGAGAGGCGATAATACCCAATATTTGGTGGTCAGGATGGCAACTAGTAGATAAGAGAAGCGAGTTTCTGTCTGTAGGTTTGGTATATAGCGAGGTGCCAAACATAAATGACCGTTCTGTGGGGACCTTAAAAATATTGAGGTCCAGGAAGTCTATACTACTTCGATTTTAAATTTAACAGGTGAATCAATATGATTCAACTCAAATACCCACTCTTGAAGGTGTGTTAAGCTCCCTGTCCAAACAAAAAACAGATCATCTATGTAGCGAGTATAAAAGGAGATACATGGATGTGTTAGAGGTTTCATGATGGTAGACTCATAACCTAGCATAAATAGATTGGCATATACAGGGGCCATATTAGACCCCATGGCCGTACCAGACAAATAAAGATAGAAGTTATTTTCAAATTTAAAATAATTGTTCATCAAACAATGTTCGATGAACTCTAGTGGTGGACCCATATAGTCAGGAGAATCCCCCACAATGGTTCTGATAGTGTCTAATCCTAACTCATGGGAAATGACAGTATACAAACTGTCAACTTCCATAGTGACTAGTATATCATCAGACTGTAGGCAAGTATGTTTGTGTAGTTTGTGAATCAAAGTGGTGGTGTCCTGTATGTATGAAAAAGAGTTGCGTATCACTGGCTGTAGATGAAAATCAATGAATTCCGCAATACCCGAAAAAATGTACCCCCTGGCAGACACAATGGGTCTGCCAGGCAGGTTGTTTAAACTCTTGTGTATCTTAGGAAGTAGATGCAAAAATGGTATCTTAGGATAAGATATAGACATGTAATTGAATTTGTTCTCATTAATGTACTGCATTTGTAGACCACGAGATAGAGATAGGTCTATCAATTTCTTATATTTAACTGTAGGATTGGTATCAAGTTTCATGTAAGTATGTGTGTCACACAATTGTCTCATGGCCTCTCTTTTGTAGTTGCAATAATCTTGGACCACTATGGCCCCACCCTTGTCAGCCGGACGTATAAGGATGTTATGTTCATTGGACAGGGTGGTCAGGGCTTTGTATTCATTTAGTGGGAGATTAGAGAAAGTATGGCCTAGATTTGGAGTTCGGCGGTAGCCGTCAAAACCAGCGTTAGAGGCTCCTAACGCTGGTTTTGGCCGCCCGCTGGTATTTGGAGTCAGTGATTAAAGGGTCTAACGCTCACTTTTCAGCCGCGACTTTTCCATACCGCAGATCCCCCTACGCCATTTGCGTATCCTATCTTTTCAATGGGATCTTCCTAACGCCAGTATTTAGAGTCGTTTCTGAAGTGAGCGTTAGAGCTCTAACGACAAAACTCCAGCCGCCTGAAAATAGCAGGAGTTAAGAGCTTTCTGGGCTAACGCCGGTTTATAAAGCTCTTAACTACTGTGCTCTAAAGTACACTAACACCCATAAACTACCTATGTACCCCTAAACCGAGCTCCCCCCACATCGCCGCCACTCGATTAAAATATTTTAACCCCTAATCTGCCGACTGCCACCTACGTTATACTTATGTACCCCTAATCTGCTGCCCCTAACCCCGCCGACCCCTGTATTACATTTATTAACCCCTAACCTGCCCCCCACAACGTCGCCGCCAGCTACTTAAAATAATTAACCCCTAATCTTCCGACCGCAAAGCGCCGCCACCTACGTTATCCCTATGTACCCCTAATCTGCTGCCCCTAACACCGCCGAACCCTATATTATATTTATTAACCCCTAATCTGCCCCCCTCAACGTCGCCGACACCTGCCTACACTTATTAACCCCTAATCTGCCGAGCGGACCGCACCGCTACTATAATAAAGTTATTAACCCCTAACCCGCCTCACTAACCCTATCATAAATAGTATTAACCCCTAATCTGCCCTCCCTAAGATCGCCGACACCTACCTTCAATTATTAACCCCTAATCTGACGACCGGAGCTCATCGCTACTATAATAAATGGATTAACCCCTAAAGCTAAGTCTAACCCTAACACTAACACCCCCCTAACTTAAATATAATTTACATCTAACGAAATTAATTAACTCTTATTAAATAACTTATTCCTATTTAAAGCTAAATACTTACCTGTAAAATAAATCCTAATATAGCTACAATATAAATTATAATTATATTGTAGCTATTTTAGGATTTATATTTATTTTACAGGCAACTTTGTAATTATTTTAAACAGGTACAATAGCTATTAAATAGTTAAGAACTATTTAATAGTTACCTAGTTAAAATAATAACAAATTTACCTGTAAAATAAATCCTAACCTAAGATATAATTAAACCTAACACTACCCTATCAATACATTAATTAAATAAACTACCTACAATTACCTACAATTATCCTAACACTACACTATCAATAAATTAATTAAACACAATTCCTACAAATAAATACAATTAAATAAACTAGCTAAAGTACAAAAAATAAAAAAGAACTAAGTTACAAAAAATAAAAAAATATTTACAAACATAAGAAAAATATTACAACAATTTTAAACTAATTACACCTACTCTAAGCCCCCTAATAAAATAACAAAGCCCCCCAAAATAAAAAATTCCCTACCCTATTCTAAATTAAAAAAGTTACAAGCTCTTTTACCTTACCAGCCCTGAACAGGGCCCTTTGCGGGGCATGCCCCAAGAATTTCAGCTCTTTTGCCTGTAAAAAAAAACATACCATACCCCCCCCCAACATTACAACCCACCACCCACATACCCCTAATCTAACCCAAACCCCCCTTAAAGAAACCTAACACTAAGCCCCTGAAGATCTTCCTACCTTGTCTTCACCATCCAGGTATCACTGATCCGTCCTGGCTCCAACATCTTCATCCAACCCAAGCGGGGGTTGGCGATCCATCATCCGGTGGCTGAAGAGGTCCAGAAGAGGCTCCAAAGTCTTCCTCCTATCCGGCAAGAAGAGGACATCCGGACCGGCAAACATCTTCTCCAAGCTGCATCTTCGATCTTCTTCCATCCGGTGCGGAGCGGGTCCATCTTGAAGCAGGCGACGCGGATCCATCCTCTTCTTCCGTTGTCTCCCGACGAATGACGGTTCCTTTAAGGGACGTCATCCAAGATGGCGTCCCTCGAATTCCGATTGGCTGATAGGATTCTATCAGCTAATCGGAATTAAGGTAGGAATTTTCTGATTGGCTGATGGAATCAGCCAATCAGAATCAAGTTCAATCCGATTGGCTGATCCAATCAGCCAATCAGATTGAGCTCGCATTCTATTGGATTTACACCCTAGATACGGTGGAGCCCAGGGGACTAAACATACAACTTGATTATGGCCCCTTTATAGGATGAAGACACAGTTCACAGAAATTGGACTGCACAATACTACCAGTCATATGCAGTGCCAGTCTGATGCTTTTGATCTCTAACTAATGCCCATTCTTCTGTATTAGATTAATGTCATTTGCCATTTTTCATATCTGATTGGCACGTTTGATCTATGGTGCATGAGATTCCAACATTTATTGCCTGTCTGTATTGCATGTTTAAGCATACCCTCCAAACTTGTAGTATACTACGTATTAATTCTAGCCTTACATGAAATATGTTCTGTTCAAGGATTTAGTGTGTCCTCTGCAAACAGTGCTTTGCTTTTAACATCGATATGGGACTTTTGCAGATCTAAATAGAGACGCTTCTCCTAGCCTGATACGTCACACAACAGTGAATATGCTAATTAGCCATGTGCTACACGCAACTCCGATACCAAGGATTTCAGTTTTGATGGTGCTGGTTGCACCTATTACAACACACTACGAATCCGGAAGGGGCGTGGTCTTAGTGACGTGCACACGAATGTGCACACACACAGTGGAACTAAGTTTGCAATCAAGCTAGATAGAAAGTATATAAAGCTGCATTGTCCCATAGTTTTTCTCTGTGGATGTCAGGCTCTGTCATCTGCCTGAAGGAACTGTCTGAACCATTTGATAAAGGTGCTGGTTGGCACCGAAACGTCATGGGATCGTTTTAATCTTTGAAAATTCTACAATAAAAGCTAAGTTTTATTTTTTAATCCAGTGAGTGCTATCTTACTAAGTGACTGTTTTGTATATTTTTGATATATCACCCTGGTGGCTGCTCACTCAAATATTTGGAGTGCAGGTCTTTATTTACCAAGATTTATATATATATGTGTGTGTGTGTGTGTGTGTATACATAATAAAATATGTATGTCTAACCTTAAAGAGAATTCTAATAATTCCCTCTCCACTTTGCCGTAAATATGTCGCTACTTGCTATATTCGCAATGAGTATTGTTCAGAAAAAGAATACATTTACACTATATACAATAATGTGCTAAAGAGAAATGTCTTGTTCGTGGACAGTAATAAAATAGTATAAATAAAGTTTGGAAAAACCAGACTAGACGTGAGATCGATGACTGCTAGTTAACAACAATCCGATGCTCTTCGCACTGCACTTGAAGTGCGTGTATTTGACAGATTTTTTTGATAAATAAGGAGATTGTATTCAGATCCGCGGCTGTGATGTTGGCTATGTTTGGCAAGCGTATTGACGCTCGCGAATGCAACATAGTTGACGCTTTGATAAATATCTCCCCATATGTAAAATGAAAATGTAAAAAAAAAAGAAGAAAAATGTTTTCTTATGGATTGAAATACTAGAATACTGGAATTCCCTGAAAACAAAGTGTCAGTGAAGATAATGTAAAACAAAACCACTTGAAAACCACATAATAAGTGGATTTTACAGTGGACTGCAGTGGGCTTAGATTTTTAGAAAGCCACACATGACCATTTTGGATCAGTAATAGACTGATATCACCCTGCCAAGAACTCATAGTATAAATTATACTGGGAAATATTACAACTCAATAAGACCAGAAACATCATACAACTGCTATTTCCATTGTCAAGTGTAAAACCTTTACCTTTAACCTCTGAGCCATTTCTAGCCTTGTGCTCAGCTGTTTTCAGTTGCTGCTCACATTTCATGTCCCGTTGTATGCCATTTTCAGTGATATACCTACTACACATATTGGGCCAGTGGCATGCTAATTTTTTTCCCACTCTTGCACTAACTGGGCTCAAAGTAAAAAATGAGCACAGCCGGATTAGCATATTATAGGTTGAAAGTTAAAAGTCTTTCATTAGCAAAAGACTCAGGCACACTAATTTCAGAACTTTATATATTGCAAATGGGCTAACTCCTCTCCACAGACTTCTATGGGGTGTGCTACAAAAAATCTGTTAGTTATTGCTTACTCACTAGATCCCATGTTCTTCACTGTATATTTAGAGTTATATAATTATATATATATATATATATATATAATATATATATTATTATTATTATTATTGGTTATTTGTAGAGCGCCAACAGATTCCGCAGCGCTATAAACAAAGGGGGAGTACAACAAAACAATTATAGTGATCAAATGGGTAGAGGGCCCTGCCAAGAGTTGCACTGTTGTAGTCAGCTCTTAAGAAGATGATCTACAAACAGCTGGACTCTTAGGCTTACATGCTAAGGGGGTTCAGGGGATAGTAGTGGAGGAGAGGAACTGGTATTAGGAAAGGTTAGTGTAGGTTGTATGCGTCCCTGAACAGTAGAGTCTTTAGGGAGCACTTGAAGCTTTTAAAACTAGAAGAGAGTCTTGTGGAACGAGGCAGAGAGTTCCACAAGATTGGAGCCAGTCTGGAGAAGTCCTGTAAACGGGAGTGTGATGAAGTGACAAGAGAGGAGGAGAGTAGGAGGTCATGAGCAGAGCGAAGGGGATGGGAGGGAGAGTATCTGGAGACAAGGTCTGAGATGTAGAGGGGAGCAGTGCAGTTGAGGGCTTTGTATGTCAGAATGAGAATTTTGTGTTTGATCCTATAGGCAAGAGGAAGCCAGTGAAGGGATTGACAGAGAGGTGCAGCAGATGAGTCTGGCAGAGGCATTCATTATGGATTGTAAAGGAGCTAGGCGGCAGGTGGGGAGACCAGAGAGGACAGAGTTGCAATAATCAAGGCGGGAAAGAATGAGAGAGTGGATTAAAATCTTAGTTGTGTCTTGTGTAAGGTAGTGTCTAATTTTAGAGATATTTTTAAGGTGGAAGCGGCAGGATCTGAGTCAAATGTGACCCCGAGACATCGGGCGTGCGGGGTAGGGGTAATGATGGAGTTTTCGACAGTTATAGAGAGATTGGGGGTGGAGAGTTTTGAGGAAGGGGGGAAAATAAGGAGCTCAGTTTTGGAGAGCTTTAGCTTGAAGTAGTGAGAGGATATCCAGTTAGAGATGTGAGAAAGACAGTTAGTGACACGGGTTAGCAAGGAAGGAAATAGGACTGATTTGGGTGTCATCGGCATACAAATGATATTGTAAACCGTGGGACTTTATTAGGGAACCTAGTGATGACGTGTAGATTGAGAAGAGAAGGGGACTGAGGACAGAGCCTTGCGGTACTCTGACAGAAAGTGGTGACGGGGCAGAGGAGGCCCCAGAGAAGGCTACACTAAAGGTACGGTTTGACAGGTAGGAAGAGAGCCACGAGAGGGCTGTGTCACAGATGCCGAAGGATTGGTGGGTTTGGATCAAAAGAGGGTGGTCAACAGTGTCAAAGACTGCGGACAGATCAAGGAGGATAAGCAGAGAGAAGTGGCCTTTTGATTTTGCTGTAAGTAGGTCGTTGGTAACCTTAATTATTATTATATATAATTTTTTAAATAAAATATATATCTATACCTATATATCTATATAAATCCGGATTTCCCTGGTGATGTTGACACCCTGGGCCACCGTTCAACATTGAGTTCTGAAAGTGCCCCCCCCTGGAATGACAAAACATGGTTGTGCAGATGATGACAACAGATATTATGTATTCAAAGCAAATATTTTAAATTAATATTCCATTAGTTGCTATTGAAAGTGTAAAGTTTTAGTGCCCATAAAGCAAGTAAGTAGACCTCACTGGGGCCCTGGACAAAGGCGTTAGAGGTCCCCGTCCATTTCAACAGTGTCCTTTCTGGCTTGCTGAAAATTCTACTACGTTTGCTATTCATTTAAAAATGTATTGAAGCAGAAGCTGAGAAAGCAGCCACACATTAGAAAGAGAAACTGCTAATCTTTGACTTATAGTTATCTTTCTCCCGGTCAGTCTAAGCTTCAGTATATGTGCTGCGCAGCATCTTGTGAAAATACAATGACAGTTTTTTCTGTACACTAACAATGTGGCAGCAATCATGAAAACATTACCTCTGTATTGTAAAGGCAAATCCATATACTTTCCTTAAACTGTGTGCCCCTTTTTCAGGGGTCACACAGAGCAGCCACACTTAATGCAGATGGAGCCTCACCAGCCACCCTGTAGTGATGTCACTACTGATTGCAGTGCCTGATGGCCCCCCCTAGTCTTGATTGAGACCTCTTATATTATCTAATAACATTTATTAAAAAAAAATTGCACAAAAAAGTTTAAACGGCTCAAAGATATGAGATCTCAAGTGTTAGAAAAAACGTAGGCAAAGGGCTTTAACATAGAGATACATACATATAAATGTCTAAAAATGTATATGTATGTATAAATAAATATATATGTTTAAATATGTGTACATATGTATTTATATGTGTATATATGTATTTACAGACATATATACACATATAGACACATACATATGAACACACACACACACACATATATATATATATATATATATATATATATATGTGTATATATATATATATATATATATATATATATATATATATATATATATATATATATATATATATATATATATAATATATGTGCATTGAAGCCCTCTGCTCAAGTAGATGAAAACATGTAAAAGCATATTTATGCAATATTCATATTTAATAAAGGTTTTAACTATGTATTTACTTCAAATATTTCACCTTTCGATGTTTTGTACATAGCAGAATATGTTCTAAGTATTTCTAAATAGATATTCCTATATATATCTGTATATATCTATATCTATATATAATCATCTATATATATATATATATATATATATAGATGATTATATATATATATATATATATATATATATATATATATATATATATATATATATATATAGGTATAATAATATATTGTACCAAATTAGCATCAGATATATGTAGAAATATGTATTTATGTATAAATAGAACACATTCTGCTATGTGAAGAATAATGGAATGTGAAATATTCATATTTTTATGTTGGGAGAATATGTGTTTAGGTTAGCATGCAAATAGGGTGCTAGGTCCCCCCCACACACTTTTTTGCTCCATTGACTCCTATTGGGGAGTAGGTTATCGTGTGTGTGATATTCTAACTTTGGCTTTATGCGCGCATTGGGTTAGTGCGCGAGCGATACATTTTTATCCGAAAAGTTTACTTCTAGTGCTCCACTCGTAATCTGGCCCTTTATGTTATAATATTGAAGTGTTAAAGGGACATGAAACCCAAACATTTTCTTTCATGATTTAGGTAGAACATACAACTTTAAAGAACTTTCCAATTTACTTCTATTATCAAATTTACTTCTTTCATTTGGTATCATGTGTTGAAGGAGCAGCAATGCACTACTGGTTGCTGACTGAGCACATGGGTGAGCCAACGACAATCAGTATATATATGCAGACACCAATCAGCAGCTAAAACCTAGTTTCATTGCTGCTCCTGAGCTTACCTAGATAAACCTTTCTGCAAAGCATGACAAGCGAAGGAAGCAATTAAATAATAGAAGTAAATTGGAAAATTGTATTCTCTATCTAAATCAGGAACGTCTAATTATAACTTTACTGTCCCTTTAAATCTCCCTTTAATGGGAAAATTCTACTACATTTGCAATTCATTTCAAAATGTATTGAAGCCCCCAAATATGCATACAACATTGTATCATACTATTTTGATGCTATTTAGTACTATGGGCTTCATTTATCATGTAGTGGACGGCCAATGTTCCTAGCTAGGGTACTTGTCCTCCTATATTTTGTGCAACAATTCACCATGCTCTCATGTGATTGGTTCTGTCTGTTAGCATGCACTGTAAGGGTTCCAAAATTGCCTCTGCAGCTTAATAAATATTCCAAATATCCAATATTTTCTAATAATACATTATTGAAGCATTGTGTATTTTATTACCATTAAAAAAATCATTAGAATGTCCTTTTCAGTGTGACAGAACCATATTATGTAATAGATTTAAATGTGTTGCTGATTTATGAGTAGTGATTATCACCAAGATTTGCACAATTTTCATTTTTTAGTGTAATCTTAGTAACTAATTCCAAACAGTGTGTCTCATGGGCAGACTACCTGAAATTAAAGGAAAGCAAAACAGCTCTGGGGGTAGATACAGAGCATACAGACGCTTTAAGAACCATGTCTGATACTACCTCACAATATGCTTAGTCTGTGGGTGATATTTGTGACTCAGGGAAGATGATTTAACCTGATTCTGATATTTCTACATTTAAAATTTATGCTTGAGAACCTCCACTTGTTGCTCAGGGAGGCTTTAGCTGCTCTGAATGAATGTGTACAATCGCAGTGCCAGAGAAATTGTGTAGACTGGATAAATAATATGCAGTGCCGGTGTGTACTTATGTTTTTCCAATACCTAAAGAGGTTTACTAAAATTTTTCATAAGGAATGGGATAGACCAGGTGTGCCGTTCTCTTCCCCTCCTATTTTTTAGAAGAATGTTTTCTAATAGTTGCCACCACACGGGACTTATGGCAGACAGTTCCTAAGGTGGAGAGAAGAGTTTCTACTCTAGCTAAGTGTACCACTACCTCTGGCGAGGACTGTTGTGCTTTTTTAGATCCAATGGATAAAAAATGTTTATTCAACAAGGTTTTATCCTGCAGCCCCTTGCACGCATTGCTCCTGTCACTGCTGCTGCGGCGTTCTGGTTTGAGTCTCTTGATGAGGCTTTACAGGCTCCATTGGATGAATATATTTGACAAGCTTTCAAAGTGGTCCTTTGAGAAGTTCTTGAAAGCCAGCAAAATATTCTTAGGGGTCTATTTAACAAGCTCCGAAAGGAGCTAAATGCCCCGTGTTTCTAAAGACCGCTGCTCCATAACCTGTTCGTCTGCTCTGAGGCGGTGGACAGAAATCAACCTGATCGAATACGATCGGGTTGATTGATACCCCCTGCTAGCGGCCGCAAATCTGCAGGAGGCGGTATTGCACCAGCAGGTCACTAGAACTGCTGGTGCAATGATAAATGCCGACAGCGTATGATGTCGGCATTTATCGATTTGCGGTGGACATGGTTCGCTATAATGATGATAAATGGACCCCATACAGTTCTGTTTAAAGGCTGCATCACCAAGAGGCATCGTACCATTCATTTCAGTGGGTGGTAATATTTCTCTGATACTGGCTACATATTTAAAGGAGCATTGCCACCTACATTGAAGGTGTAATGTAAATGATCCCTTTACACAGTACTGTTGGACAATACAATTTACATGTGTCACCAGAAAAACAACTCCTGCTCTTAAAATACAATAGTGAATTAACAATATCAATAATGTACCTATTGGAGCTGGGGATTGTGGGTATATTATATATGTATATACATTATTTACTGCAGTGTTTCTCAACCGTGGTACTCAAGTAACCCCAACAGTCCATGTTTTCATTATAGCTGAACCAGTGCACAGGTGAAATAATCAGCTGATAAATGAGAGCAGGTTAGTATCAGCTGATTACTTCACCTGTGCAATGGTTCAGCTATAATGAAAACGTGGACTGTTTGGGGTACTTGAGGACTGTGATTGAGAAACACTGATTTACTGTATATGTATTGTATAGTAAAATAGAATATGTAAGTAAAGTTTAGACGTGATTGTACAAATCATTTATTTTGCATTCTTAAAGGGAGAGTAAAGTCCAAATTAAACTTTCATAATTCAGATAGGGCATGCAATTTTAAAAAACTTTCTAATTTACATTTATCATCAAATTTGCTTTATTCTCTTATTATTCTTTCTTGAAAGCTAAACCTAGGTAGGCTCATATGCTAATTTGTAAGCCCTTGAAGGCCGCCTCTGCATTTGACAGTGTTTCACAGCTAGAGGGCGTTAGTTCATGTGTTTCATATAGATAACACTGTGCTCATGCACGTGAAGTTATTTAAGAGTCAGTACTAATTGCCTGAAATGCAAGTCTGTCAAAAGATCTGAGATAAGGAGGCAGTCAGCAGAAGCTTAGATACAAGGTAATTACAGAGGTAAAAAGTATATTTTTATAACAGTGTTGGTTATGCAAAACTGGGATAGGGTAAACAAAGGGATTATCTATCTTTTTAAACAATAACATTTTTGGTGTTTACTATCCCTTTAAAATAAGTTTAAAAAACACACGTAAGGATAAAATACAAGATTTTTACAATCACGCCTAAAGTTTTTTTTATTAACAAAGTAGTTTGCCGACATGACGAATATATAAGCATACCATGGGAGCTTCAAGGGCGTTCCAACGGAGTAACCTGTATTTTAATGGGGATACATCTCTCTGGGATTCTAATATTCAAAACACTGTCCTCCATTTTAGCTATACTTTTTCAACCATATCATTGTGATGCTTTTCAGTGGCGATATTTTCCAGGTGACAAATCTTGTGAATATACATTGAAGTTGAATTTACACATGCATAATTTGAAGTGTTACTACACAAAAAACTTTTTTTTTTTGTGAAGCACAGTCTATTTTGTGTAAACACGCTTTAAAGACAGAACCCCTGCCTCCTACATCGCAGCTCAGTGGCGATGTTGGCGGACTTTTGATGAAGTTGCGAACCCCATTATATCCTATGGGAGATAAACCACAACTCGTCAGCACAGCGAGGTTCAGCCCACTTTTTGGAATATATCCTCAGACTAACGGATTGTGAACCCCAAAAAAGTAATTTCTTGTTGGTCTGCCAATGTTTTGAATATCAGGGCCATAGTGTGACCAGACAGCTTCAGTTCGCTCAGTGTGGCTAGTGCTTTTAATGTGTAAATCATTTTAAAAGAAAAAAAATAATTAAATGTAAATTTGATGGAGAATTCTTGCATGCTGCCTTTGATCTTGGAACTGAAAAAGAAGCTTTTTATCTGAAAGAAATACATATTTATAAGTGTATCTATAGAATGTAGCAGAAGATGAATAAAACATATACAATGGCAAAAATGCATTCTTTTCATAACATTAATCTACCTTAGCATGCATGCTTTAGATATGAAAAATACTTCCACTTTGATGAAAAAAAAAAAAAATGACACCAGATATAGAAGACCAATTGTGTAGAGACGGTATCCTGTAGCTCCTTGCCAGAGACCTTCTACTGACCTTTACTGAAAATCTTCATGGAATCATAGCCAGTTCTTCAATTAAAGGGACATTACATTTATTCCATTCCTTTTTACATCTTAATTGGATAAATAAAATATATTACACTTTTTGGTGTCTGGGTGTTTGATTTATTTGTTTTGTAATTTTTTAGTGGAGACATTTTTCTGTCTAGCAATATAGCTGTGGAATAGTCTTTATCCGCCAATGAACAGCTGATGCTTAAAGGGACACTGAACCCAAATTTTTCTTTCTTGATTCAGACAGAGCATGCAATTTTAAGCAACTTTCTAATTTACTTCTATTATCAATTTTTCTTCGTTCACTTGCTATCTTTATTTGAAAAAGAAGGCATCTAAGTTTCAGAACTCTGGACAACACTTTTTTATTGGTGGATTAATTTATCCACCAATCAGCAATAATAACCCAGGTTATTCGACAAAAATGGGTCGGCATCTAAACTTACATTCTTGCATTTCAAATAAAGATACCAAGAGAATGAAGAAAATTTGATAATAGGAGTAAATTAGAAAGTTGCTTAAAATTGCATGCTCTATCTAAATCACGAAAGAAAAATTTTGGGTTTAGTGTCCCTTTAAAGGAACATGAAAAGCCATTTTTTAAATTTAAACAAGTTTCCAATTTCCTTCTATTATCAAATTTGCTCTTAATATCCTTTGTTGAAGGAGAAGCAATGCACTATTATTGGGAGCTAGCTGAACACATCATTTCATTGTCCATTTAAGAAATCTCTTGACAATAAGCACTTACTGTTATTTTTTTTCTTTTTAAAGTTTATTGAAATGTTAAAGGGACACTGAACCCAAATTTTGTATTTCGTGATTCAGATAGAGCATGCTATTTTAAGCAACTTTCTAATTTACTCCTATTATCAATTTTTCTTCGTTCTCTTGCTATCTTTATTTGAAAAAGAAGGCATCTAAGCTTTTTTTTTTTGTTCAGAACTCTAGACAGCACTTTTTATTGGTGAGTGAATTTATCCACCAATCAGCAAGGACAACCCAGGTTGTTCACCAAAAATGGGCCGGCATCTCAACTTACATTCTTGCATTTCAAATAAAGATACCAAGAGAATGAAGAAAATTTGATAATAGGAGTAAATTACAAAGTTGCATAAAATTTCATGATCTATCTGAATCATGAAAGAAAAACATTGGGTTCTGTGTCCCTTTATGGAAATACAATCATAAAAGTTAAAACATCAAACAAAGAAATGGTTCAAACTCAGTCCCAATGGTTATTGTATGGAGTTAAGGTGAAAAAAGGAGCTAAGTTTTTTTAGTTAGTATTTTTTTGGGGGGTTGTGTGGGTGGTGGGTTTTACTGTTGCGGGGGTTGTTTGTATTTATTTTTACAGGTAAAAGAGCTGATTACTTTGTGGCAATGCCCGCAAAAGGCCCTTTTAAGGGCTATTGGTAGTTTAGTTTAGGCTAGGGTTTTTTTATTTTAGGGGGGCTTTTTTTATTTTGATAGGGCTATTAGATTAGGTGTAATTAGTTAAAATTTCTGTAATTTGTTTATTATTTTCTGTAATTTAGTGGGATCTTTTTTGTACTTTAGCTAATTTAATTTAATTTAGGTTATTGTATTTAATTTAGTTAATTGTATTTAATGTATGTAATTTATTTAATTGTAGTGTAGTGTTAGGTGTTATTGTAACTTAGGTTAGGTTTTATTTTACATGTACTTTTGTATTTATTTTAGCTAGGTAGTTAGTACATAGTTAATAACTATTTAGTAACTATTCTACCTAGTTAAAATAAATACAAACTTGCCTGTAAAATAAAAATAAACCCTAAGCTAGCTACAATGTAACTATTAGTTATATTGTAGCTATCTAAGGGTTTATTTTATAGGTAAGTATTTAGTTTCAAATAGGAATAATGTAGTTAATGATAGTAATTTTATTTTTATTTATTTAAATTAGATTTAAGTTAGGGGGTGTTAGGGTTAGACTTAGGTTTAGGGGTTAATACATTTAATATAGTGGCGGCAACATTGGGGACGGCAGATTAGGGGTTAATAACATAATGTAGGTGGCGGTGGTATAAGGGGGCAGATTAGGGGTTAATAACATAATGTTATTGTTGGGGGGGCAGATTAGGGGATAATAAGTATAATGTAGGTGGCAGCGGTGTAGGGGCAGCAGATTAGGGGTTAATAAGTATAATGTAGGTGGCGGTGGGCTCCGGGAGCAGCGGTTTAGGGGTTAATAACTTTATTTAGTTGCGGCGGGGTCCGGGAGTGGCGGGATAGGGGTAAAACAGTTTAGTATAGTGTGGGTGTTTAGTGACAGTATACAAATAAAGCTGGGAAAAAGCCGAAGAGCAGCGAGATTGATGACTGTTAGTTAACAACAGTCTGCTGCTCATCGCCCCGTACTTGGTGAGCGGCTTTTTGACAGCTTTTTTGGTAACTTTGGATAACATATTCAGGTCCGCGGCAGCGATGTTAGGCGAGCATATTGGTGCTGGCGCATGCAAGTAAGTTGACGGGTTAATAAATAGGGGCCACTGTGTGGATTATAAAGCCCTGGACAACATCACTTTTAGAAATAGTATATTTTAAATTTTATTCTGGAAATGTTGGAGTTAAGGGTGACTACATTTTCAATAAGATTGATTTGAGAGGGGCTTATAATCTGGTAACCATTCAAGTGGAGGTTAATGGAAAATAGCTTTTTGCACACACTATGGTCATTTTGAGTAAATAGCCATTTGGGTTGTTTAACACTTTGGTCAACTTTTAGCACTTTTTGAATGATAGTTTTAGAGGCTTATTGGATAATTTTTTGGTAGTATATTTAGATGACAGTTTTTTTCACAGCTAGAGGGTGTTAGTTGATATGTGACATATAGATAACATTGTGCTCAGGCACTGGAGTAACCTAGGAGTCTGCGCTGACTGGCTAAAATACAAGTCTTTTAAAAGCACTGAGATAAGGGGCAGTCTGCATAGGCGTAGATACAAGGTAATCACAGAGGTAAAAAGTGTATTATTATAACTGTGTTGGTTATGCAAAACTGGGGAATGGGTAATAAAGGAATTATCTATCATTTTAAACAATAAAAATTCTAGAGTAGACTGTCCCTTTAAGGCTGCAAACTTCTTAACATAGACACACGGCTATGGATAAATAGGAGTCTGCTTAATTAAGCCACTCCAACCCTCCATAAGATCAGTCTACAATAGGTGAGTTCAGCACAGGTGCTGAAATGCTTTAGAGTCACAGCACATGTAGAAGGTGAGTTCCTGATCATAGTTATAAAAATGAGAACTCTTGCAGGAAAACAAAATAACTGTTGAAGGAGTCCGGTATGCTTCACCATAAGGCAGTTCTTTTATATCAGAAGCTGAGTGAGGACAGAGATAGGGCAGATTTTGTACTTCACTGTCTCCTAGAAGCTGTCAGTGGATTGCTTGAGCAAATATTTTTCACCTTCATTGCCAAAGGGCCCTCATTAAGCACAGTTGATACTTCACTTTGCACATTCACAACACCTGTGTAATCTGGCAGGCCCAAAAATCCATCCCCGATATCACTTGTAGCTTCATCAATATCTTCCCCTCACAAGGGTCCTGCAGCTCTACCACTATCTCCAGTAGTAACAGCTTGCCCTCTCCCCATGCAGTCAATGCCATCATGATCTCCATCAGAGCAAATATTTAACATTCTGGTATATCATTGCTTACAAAACAAATACAATCTCCAGCATTAAAATGGTGCAGTTTGGCTTAGTCTAGAGAGACAATCTGAATGCCACTGCTGTACCCGGGATATGAGGGGGTGCCAAGGTCTCTATGCAGGCTGTTGCTTCAGGCCTCTACTATCCGGTTCTTGTAGCAGGTGTCATACAGCAAAAGCAATATTAATTGAATCAGAACACTATAAAACTGGGATGAATGAGGTTTTCATCCATACATGTGGTATATTTCAGCCAATAACTGGCAAATGTTTAACTGCCAAGACACGCCCCCTAAACTTTGTATTTCTGTTTTTATTCTTTTTTTGGGACCTGAATCAGTAAACTGGCTTTTTATCAGCTTATTCAGCTGTATTTTTTTTAAAATACATTTTCTGTCTACATGGTCAATGACTATTTTGTCTGACATATGTTCACAGTTTACAATCATCCCAATGTTACGAGTACTTTTGCTCCAGTCTTAACATTTTATGCTCCCTTACTTCAGGCTATCATCCACAGACTAATGGACAGACTGAGTAGACAAGTCTGATACTGAAATAATATCTTAGGTGCTTTTGCCCTTATCTGCAGGACATATTTATTTATTTGCTTCTTCTACTAACTTGAAGTTAACTTGCCCTTCTAGTAATCTTGGGCCACACTTTGTGGGCCATTTAAAGATCAAAGAAATTATTAAAGCTGTGGCTTCTCCTTTGGATCTCCCTTCTAGTTACTGGAATCAACAAGTTTTCCATATCTCTCACCTGGAGTGTTGTGTTTCTAATGCATTTACGCATTTTTATTCTCCTCCTCCACCTCTTTCTGTGGAGGGATCAGAAAAAATCTGAAGTGAATAAGAGTTTAGACTCATAGAAGTCAACTTCAGTACCTTTTCAAGGGGTAGGTCTTTGTGGAGTATTCCTGGGAAACTGTTCCTCAATTTCTACATCTGTTTCATCCCTCTTGTCCTGGTTCTTGTTGCACCCTGAAATAGCGCTTTAGGAGTGGGCTATGTTAGGGACTGAAGGGCTTATGTGGGCTATGAGCCCCGATAAGCAGCCTGGGGTTAACTTAGGGAATACTATGAACTCGATGTACTAAGCATGTACTAAGCAGCGGATGCTTGCGGGACTCATGCCAGCCTGTTTTCCACAATGTAAGAAGCAGTGGTCATATAACCACTGATTACTAACTCTCCATCTCCTCAGAGTTGTTCATTCGGGGTAATTGCTCTTGTGTAATTGGTTAAGAACTGTGGGTGAAATTGCAAAAGGAATTATTTGTGCAATAGTACATGTGGCAGTATACAGACAGATGTGAAGACTGGTGGACAGTTGGGAACCTTGTCCACTCATGGAAAAGTACATGGGGACCTATAAGGTATGCTATTGCTGGTCCAATAACTAGGGTGACCATATTGCCGCTTTAAAAAGGGACACATATGAAAAATACATATATCAGGGCTGTTTTCATGGGTGTTTAAAGAAATGTTTTGTATAAGAACCCTGACATGTATTTTTCATATGTGTCCCTTTTTAAAGCGGCAATATAGTCATGCTACCAATAACTGAGGAGAGATTTGGAGTTAGCACTACTATGAAAGCTGGGCACACTAAAACTAGTGCAGTGGTTGTCCATTCTGATGTTAATTATGTGTTTGACTTTGGTAGCTCTGCTAAAGATATCACTATTTATGGTTAAAGCATCAGAAGTAGCCTTGCAGAACAATTAACACCAGAAATTACAAACAAAGTTTTAAAATGCATATGATGGTGTAATTCTGGGCTTGGTTATTCTGTCATGAAGACTCTGGCATTCATGTTCTTGATGTGTCTATCCTGGTTTGACTGTGACTTGTGTCTTGTACCCTGCTACCTTCCCGCTACTCTGTAGTGTTGCTTGTCTTGGACTGATAACCTGGTTGCTGATTTCATGCAATTTTTATAGGATTACTCTTCCACCTGTTCCTCTTGCTATTTTTATATTTGGCTCTTCTGGTTCCTGATCCTGATTTTTTGGACTACTCATCTGTGTTGCAGAGTGAACCAAACCATCAGTTCCAGCACTCCAGTAATCCTGCAATCTGAAGTTGGTTCTTGTATTTGTACTGCATTGCATCTCCAGCACAGTGGGCTCCATCCTCCATTCCACACTAGTTTTGCAGCTAATCAGATTTTTAAGGCAATTACCTGTGGAAAGGTAAAGCCAATTGATAGCATAGGCTCGCATGCTTCAAATGACTGGTCACATGTCTTTCTTTGTGCTTTGGGGGGGAAAATATGGGCTCTGGAAAAGCCCCCAAACAATCGAAATTAGGTACTGCCTTTGTCTCTGGGTATTTATAGTATTTTGAGATAAGAAGGACACAGAAGTGGCACTTTTAAGGGGGAAAAACAGGATTGATTAGCTATAGTTATAGAAATTACAGGAGTCTCTTAAAGATACCCTGGTGCTACCCACTTCTGACAAATACAATGTAGGGGTAAGGAGCTAGGAAAGGGAGCTACAGGGTGCAGCTATTTCTAAAAGTAGTAACTTTATTTCAACAGATTAAAATCTATGTAATTATAAATTTGAGCAAACATAATATATATATATAAGTGAGAAAAAAGTGTAAGTCAAAAAATATATATACTATGAAGTATAGTATATATCCATACCTACTAAGTCCAAAAAGAGCTGTGACTTCTCTCCCCCAGGTGGCAAAAAAGGCCTTGTTTAGGAGGATTCCTTCTCAGGATGAGGAGAAGAACCAGCAGGGCTTGTAGAAAAAAACTGCAGGAAGATGCCAGAGGGAAACGGCTCCAAGACTCCCAGCCGATAGCTGGATACCTTGCCATCGGGTGGGAACAACCCTCACACACCTCCAACAAACAAGAAGGAGTTAAACAGGACTTTAATGTCAAGTTAACGCGTTTCAGCCCATATACGGGCCTGTATCACACCAAAAGTAGAGCTGTAATAACTAAAAACCTTTTCAGAAATTTAAATAAAGTGGCGACCAATCAGAGAACATCTGCTCATCTCCAATTGGGCGGCGCTTTTAAAAACCCTGCGTTCAAAGTCTTAACAGCTCTTTGCAATATTAGAAATGCTTCTAAAGAATTAGACAAGGATAAAAAATTGACCACAGTGGCCAAACATTTTTATTTGTATCACAATAGCAATTAAAACCACCTTAAATGCTGGGGACTAGAACAGATAAATCCAGGCATCAGAGGTGGAGACCCTACAAATTCATTGCTACAGGCAGAAACTAAATGGATATATTTATTCAATAGCATACACCCAAGAGGGATGAATGAAAATAACAACTATTGGGTGTTTTTATAAGACATACAAAATATTTATAAGGGCATCTTATTACAAACTAACTAAAACACTCTCATTATAACATCTATCTTTAGGGAGTATGTAGATAATATAGTCCAGCCTATATTTGTAATGTAAAAGTTAGCCCTAGTTGGTTAAATACTTTTAAAACCTGTTGTTTATAAATTATTATTTTTTTCCCTATTCATTTCAATGGAGGTGGTAGGCGGTAACCTGAATGGTTGGCGATTTTTTTACATCATACGGACCTGAATGGGAACTGACAAAACCCAATTTTTTAAAGTGTAAATGGTAACAGTAGGCACTAATCTGATTGGTCCCCATGATTCACATCTAGTTGTACCTGATAGAGGACTGCCACCCAGAGCCGTAAGGACTTTGAACGCAGGTTTTTTTAAAGTGTCGACCAATAGGAGACGATCAGATGTTCTCTGATTGGTCTCCACTTTATTTAAATTTCTGAAAAGTTTTTTTAATTATTACAGCTCTATTTTTGGTTTGATAAAAGCCTGTATATGGGCCGTAACGCGTTACCTTGACATAAAAGTCCTGTTTAACTCCTTCTTGTATGTTGCAGGTGTGTGAGGGGAGTCCCTACCCGATGCCGAGGTATCCAGCTATGACCGAGAATCTTGGGGCCATTTCCCTCTGGCATCTTCCTGCAGTTTTTTCCTACAAGCCCTGCTGGTTCTTCTCCTCATCCTAAGAAAGAATCCTCCTAAACAAGGCCTTTTTTCCACCTGGGGGATAGAAGTCACAGCTCTTTTTGGACTTAGTAGGTATGGATACATACTATACTTCATAGTATATATCTTTTTTGACACATATATATATATATATTATGTTTGGTCAAATTTATAATTAAATAGATTTTAATCTGTTGAAATAAAGTTACTACTTTTAGAAATAGCTGCATCCTATGGGGGGTAGTTATCAACGTGTCAACTTTCCTGCCTTTGCCGGCCCAATACGCCCGCCTAAGCTCGCCTACCTTCGCCGCCGCGGACCTGAAAAAATTCGCCTAAGTTATCAATAAATCTGTCAAAAAGCCGCGCACCAAGTACGGGGCGATGAGCAGCGGACTGTGAGAGTTATCACTCATCTGATCTCGCTGCTCTTCGGCTTTTTGACAGCTTTATTGCTAGCCTGTCACTAAGCACCCACACTAACTACACTGTTCTACCCCCTATACCGGTGCCCCCGGAGCCTCCCGCAACTCAATAAAGTTAGTAACCCCTAAACCGCCGCTCCTAGACCCCGCCGCAACTCTTATAAATGTATTAACCCCTAAACCGCTGCTCCCGGACACAGCCGCAACCTACATTATACCTAGTAACCCCTATCCTGCCCCCCCTATACCGCCGCCCTCTATAATAAAGTTATTAACCCCTATCCTGCTGATCCCGCACCTCGCCGCAACTAAATAAATAGTTTAACCCCTAAACCGCCGCTCCCGGACCCCGCCGCAACCTATATTAAAGTTATTAACCCCTAATCTGCCCCCCCTACACCGACGCTACCTATAATACATTTATTAACCCATATCCTGCCCCCCCTACACCGCCGCCACTGTAATAAATTTATTAACCCCTAAACCTAAGTCTAACACTAACCTTAACACCCCCCCTAACTTAAATATTAATTAAATAAATCTAAATAATATTTCTATTATTAACTAAATTAATCCTATTTAAAACTAAATACTTATCTTTAACATAAACCCTAATATAGCTACAATATAAATAATAATTATATTGTAGCTATCTTAGGATTTATTTTTATTTTACAGGTAACTTTCAATTTATTTTAACTAGGTACAATAGCTATTAAATAGTTATTAACTATTTAATAGCTACCTAGCTAAAATAAAGAGAAATTTACCTGTAAAATAAAAACTAACCTAAGTTACAATTACACCTAACACTACACTATACTTTAATAAATTATTCCTATTTAAAACTAAATACTTACCTGTAAAATAAACCCTAAGATAGCTACAATGTAATTAATAATTACATTGTAGCTATTTTAGGATTTATATTTATTTTATTGGTAACTTTGTATTTATTTTAGCTAGTTAGAATAGTTATTAAATAGTTATTAACTATTTAATAACTACCTAGCTAAAAGAAATACAAAATTACCTGTAAAATAAATCCTAACCTAAGTTACAATTAAACCTAACACTACACTATCATTACATTAATTAAATAAATTAACTACAAATAACTACAATTAAATACAATTACATAAACTAACTAAAGTACAAAAAATAAAAAAAGCTAAGTTACAAAAAATAAAAAATAAGTTACAAACATTTAAAAAATATTACAACAATTTTAAGATAATTACACCTAATCTAAGTCCCCTAATAAAATAACAAAGCCCCCCAAAATAAAAAAATTCCCTACCCTATTCTACATTAAAAAAGTTCAAAGCTCTTTTACCTTACCAGCCCTTAAAAGGGCCTTTTGTGAGGCATGCCCCAAAGAAAACTGCTCTTTTGCCTGTAAAAGAAAAATACAACCCCCCCCAACATTAAAACCCACCACCCACATACCCCTAATCTAACCCAAACCCCCCTTAAAAAAACCTAACACTACCCCCCTGAAGATCATCCTACCTTGAGTCGTCTTCACTCAGCCGAGCCACCGATGGAACCGAAGAGGAGATCCGGAGCGGCAAAAGTGATCCTCCAAGGGGCGCTGAAGAAGTCTTCCATCCGATGAAGTGATCCTCCAGGCGGCGCTGAAGAAGTCTTCCATCCGGGCGATGTCATCTTTCAAGCGGCGCTGAAGAAGTCTTCCATCCGGGCAATGTCATCTTCCAAGTGGGGTCTTCAATCGTCTTTCTTCAGGATCCATCTTCATCCCGCCGACGCGGAACATCCTTCTTTCCCGACGGACTACCGACGAATGAAGGCTCCAAGATGGCGTCCCTTCAATTCCGATTGGCTGATAGGATTCTATCAGCCAATCGGAATTAAGGTAGGAAAAATCTGATTGGCTGATTGAATCTTCCGATCAGCCAATAGAATGTGAGCTCAATCTGATTGGCTGATTGGATCAGCCAATCGGATTGAACTTCAATCTGATTGGTGTTAGGTGTAATTGTAACAGGTTAGGATTTATTTTACAGGTAAATTTCTCTTTATTTTAGCTAGGTAAGCTATTAAATAGTTAATAACTATTTAATAGCTATTGTACCTAGTTAAAATAAATTGAAATTTGCCTGTAAAATAAAAATAAATCCTAAAATAGCTACAATATAATTATTATTTATATTGTAGCTATATTAGGGTTTATTTTAAAGGTAAGTATTTAGTTTTAAATAGGATTAATTTAGTTAATAATAGAAATATTATTTAGATTTATTTAATTAATATTTAAGTTAGGGGGGTGTTAGGGTTAGACTTAGGTTTAGGGGTTAATAAATTTATTACAGTGGCGGCGGTGTAGGGGGGGCAGGATAGTGGTTAATAACTTTATTATAGAGGGCGGCGGTATAGGGGGGGCAGGATAGGGGTTACTAGGTATAATGTAGGTTGCGGCTGTGTCCGGGAGCGGCGGTTTAGGGGTTAATAACTTTATTTAGTTGCGGTGGTGTAGGGGGGCAGATTAGGGGTGTTTAGACTCGGGGTACATGTTAGGGTGTTACGTGTAGACATCTCCCATAGAAATCAATGGGATGTCTGGCAGCAGCGAACTTGTACTTTCGCTATGGTCAGACTCCCATTGATTCCTATGGGATCCGCCGCCTCCAGGGCGGCGGATTGAAAACCAGTTACATGGGTCGGAAAAGTGCCGAGCGTACCTGCTAGTTTTTTGATAACTAGCAAAAGTAGTCAGATTGTGCCGCACTTGTGTGCGGAACATCTGGAGTGACATAAGAATCGATCTGTGTCGGACTGAGTCACAAAATTCTACTTTTGCCGGTCTCTAGCCTTTGATAACTAAGTCGAATCAGCCTCGCCACAAATGCGCTGCGGAATTCCAGCGTATTTGAGGTTGACGGCTTGATAACTACCCCCCTATAGCTCCTTTCCCTTGCTCCATACCCCTGCATTATATTTATAGTGTTTGTCAGCAATTAATTATTGAATAACAAATAACCTAAATGCATACAAAAGTCTTTCTAAAATAAGTGTAACAAACACAAGTTTCAGATGTATTAAGCGTTTTATGGGGGTTTAGATCAAAGTTTAAAGTCCCTTTAAAGAGACATTAAATACAGCTTGCTTTTGTGTAAAGAATTATGCCTACACTCCCTAATAGGGAAAAAAAAGCAAATGATGTAACCCAGGATTCAAAGTACTGCAGAGCATAAATTCAGCTATTGATTTAGAGCATTTAGAAATCCTGGGTAACAAAATTTACTTTATTTCCTCTTTAGGAAAAAACAGTGTCCCATTTTTTACATAAAAGCAAGACATGTTTAGTGTCTATTTTAGCGAGAAAATAATGTTTAATTTTTCACTAAACACTTTGGGCCAGATTACGAGTTGAGTGCAAAATATTGCTTACGTTAAAGCGATATTTGCACTCAACTGTGTAATACCAGTGCACGCTATGTTCACATTGCACGGAAGCATTCTACTCACAAGAGCACACTTCCATAGGTTCCAATCGGAACTTTGTTCTCATGCCGTCAGACATGGCATGAGAACTAGTGCAGTGAAAGGGGTTAGTCATGCAGCGATGGGCAGAAAATATAAACATATATGTTTAAATACATATATATATGTGTTAATATGTGTATAAACACATATTAACACCTAAATATATACAGTATGTATATAAGAATATACATAAATATTTACTGGGAACACACGGTTTCAGTGCTGTTTTTTTTCTAACACCCCACACCAGCCACTTTTAACCCCCAGGAACTGCTTTGTGCAGTATTTTTTTATGATGAAAAAAAATGCTAAATTTTTTTTTTCATAAAGAAATAAAATACTCTATTTTAGGGGCAATTGGGGCACTTTTATAAAATTAACCAGAGGTCTAATCTCTGGTTTATTTTCTGAGCTCTCGCGGTAGCAATAACCAGACACTTGTAATGTGGCAATAACCAGCCACTTTTAATTTGCCCGTTTGTGGGCTCGCAATAAATTAGCTCTCCACTTGTAATCTAGCCCATTATTGTTAATGACCCTTCTTCATACGTATACATCTATATGGCTGACCCTTTGTATTTTTGTTTTTAGATTCAAGACTATAAGAGCTACAGTATTTTTCTCAATAGGAAACCAGACTGACCGCCTCACATCTGGTTAAGAAAGTTGAGTAATTTGTTTACACCTTTTATTTCTGATGAATGAGATAATTCAGAACAAAAATCGCTTGCAGAGCAAATGTGATTAGATCTTTCAACTGAGATTTACATTGTGTATTTGCATAGAGATGTTCTACTTGGATAACAATTTAACCTCTTTTAACACGTCCAAACCTTGTAATAAACTTATGTCTACTTGAAATTAGAAACTCATGGTTCTCTACTTAGTTGGCTATAGTATGAGTGATAACCCCTGACTGCAGTGAAATGTTTGTTATTCAGAGCTCTCTCTGGAGGATTATTCTTTATAATAAATTCAATTTTTCATATTATTAGACCATGGGCTAGATTCAAAAATGCTTGTCAGGGTGTTGAGACGAGATCATGTTAATAATTCATTAAAGGAACAGTCTAGTTAAAATTAAACTTTCGTGATTCAGATAGGGCATGCAATTCTATACAACTTTCCAATTTACTTTTATCATCAAATTTGCTTTGTTCTCTTGGTATTCTTTGTTGAAAGCTAAACGTAGGTAGGTTCATATGCTAATTTCTAAGAATACAAATGTCAGAGAGTAAAAATATAAAAATAAGTGAAAATATAATGTCAAAATTTATATTTAATATTTCATAATGTAAAACATAACATAGTATAATAAAGATCTTAAAAGAGGGACGTCTCCCTATATAGAATTAATATTAAAATATATTAGCCAATATACCACCTAATTAGATGGACCACCTTAAAAAACAATAATATCAGGATATTGTTATGTTCACTGATTCTATGTTCTTTTCCGTTTAGAGGAAATAGAGTCAATGTTAAAGATAAATTGTTAGTGTGGCCAAATGTATCGGTATATCAGGTTAAAACAGATAATGTCTTTAAAGCCACTGAAGGTGAGTATGCAAATCCTCTTGCTGATGTTTCTAATGCCTCAATTTATAGGAGTCTTAATGTTATGTTGCAGCCAAACAGCCGGATCCTTTAGCTATCGGGTTAGAAATTATAACAAGCTCTGCACAGCTTAGGGGGACAGACTGACAACACTTACCCCACTCTTCAGAGATAGCTGGCGTAGCCGTAATCGTGGGCCTGCTGGGCCTACGTCTTGTCAGGTCTGCGTGTTGTGCGATTGTTATCCCTGCTCGCAATTCCAGAGAGTAACCTGATATACCGATACATTTGGCCACACTAACAATTTATCTTTAACATTGACTCTATTTCCTCTAAACGGAGAAGAACATAGGTCAGTGAACATAACAATATCCTGATATTATTGTTTTTTAAGGTGGTCCATCAAATTAGGTGGTATATTGGCTAATATATATTTTAATATTAATTCTATATAGGGAGACGTCCCTCTTTTAAGATCTGTATTATACTATGTTATATTTTACGATGTAGTGCTCAAATAAAATACTTTTTAAATATAACACATCTGACTTTGTCCTGCAAATATCAGATTTTATAACCTTTGTTTTCCAAATTGGATATAACTGCTACAAAAAAGCAGAGTTGTTTTTCCACAGCGGACGATTGCTGCAATCTGTCAAACATTGGACCTTCATACGCCGACTTATACTGTCTGTGTGGCTACCTGGTATAGCCCGTTCCAGCTGTTTCACGGCCCATGCCAACTTGCTGTTTGTTGTGCAAAGAGTGCCAGCTTGAGACGTTTACCTTGGAGCGATCACCTGGTTAAGCCTTTCCCGACTGCTCCGCGGACACTTGCCTGTCAGCGTACTGGCTGCTGTAAAAGGCCAGCCTGCTCGCATGCACTAGTTTGTAGTGCCAACTTGTTTGTGAGTAGTATTTCAACCTCTCTTGTTCCATTTGGATTGTCACCTTGTATTTTGCGTTATTACACTATGAGGCGCTCCCTTTCTTTCTGTCTCCATTTTTAGAAAATCTGACTGACCATCAGTACGAAGAGGAGCTGCCTATCCCATTGATCAAATCCTTGTTTTGAACTACATGAGCTTTTTATATGCACTTATTCGGTGACTTTTGAACAAAAAGACGTTATTAATTCTTTAAGAAATTTTTCTTGGTTTATTATTTTTTGATTTTTAGGGGGAATTGTCTAATAATATCATAATCACATTCCTAATATATTATTTGTTTCATTTTAAAATTAATTTGCAAAATATTTTTATAACACAAAGTGTATTATTTTATGATATAGTCAGCACAGAATTTTCTGATCACGTTAATCAACACCTCATATTTTATTTTCTGTTCTATATTTAGGAGCTTTTTTCACTGTTTTTATACATTTAGCGCACCCTATTGTATGCCCAGGTGCATACTATTACAGCTTTTATATATATATATATATATATATATATATATATATATATATATATATATATATATATATATATATATTTATTTAAAATCACATATATATACTAAATTATAGTGCACATGCCACAGGGGCTGACTGGCAACTTTTGGCCCAGAGGGTAAGCACGACCCAGAGGCCCATAGTGCAGCAACTCTACCCCATGCTAGCCTACTTCCCACCTAAGATTTGAAACAATGAGATGTATGAAGGTGATGGTAAGGATTGGGGTGAAAAAATAAAACAATTATATAATTAGTGTAACCATGCTAGATGGGGGACATTATATAAGAATATGATATGTCAACAAGAAATTAAACAAAAAGCTTCCGGGTTGTGTGGAGTGATCATTATGTTAATGGTTTATAAGCCAGATGAAAAGTCTATAGTTACATTGGCTTGTACTTGCCAAACTTTGCAACCTTTTTCTATGATGATAAGCTCAATAGGTAACACTGTTTGTCCCATAATGTGTTGCAATTATTAGATAAAGAAACATGAAGCATAGCATTTCCCAGTTACAGTACTTTATAGGGACTTAACTATTTGTCCACTATACGATTATCTGGAATATTTTGTCTTTCTAATAAGTTATCTTGCAAGGGCAATATTCTCATTCAAACCGGGACATGTACTTTGTAATCATGGTTCCGAGATAGATGCTTTAAAGATTATTCCGATAGAGTCTATTCCTAGATCTTGGGGTTCAAATAGATTTACAAGGCTTAGACAAAGAGAAACTTATTGGATCTGGAAAATGCAGTCATTGTCTCCTTACGGTTTGAATGAGAATATTGACCTTGCAGCTTTTAATGACTAAGATCTGATCGATATATGCTAGATCATATCAATGTATGTAGATTGTATATATTATGTCTTTTTATACTAGATATACACTCTTCTGCAGTTAGTAAATAATCATATATATAAGTGAGCTTTTAGGAAATTGTGCTCTCAAAAATATATGAGGGATTTTTTATCTAGAAATGTATTATTTGGTTGTTCTATACATATTGTTCATGACATTAGTAAACACATCGCTCGGTGTAGTTACATAACAGATCGATTATTTAAAAATATGACAATGTAGAACTTGTGTATGTGTAATATTATAACAACATTTGTATTGTATTTTTTGTATTTTTTCGAGACTATCTCTGTATGTTCGCCTTTAAAACAACATGCGCACATTTGGCATTTCTGGTAGCTCTTTTACACCATTGTAGCATTTTTTTACTAATAACGTATATGCATTATATTATTGGTTACAACGTTACGACTTCTGTCCAATCACAGTATTAGTAAGAATCCATTCCCCTTTTCTTGACATGCGCACTAGTTGGTTGAACACGCCGAGAAAGTCAGGTTTTTAAGCTTACCTGTATTTGTATTTTTTATCACATGATGAAACAGTCATGTACTGAGAAACGCGTTGTGAATAAATAGTTTTTATTATACTTATCCTGTGAGCTTTCGTTTATCCTGTGTCTGCACCTGGAGGTATACTGGTAATTCCGAACTTACCGCGCTCTGATCCTGAGTCACTCCGGTAGTGGTGCTGTGTGCGGCAATTCGTCAGTGGAGCTGTACCATTTTAGATCGAAGGTGCCAAGATCAGTGGAGGTGCTGAGTCGGTCTGAGAGTGGTTAGCTGGATCATGAGTTAGCTGAACAACTCTGAGAGTTCAGCCTGCCCCATTGGCACTATTGAGTGCAATTTGTTTATGAGTATCCTGTTTATACTGCACATGTAGATCTGCTAGTTTGAAAGAGTTGGGTTTCAAATAAGGCTTCTCATAATCATATAACCGTCAGGTGACTTTTCTGGCCAAGGTGACCTATGATATGTTCACTATATATATGATTACAAATTTAATTTTTTTATCTGGTCTTTTCATTATTTACTCTAACCTTAAATCTTTGATAAGGTTATATAATATATAAGGACTTGTTTTCTTAAAATTAATTAATATAATGATCTGAGCAGTGCACTTTATTTCCCATATCGTCTCGTGCCGCTATGTGCACAAGTGTCACGTGTGACAGTGATAATAACACCTGATTTACTCATAAGTTTTAATGCTTGTTTGGGGTCTCAGAGTCTAGTCCAGACATTATAAAACAAAAGCAGAATGGAGTGAGCTTATCAGCTCCTGTCACTCTCCTTCTACACCTCCAGCCTATCAGCCCCTGTCACTCTTCTGTAACACCCCCAGCCTATCAGCCCCTTTACTCTCCTTCTACACCTCCAGCATATCCGTCCTTGTAACTGTCCCCTGACCCCCAGCATATGAGTCCCTGTCACTCTCCTTCTATACCCCCAACCTATCAGGCCCTGTCACTCTCCTTCTACACCCCCAGCATATTAGTCCTTGTAACTGTCTCCTGATACCCCAGCATATCAGCCCCTGTCACTCTCCTTCTACACCCCCAGCCTATCAGCCCCTTTACTCTCCTTCTACTCCCCCAGCATATCAGCCTCTGTCACTCTCCTTCTATACCCCCAGCCTATCAGTCCCTGTCACTCTCCTTCTACACCCCCAGCATATCAGCCTCTGTCACTCTCCTTCTATACCCCCAACGTATCAGTCCTTGTAACTGTCCCCTGATCCCCCAGCATATCAGCCTCTGTCACTCTCCTTCTATACCCCCAACCTATCAGCCCCTGTCACTCTCCTTCTACACCCCCAGCCTATTAGCCCCTTTACTCTCCTTCTACTCCCCCAGCATATCAGCCTCTGTCACTCTCCTTCTATACCCCCAGCCTATCAGTCCCTGTCACTCTCCTTCTACACCCCCAGCATATCAGCCTCTGTCACTCTCCTTCTATACCCCCAACGTATCAGTCCTTGTAACTGTCCCCTGATCCCCCAGCATATCAGCCTCTGTCACTCTCCTTCTATACCCCAAACCTATTAGCCCCTGTCACTCTCCTTTTACACCCCCAGCATATCAGCCTCTGTCACTCTCCTTCTAAACCCCCAGTCTATCAGTCCCTGTCACTCTCCTTCTACACCTCCAGCATATCAGTCCTTGTAATTGTCCCCTGATCCCCCAGCATATCAGCCCCTGTCACTCTCCTTCTATACCCCCAGTCTTTCAGCCCCTCTCACTCTCCTTCTACACCCCCAGCATATCAGTCCTTGTAACTGTCCCCTGATCCCCCAGCATATCAGCCCCTGTCCCTCTCCAGCTACACCCCCAGCTTATCAGCCCCTGTCACTCTCCTTCTACACCCCCAGCATATCAGTCCTTGTAACTGTCCCCCGATCCCCCAGCATATCAGCCCCTGTCCCTCTCCATCTACACCCCAGCTTATCAGCCCCTGTCATTCTCCTTCTACACCCCAGCTTATCAGCCCCTGTCATTCTCCTTCTACACCCCAGCTTACCAGCCCATGTCACTCTCCTTCTACAACCCCAGCTTACCAGTCACTGTCACTCTCCTTCTACACCCCAGATTACCAGCCCCTGTCACTCTCCTTCTACACCCCCAGCCTATCAGCCCCTGTCACTCTCCTTCTACACCACCAGCCTATTAGTCCTTGTAACTGTCGTGAGAAAGGTGCAGCGTCGCTCAGTCCAATTCAAAATGATCCTTTCCAAAATCCTGAAAGTGGGTAATAGGTCTGTGTAGGAGCGGTGCCAGCACAAAAAATAGGTTTGAGCAGACCAAAATACAATATAGAGAAGGACAGGCGGCACTCCAGGATAAAAGTTAAAAAGTCATTCTTTATTCAAAGATACTTTAAAAATAACAACACTCATGTTGCAAACAAACAAAAGGTGGAGGAGGAGGAAACCTTACATGTTTCATACCCTGCGGCACTTAATCATAGGTATAATCTCCCTCACATGTGTGGACAATTTAAACCCTAGTCAACCAATCAAAAGCTGACAGTGTGGTTACTATGTTAACCATTCAAAATAAACACAAGTCCTCACAGTGGAGTATGAGTACACATACACAAAAAACAAACAACAATATATATATATATATATATATATATATATATATATATATATATATATATATATATATATAAAAAGATACTGTTAAAAAATGCCAGGGGTTCAGAAAAAACAACAAACACCCTAGACTAATAAATTTGTACTCATTATAGCACTCAAAAAACATAATGTCTGATATTGTGTTGTAGAAAAGTAGTTGCCTATTAAACTTAAAATATGTGTATTCAAATCATGTTCTTATAAATATCTACAAATATTTAATATCCACAAATATTTAAATATTTAAGTAAGTCAAAGGTACATTTACACTATAGACTATGTTGAAATACTAAGGAACATCTATATATTGTTAAATCCCTACTCTCTATTTTCTATACAAGTCTCAGCCCTATAAAGGTATAAATATAAATATTCAAATTATAAATACAAGGTAAGTTGAATTACATAGAATATATAATACCACAAAAAAGGAAAAGAGGAAAAGAAAAAGATGATATTGGTTAATTTGCCATTCAATGTGACTACTTAATATCAACTATATAAACACACACATAACATACTGATAGACATAAACATAAATAAATACATATTAATGAAAATATAAATATAAATCCAGGTATGAATCAAAATATAAGTGTGTCCATATAAACATGGATACTAGAAAAGCTCATTACAGATGTCATATGTATTATCCTACAAAGTAACTAATATCCCATTCCTTATTTAAGCCTCTTGGTGATCTAGTACCCAATTTCCAAATCCAGTATAGCTCTTTTCTGGTTAGAATATTGTACCTGTTACCACCCTGTAATGGCCTTCTGGCTACATCTATAACTTTTACCAAAATTCTGGGCTCGTTACTAAAATGAACTCCATTAAAATGCTGAGCCACATTAGAGTCCTTGTTGTAATTCTTTATATCCCTTTTATGTTACCCTATTCTTGAACGTAGGGTACGGGAAGTCTGGCCTACATACTGTTGATGACAGAGTTCACACTCAAGAAGGTAGACAACAAAAAACTGTCCCCTGATCTCCCAGCTTACCAGCCCCTGTCACTCTGCTTCTTCGGCCCCAGATTACCAGCCCTTGTCACTCTCCTTCTACACCCCCAGCTTACCAGTCCCTGTCACTCTCCTTCTTCACCCCCAGCCTATCAGCCCATGTAACTCTCGTTCTACACCCCCAGCCTATCCTTGTAACTCTCCCTGCCCCCCAAGCCTATCAGCCACTGTCACTGTCCTTCTACACCCCCAGCTTACCAGCCCCAGTCACTCTCCTTCAAGAACCCCAGCATATCAGCCCCTGCCATTCTCCTTCTTCAACCTCAGCATATCAGCTGTGGTTTTCACTATTCCCCTGCACCCCCAGCGTGTCAGTCCTTGTCACTCTCCTCCTGCACCACCAGCATATGGGTCCTTGTTACTCTTCCTTGTTCCCCAACCTATCAGTCCCATTTCACTTTTCCCCTGTACACCCAGCCAGTTAGTCATCCCCTGGTATATCATTACCATGGAAAAAAAGAAAATGTAACTTGATACTCACTCCTGGAGGATATGCGGATCATAGAGGTGCTGTGTTCTGTTGAGAACTTCAATTCCTCGAAAACTCCAATCTGATATCACTTTCAGTGACTCTTCTTTTTTAATATCTGTTTTGCCTCTGTCTGGGTGGCGCACTGCTGATCCTCTGACATGCACCCCAAGTAAACCTTGAACCCCCCAGGCGGAGGCAAAATAGATAGTGAAGATAGGCAATTACAGTGCCTATCTGATTGGTTGTGAATCCTGTCACTCACTAGACACGGACCAATCAGCTGTATGGAAACACTGGAAATGACATCAGATTGGAGTTTTTGATGTATTGGAGTTCTCGATACAACAGCTGCATTGGGAGGAGAGCGGCAAATTACAGAAAAAGAGACTAATAACAGTTTGTACAATACCTAGTATAGTCACGCTGTTAGTGGCTGCCTCTCTTGCCCTCTTCCGTCCTTCCTGAGCACACGGCTACCTAGGGCGCTGAGAGGAAGTGATGGGGGAGCAGGAGGTCACAGTGTCACCCTTTTCACTTCCTCCCAGGCAGCCAGGCCAGCAGCAAAGATCTTGGAGGCCCCTGCTCCTCCCACCACCGGTCGGATCAATAGCAGACGCAGCTCCTCCCGCCTGCATGCAGCGACCGTGAGATCCACTTGCAAGAAGTAAGTGGAGGATTCCCAGTCTCACGGCCGCTGTATGCAAGTCTGTGCCCATGGTGCGGCTGTTTATGGTGCATAAGTGAGCGCCCCAGATGTACCAAAGGGAACAGTGTCCTTACTCCCCAGGCAGCTACTTTTTATCCAGGTGGGAAAAAAACAGCAAAATAGATTTAATCCTGGGTCAGTCTCTGGGAACACTAACGGCCATCATGTTACAATGGTAAAACATTTTTATTTTATGTTCAGATAGCCTCTATTAAACTGTCCTGAGTCTGGGCTCATCCCCAGCCCAGGGCCCCAGTGCAGTGGCACCCCTTGCACCGGCAGTTAGTCCGCCCCTGTTAACATACATAGTTTTGTTAAAGGTACAGTGTACTGTAATATTATTGCACCCTTAATGTGTAAAACTTACTTGTTATACCAGCTGCAGAGTTTAAAATGTATGGGAAATTACTCCTTTATGTATAATTTTGTATATGAAATAGCTATATCTGCTAATTAAAACCACCACCCAAAGAAATGGACCAAGTCTGCAGGAAGAGCAGACCTTATTGGCTTATCTTCCTGTTTTCATAACATCCTCCTTATTTCTCTATACACAGTGACATTATTAATACTTAGGGCCAAGTGATCTAGCGATCTCCACACTTGCAAGATGGTCTAAGACATCTTGTCAATACTGTGAGAGGGACCTTTTAGAGAGCTGTTTATTTAGCTATGCAGAGTTATCGATTTTAAGAGGATGCACATACTTTGTAATATAATTCTCAAGAAAATCCCCCAAAGATTTCTCAAGATTTCTCTCCTTGCTGGCGAGTTTTATCAACAGGTTCTCAGGGCCCAATGATAAATACTTCACCAGATCAGACATGGTTTTTCTTGCCAACCCTCGTTGCAGGGACTGTCCTGGTGGAATTATCTTAAAAAAGGGTTCCATCCCTGACAGTGGCGAGATGTCTCCTATTGAAAGTAATGGAGCTTGCTGGAAAAGGACACTTTGCTATGTGGAGCAAAGTTAGCAGTGAGTAGGGCGCGCACTTAAAAAATGAAATCCTGCAGCCAACATAAATCACATTACGCTGCTTTCTGAGTATAGAATCTTACAATCGCCTATATTTTTGTACGCATTTGTTTTTCTATTTGGGTTATAAGTATTTTAAGTGTTTTGTCACCTTTTAATTTGTAAGAAAAACTGTGAGATCTGTAGTGCTATAAACCTTTACAGAATTTCGCTGGGATTAGAGAGACAATTTCGTATATGCCCATGAAGCTCCCATGTTCAGCCCATTTTATGAAAAATCAATAATTACGCTTTGTATTTTGCACTTATAAGTATGAATTTCAAAGTGATTATTGCACATCCAGTGTACTTAAATTAAAATTTACACTGTGCATATTTAATATGATTTATTCCTGTGTCATTTACATACACATTTTACATTTTTGATAAAATATAATTTTTGGTGAACAATTTTGTTACGATTTTTGATGCATCTTAACAATATAATTTTACCTGCATATGTGTATGTAAATGGTTCAATTATTAGTTTTGTAAGATTTTTAAAATACAATTTTTTTTGCACTTATGTAATGAATGCATCTCCTCCCCATATGAAAATGCAGTACACGCCCCGTAGCGAAACACCAGTGGCTTTAGATAATTTCACCAGGGAAATAGAAGTACCGTGAGCATTCTTTAATAATCCCGCCAGCCCAGAAACCTTTAGATCATCGAGCCCATAGAGAGAACAATGGAAAATAAATATTTTATTTTCAAGCCCCCCCCCCCACACTGGGAGCGGTATTTTTTCTGAAAACAGTATTGTTTACCTAACTTTCTGTAAACAGTACTTAAGTATTGAAATTTTCAGTATATTTGGGGATACAACCGGAAAAAGCAGCTATTTCAAATAACAAAATAAAGGTAAATTAACTATCTGTAAACAAATAAATACACTTCAGCAGGTAAAATGAATCATTAGAAACACATTAAAGGAGAGGAAAAAAATGACATTACGATGTTCCGTTAAAGGGATATGAAACCCCAAATTTTCTTTTGTGATTCAGAAAGCATATAAGAAAACAGCTACCTAGACAAGAAGAAAGTTGTGGGCGGAACTTGATGGCTAACAAACAATGAATATTTAAATATTTCATGTACTTCTTACAAGCTTATAGCTTAGTGTACTTCATTGTGATAAACTTTAGTCAAGAGGGTGAAGATATATTATAGTTATTTAATTAAATAAATATGGAACTTTAATGTCAAATTATTTAATGATAGAGTTTATATTCCTTTTCAAACTTGAAAAACAAGAGACCTTTCTCTAAAACAATTTGCTTTAAATCACAATATTTATTCATCCTAAATAAAGATATTTTACTGCTTACAACATACTACTTTAATAATAACAACAGTTAAAGTTAAATCAACAGAATTTTCATTGAAAGTGTCATTTTCAAATGCTCTATTATCGCTGCTCATGGAAATTTTGCCTGTGATTATTTTCAATGTTCTAAGGCAGCTTTGTGAAAGAAAATGTTTTAATGATATTCTAACACATATACGTTGTGTATCCTTAGACCATGTATATCTATTTCTTTCACTATTTACGATATTTCTAAAAAAAATGTATTTAACAAAAGTCTTCCTCTGGGATTAAATTAATGGCCAGCAAAAAGTTAACACTCTAATACAGAATTTCATGAAATGTTGTCATTAGATTTATATCTAATATGGTTTGGTAATTTTTTTTTACTATTGCTTGTGTTTTTTTTTTTTAATTTTTAAAAATACATTTAGCAATCTAAGGATTTTTAATTTAATTACATGGAGAATACCTTATGGTCAATATGATTTCAACATGTGTGATTCATGTTGTTTTATAATAATCAAGAGACTAAAAAATGTTCAATATATTCTGTTACTGTTTCCAGATGAGGATAAAAATAATTTAAAATATGCACATTTTTTATTTTTTTAAAGTTGTCTTCTATTGGTTAATGGGTTAGATTCAAATATCTCTGCTACTCCAATGCAATATCTGATTTTCTACAGTCAAAAATCATCCATTTAGATACCATTGTAATCCCACAAAAAGCAACATTTTCGGAAAATGTATAATCCATTGTTAAAACTCATTGGTATTAAAAAAAAAAATCAATAACAAATATCCCTCATACTATTATACTAGTAAGTACAGTGAGGGTTAAATATATGTGCTGTATAAGCCACTAGGAAATTGTTAGTGTATTCTTAGATTTTGGTGCTTAACACTAAAATTCTACTAGTAGTGGTATCTCCCACCAAGCAGATTAAAAACTATTTTCCCTACATCCTTAGGGTTGTGGTGGAGATGATATAAGTCACAAAGTATAATGCTACACATTTGGTTGTCCTGCTTGGTACTTGCATCTTCTGGGGGTGAGATACAACATTTTTGCTCAAAAGCAGATAGCCCTTTGTTTCCTTTGGACACACTGAATGCTCTACTGAATAAATACAACTGTTTTTATAAACCTAAAAAGAACAAAACAGTAGGATGTGGAAACAGGCAATTTAGAAACCCTATTCTGTTTTCATTGGTAGAAAATATTCTACTATTTACTTCTGATAGGTATTACCATGGAGATAACCTGCAAATTAGAGGTAAATCCCCTCTTTTTAAATGAGGGATCATACCCCCCCTGTAAATAAATTAGTAATGAGAGATTGGGAGTCATGCATACCCTTTCAAATAGATTGTCTTTTGCTGCAGGTCTTTTTTTGCAGCACTCACTCAAGTAGTGTGAGACTGAGATAAATAAATCAATTATTTATCCTTTTTGTGACAAAATTCAAACAAACCAGTGTTTTATCCCTTCTGTGCCACTAACAGAACAGTGATTAACCTATTTCTGATAGCAACACATATACATAATATTTGTACCCTTGTTAGCCAGTAGCACACAGAACATGTTTCCCAAAGGTAACTGCATTTACCTCTTCCTTTGTGTTCTTCTTTCTTACTATTGTCTCACATACATGTTTGCAATGCTTTAAACATGTGACAGCAATCTTTCTTTTAAAGCCGGCCCCCGAATAAGCAATAATGCCAAGCAATAACCACTTTTTTTATATATATAGGCAGCCACCATAGAAAGTTTTTTTGTAAAGGAACCAGTCAGGGAAAATGATAAAATGATAACTGCAGCTGCCACATAGTGCTAGTTAGAGCAATAAGCCCAGCAAATATGTGAGACGTTTCTGCTCTAGGTTTAGGGCTATAGCCCCTGGTACCTGTACAGTGATGCCAAGTCTTACAGATTAATATACTCAATATGAACTCAGAAGAACTCAGAAACAAAGAATTACATTGTTGGTGCTAAATAATTGCACAAGAATCTTAACCAAAATAGAAACATATTTATATGTGTATATTTTAATTAAATAAATACAAATGAATAAAACATTATATTTAGCATATTTGCTTACAAGAATTTTAATATTTAAGAGACATGATACTCAAAATATTTCTCTTTTACACCTGAAATATTATTACAGTGTTTTTTTTTGTTGTTTTTTTTAAAGAAATGTTCTGGTGATAAATAAACCAACTTTTTTTTTCTGGGAGTTGTCTCTATCAGCCAGTAAACAATAGAATCCCAGGACATAATCAAGCACTTCCTGTTATTTGTAATTATTTTATAACTAGAATCAAACACTAAGATATTTGTTGTAATTTCAATTTGGCAATCTGAGTAAAAATTATTTTTTTTTTTTAACATTAATATTTTTTTTATTTAAAATGAGAAAAAAAGGTTCTGCAACTACTGTACTCTTTATACACAGTTTCCATGCTATTTAATAATATTGAAGTCCTAAAAAAAATAATTTTATGAAAGAATTTAAAGGTATCAATTTGCTGTAAAACAGCTCTATAAAACATGAAACAGATACTTAGCAGTACCATAAAAACCTCAATCAGCCTGCTGTTTTGGAACAGATAAACTATTTCTGTAAGTTTGCTGCCAGTTGAATGACACCAATTTTAATATAACATAAACTCGCTTCTTCACTACTGATGTTTTCCAGTTTCGCATATTGCCATAATTTTAAAGGAATCCTGCTGTCCCCTCCAGGATCACAGATGATTGCTCTGTTTATTGATTCTTGAGTCCCTTCCTGTTTCTCTATGAATGACTGGCAGCTGTACAATATGATTTCCTTGCTCTCAAAAGGTGTGATATTCATGCTGTTCCTTATTTTTCCTATGTCATTTTATATTACATTTCAAATAATAGGAAACTTTTCCCCCCTCTCAATAGTATTTAATGCCTAATTGAAGTTTGCTATGATGCAATACAAGATGGAATGAAGGAAAAAAATAAAACTTTCAGAAATGAAGATTTGATCTCTAGCAAGATAATGATTAAAGCAGTGTATTTATTTGACTGGTTGGAATTTTAATAACATTTTTTTTTTTTTGTTTTTGCAATACTCTATTTGCTTATATTTACATTTTTTACATAGCAACTCTGCTAATTAAAATATATTTTAAAGAGATAGTTTCTAAAAAATATTGTTACTTTGAGAGTTTCATTTTCCTTTGCTGAATATATAGTTTAATTGAATTTAAAGGGACAGTGTACTGTAATTGTTTCTCTCCTTTAATATGTTCCCAAGGATTTATTTAACATGGTGGAATGTATGAAATACTTTACAAATAACTCCTTTAACTTTATTTTGTAATTTGAAATAGCTGATATGGCCTGTTTTGTCACCACCTAAACTGAAAATTCGGTAACAAGTACTGGTTATAGAAAAAACTAGAATGTTTAGATTAAACGGCTGCTTCAAGTGGGGTGTGTGACAGAGAGATACTAAAATGTTAAGTAAACAGTGAGAAATAAGATAAGGAAGATGTGTTGTAAATAATTACACGGATAAGCTAATTAGGTACCCTCCTGCCTACATGCTCAGCCCACATTGAGTTGTGGTTTCAATAAGCAGAAAAAAAAACTTTTTAAAATACACAAATATACGTAAAAGAGCAATTGCCCATACATTTTAAACCCTTTGACTGGTATAATGAGTCTTTGGAAACACATCACGTGGAAACCAATTTAACAGTACACTGTATCTTTAATAAAGGGGAGGTACCAGTGGCAGTTTGGGGAAATCCTGGGTGTTTTGTGACGCCACTACCCTTGAGAGAGGAGCTTGTCCTCTGTGGTTATTGGTTGCGAGATAGATTCTGCTCTATTGATTATAATGGAGCTGATCATGCAACACACAGTTGTGACAAGGGCTGCGTACATATCGTTAGGAATTATGCAATGTTTAAGGACAATGTTGCAGCAAGCGTGTTAGTCAGATAATAGTGTTACAAACAAGTTGTATTGATTCCAGGTTATTTTATGCACACCTCCTTCTTACTACATTTTCTTGCAATTTTTCATGTTTCATATTAAATGTTTTAATTACCCTGGAACAGTGTTCTATGTAATCAAGGCTAAACTTAGAGGGTCCATAGTTGCCAACATTTCAAAAAAAATTCCAGGAACACTTTGCAGCAGAGCAAGCAAGCGGGTTACTGGAGTATTGACAACCTAAACCTACTGTTCAACTGCTCCGCCCACTCAGTTCTGCAATCAAAACACACTTATTTGAAAGTAATAGTATAATTTAGACTTATCCATAGTTTATTTTACAGATTACAGCACCAAGCTCTTACACCTACCCAGTCTCTGGAACACATTCTGGGCATATGTTTTTTTTTTTACAACACAGCATCAAAATTAGAAAGACAAATAATATGTGAACCTATTCAATAATAATAATATTCCATTAGGAAATAATTATATTTAAATAATACACTATATCTATCATCTATCTATCTGTATATATATATATATATATATATATATATATATATATATATATATATATATATATGTATGTATGTGTGTGTGTATATATATATATATATATATATATATATATGCAAACAGCAAATGTTGTGCAAAAGAGATTTTACAGGGACAAAAAATATCCAGGGACATACAACAAAATCCAGGGACTGTCCCTGGAAATCAGGGACTGTTGGCAACTATGAGGGTCAGTCAGTCAAGTCCAAAATAAACATTTATGATTCAAATAGGGCATGTCATTTTAAACAGCTTTCAAATTTACTTTTATCACCAATTTTGCTTTGTTCTCTTGGTATTCTTAGTTGAAAACTAAACCTAGGAGGCTTATATGCTAATTTCTTAGACCTTGAAGGCCGCCTCTTATCTAAATGCATATTGACAGTTTTTTCACCACTAGAGGGCATTAGTTTATGTGTGCAATACAGATAACATAGAGCTCACACACGTAAAGTTACCTAAGAGTAAGCACTGATTGGCTAAAGTGCAAGTCTGTTAAAAGAACTGAAATAAGGGGGCAGTCTGCAGAGGCTTAGATACAAGGTAATTACAGAGGTAAAACATGTATTATTATAACTGTGTTGGTTCTGCAAAACTGGGGAATGGGTAATAAAGGGATTATCTATCTTTTTAAACAACAACAATTCTGGTGTTGACTGTCCCTTTAAGTAATTTACTCAGTGTTTCCCAACTCCAGTCCTCAAGTATACCTAACAGGCCACATTTTCCTCATTTCTTAAAGGGACAGTCAAGTCCACAAAAAACTTGAATGCAATTTTAAACTTTCCAATTGACTTTTATCATTAAATTTGCTTTGTTCCCTTGGTGGTATTTTTGAAAAGCTAAACCTAGCTAGGCTCAAACTGATTTCTAAACCGTTGAAAACTGCCCCTTAGCTCAGAGCATTTTGAAAGTTTTTTACAGTTAGACAGTACTAGTTCATGTGTGTCATATAGATAACGCGGTGCTCACTCCCATGGAGTTATTTAGGAGTCTGCACTGACTTGACTAAACTGCATGTCTGTCAAAAGCACTGAGATAAGGGGGCAGTCTGCAGAGGCTTAGATACAAGGTAATCACAGAGGTGAAAAGTGTATTAATATAACAGTGTTGGTTATGCAAAACTGGGGATTAAAACAATAAAAAAGGGATTAAACAATAACAATTCTGGTGTATAATGTCCCTTTAACTAGAGCACAGGTGAAATAATCAGTTGATTGGTTAGATCAGGTTAGTAACCATGGTAGCTAATATTTCACCTGTGCTCTAGTTAAAAGGACAGTTAAGTCAAAATTATTGAGACACTCTGGTCAAATTTAAATTTTTATGATTCAGATAGGGCATTCAATTTTAAACAACTTTCAATTTACTTTTATCAACAAATTTGCTTTGCTCTATTGGTATTCTTTGTGGAAAGCTAAATTTAGGTAGGCTCATATGCTTTTTTCTGCCTCTTATCTCTGTGCATTTTGACAGTTTTTCACAGTTAGACAATTAGTGTATGTGTGTCATATAGATACCATTGTGCTCCCTCCCTTGGAATCATTTATGAATGAGATAAGGGGCAGTCTGCAGAGGCTTAGATACAAGGTAATCACAGAGCTAAAAAGTGTATTAATATAACTGTTGATTATGCAAAACTGGGGAAAGGGTAACAAAGGGATTATCTATCTTTTAAAACAATAACAATTCTGGAGTACACTATCACTTTAAATTTTCGTGATTCAGAAAGAGCATGTAATTTCAAACAATTTTTCATTGTACTTTTATGATCTAATTTGTTTAGTTCACTTGGAATCCTTTGTTGAGAAGCATACCTAGTTAGGCTTGGGAGTATCAATGCACTACTGTGAGCTAGCTGCTGATTGGTGGCTGCACATGTATGCCTCTTGTCATTGGCTCGTCCAATGTGTTCAGCTAGCTCCCAGTAGTGCATTGCTGCAAGTTCACCTAAGTATACAAAGGGAATACAGTAAATGTATTAAAATAAGTAAATTGGACAGTTGTTTAAGATTGTATGCTCTGTCTGAATCATGACATAAATGATTTGGGTTTCATGTCTCTTTAACTGCTAAGTTAACTACCATCACCGAACCCTGTATGTCACTGCAGTCCTGGGCTTCTCTCTGCCGTGATCTCGCTAAAAATAGCAAGATTGTGCTATTTCTGCATGCCCTACGAGTGGGGCACTGCAGCAATAGAGTTGCAGAGTTATTAATGCAGAGAGGGCCACTCTGTGGCCCTCTTTGCATTTGACAACAGTGGTGCCGATTGTTGGTGGGTGGGAGGTTAAGGAGGGAGGCGAGTGGGCGGCCCATCGTTGGAAGGGGCGGGAGGAAGGCAGGAGGACCTCTATGCCACACTACAAAAAAAAAGTAAGGTGGAAGGAGGGAGGAGGGGCAATGAGGGGGATCCTATGTGGGATCCGTTGAGGGAAAGGGATCTGGGAGGGGGTAGGGTATAGAGAGGGGCAGCTACACTACAAGAAAAATTTGTATTTTTTTTTTTTTTTTTTAAAAGCCGAATTTGCAGAAAACTGGGTACTGGCAGACAGCTGCCAGTACATAAGATGGGGGCAAATAGGTAGGGAGAAGGGTTAGAGAGCTGTTTGGGAGGGATCAGGGAGGTAAGGGTGGATACTACTAAATAATTAAAAAAACTTTTATTTTTATACTGGCAAACTTTCTGCCAATACTTAAGATGGGGTTCACCTTGATACTCATTTTTTAACTTTTAATTTGGTTTAGTTGTAGATTATTTAATTTTTTTATTGTGCTAAATAAGTAACTGGTAGAATTTTAGGTTTTAAAGTTTTAGTACAAATAGATCCTCATTAAAACATATATTTATATACAATATTACAAGAGCAACAAACATTTGAAACCAAATTTAGTTAAAATTAAAAGGAAAATAATTTATTTTTGTTTAACTATTTTTTTATGTTAGATGCATGTTTTACTTTGTAATAGATTAACCATGTGTTAATCTGTTCCTGTCAGCAGTGTAGAAACCATGTCTGCACTAGGATACTGTTTTTCCTTTGAAAGAACATTCCAAAATAAGATATAGCAACAATAAAGTATTTTTTTACAGATTGTAGGCATTCCTGACATTAACATTTGAGAATCTCTATGACAGCCAAGGATAAATAGTACATAAGTCTTTAATGATTTTTCATCCTACCGCTGCACCTACAGATAAAATAAGCCACAACTGCCTTTGGTATGTACGGTTTGTAATGAATACAAATAGCTATACTGGAAACCACTTCAAGGTCTTATGGTGCAAGCTGCTGAATTTCACCTACAAACTATTTGAAATGAAACTATCCTCTGATGTTTTTAATAGTGTATTTTCATAATAAGGATTTTTGCTACTGAGAGCTTTGGGAAATAAAAAGCTCCCACTGCATTTTGCCCACACCATCAGCAATTCACACGTCTCATTATTTAACGTATGCCGCTCAAGTCAGTAATGCCACACGTCTCTTAAAAAATCAGCAAGCTAGCAAACTGTGACCCTACCATTAAGTTATTATTATTATTTTTTTTGCTTGCCTTTTGCCCCACATGAACATCTGTTAGCATTTAATTTATAAGGAGGAATATCTCCAGGACATGAAGCCTCTATAAATAATTCAAAAAGATACTATTACAGCATAAAATGCCTTAACTGCTTAATACAAACAAGAGTGTGGTAGTTGAACTCCCAATTGCAGCTCATAATTATTGGATTTCTGTTTGCCCATTTGCAGACAGACTGCAATCCTTGGCAACGCTGTTTGTTGACTGTTCAACTTGGCTTCGAATTTTGTGTAGTTGGCAGAATTAAAGAGATTCACAGTTAGAAAGTTCAAACAACTGAGTTATTGCATTTGTGTTTATCAATTCGTTATTTCATTCATTCATTTTCACTAACACTATCCATGGTACAATTATTATTTGTTTTTTTACATAAATATTTCATTACATATATATTTTGTTCTGTTTTTCTCTGAAATACTGAGAATTATAAGGGTCTTCTGCAAAACTGCAATATGTATAAAGAAGATACATAAAAATGCACAAAGAACAAGTATTTGCATATTTTTTCGGATATTTGTAATGACTATATTGCAATAATGAATAAATAATGTTTAAAACCTGTTTATGCTATAATATTATTTCAGCCAAATGAAAAAAAAAAGCCATTTCCAAATGTTAGTGCCCTGGAAGGAAGAAAAAAAAAAAAACAGTGACACTTAAAGGGACAGTGAAGTCCAAATTAAACTTTCATGATTCAGATTGGGCATGTAATTTTAAACAACTTTCTAATTTACTTTTATCATCAAATTTGCTTTTTTCTCCTGGTATTTTTTTGTTAAAGGCTAAACCTAGGTAGGCTTATAGGCTGTTTTATAAGACTCTGTAGTCCACCTCTTATCTCACATCTGACTGTGTTAACATGTGTCATATAGATAACACTGTGCTCTATTCCAGGGAGTTATTTAAGAGTCAGCACTAATTGCCAGAAATGCAAGTCTGTAAAAGATCTGAGATAAGGAAGCAGTCTGCAGAGGCTTAGATACAAGGTGAGTCATAGAGGTAAATAAAAAGAGTATATTAATATAACAGTGTTGGTAAATAAAGGGATTATCTGTATTTTAAACAATAACATTTTTGGTGTTTACTGCCCCAGTTTTATACATTAAACATATGTCTGTTCTTTATTGACCCTTATATTTATTAGTCTTTACATTTGTTGCATTAATTTCATTCTCTATTTTGGTTTCAGATTGTATATTCATAAAGTTAAAGTAAAATATTTTTTGTAGGATAACTAATTGATGTAAAATATTGGCATATCTGAGTCGTCCGTGTTCTAAGCTGATCTCCTATGTTATCAAATACCCTTAATTACACAATATAAAAAATAAAACAACTTTTTTTTCTTTCCAGAAGAGTTTATTTATACCTAGGATTGCATAAGGACATAATAGTCAAAGCATTGCAGACACATGGGTCCTTATGACCTAACCCTCTCCACTCTGGCAAAATGTGATGTCTTGTCAGTACCGTGAGGTCCCTCAAATACTTTTAAAAAGATGATTTTTTTTTAAAATTGATTTGTTTAGCTCTCTATGCAGAGTTCTGGATGTTAAGACACCTACACTGTAAATAAATGTTCAAAAAAGATTTGGCAAGATTTCTCTCCATGCCGGCGAGTTTTTGATCATCAAACCCATGATGTGACACAAGCTGCCTTATTGGTGAGATAATCCACTGCAACTAAAATACAGAATAGTACTGTGGCGAGAAAGTAAAAACTGAAGTTCATAAACAGGGATATGCTTGTATAGACAATGGTTAAAGGGACAGTCAAGTCCAAAAAAAACTTTCATGATTCAAATAGGGCATGTCATTTTAAAATTTTTCCAGTTTACTTTTATCACCAATTTTACTTTGTTCGCTTGGTATTCTTAGTTGAAAGCTAAACCTAGGAGGTTCATATGCTTATTTCTTAGACCTTGAAGGCTGTATCTAATCTGAATGCATTTTTTCACCACTAGAAGGAGTTAGTTTATGTGTTTCATATAGATAACATTGAACTCACGCACGTGAAGTTACCTAGGAGTGAGCACTGATTGGCTAAAATGCAAGTCTGTCAAAATAACTGAAATAAGGGGGCAGTTTGCAGAGGCTTAGATACAAGGTAATTAAAGAGGTAAAAAGTATATTAATATAACTGTGTTGGTTATGCAAAACTGGGGAATGGGTAATAAAGGGATTATCTATCTTTTAAAACAACAAAAGTTATGGTGTTCACTGTCCCTTTAAAGAAAGCTGCAAGGATGTTCAAAGCAGGTACAGACTGGAGTGTTGTTAACCCTTGCACCCACTGTACTAAATCACAAGCTGGCCTGGTGTGGCTAGATTGCGATATATTAGTGAGAGTAGAAGGGGTCTGATAACCCTTTCTGTGCCAAATAAGTGACTGGCGCAGGGTTGGGTAATCCTGGTCATCACAATATATATATATATATATATATATATATATTCAAGCAAGAAACAAAGTGGGAAGCATTTGCTAGTTATAGGAGCTACAATGGGTAAGAATGTGTCGCAAACATTCACCCTCCGGATTGCCAATTCGGCTAGTGGTGCAGAGCCTTGTACATAATATATCAAAAATTACTTCAGAGAGAAAGAAACAAGAAAATACTTGTTTCATTAAAGACAGGGATTACAGCACTCTTTTGCAACGAGAAAACACAGTTCCATAGTTAAAGTAAACATAGTAGCATTTTATTAGTATAGCAATTGAATTTTAGACACACTGCATCTCCCACAAAGAAGGATGTACAACAGAATAGTGTATCATATTGCGTGGGCCAAACTAATGTAAATATACAAATAACTTGCTAAGATAGCAAGGTTAATATATAGACAAAAATAACAATAAATCTGACCGGTCAGGGTGAACCAAGGTACCTGTATACACAAACACATGCAGTAAAAAATCATAAGTTGCGTAGAGATGTATTCTAGATAACTACACCCAACTGCACACAGAACCCCCACAATGTATTGTGGAGGTATGACCTGGTCAGGTAAACGAAAGTGGGATCTAAGTTATCGGAAATACTCTCTTATTAAAGATGAAACACATGTAGATATATGTAACATTAGAATAACACTGTGAATGTAGCATACAAATGATCAAAGCATGAAAAATGGCAATAGAAATATGATAGAATGGTGGTCCAAACAACTACACCCAGCTGCACACAGAACCCCTGAAAATACATATGAGGTATAACCTGGGCAGGTAATATGATGTGGGATCTAAATTATTGGACCATCCACCCTAGGCAAGGCAGTTGAATTACGTGGTCAAGGAACAACAAAATTGCACAAGTCGTTTATAGACTCTAGCATAGAAAAGCGAGCGTTGTTAGTGTGGAAAGTCCAGTGGACATATCGCCCTGACGACGCCCTGCCTTGCCAATAGACACAGGGGTGAAATGCACGTCGGCATCAGCTGACCTGTCCACGTGACCATGTGTACCGTCTACAGCACCGCTTGAATACGGAGCGGCTTTTCTTCAGCATGGATTTGAACAGGCAGTTGTTTGTTTTGCACTAATGGATGATCGTGGTTGTAGCAGCTCTGGAAGGAAGGTGTAGTATATCGATATTACACACTGCTATAAGTTCCAGATACTTGGCCACTTACCTAGCATTAAGTTTGAAGTGCTTATGTTAATAGTGCTTACGCCTGTAAATTTGCTTTTTGGAGACGCCTGTCGAGGTGTCATTTTGGAGCTTACACTTTGCACTACAGTTTAAAGGAGAACTTTGTGTGCCTAACAGGCTGCTTTTCCTGCACAACTAATTGCATGGAACTTGCTCTATACGTCCACTGGACTTTCCTCACTAACAATGCTCGCTTTTCTATGCTAGAGCCTATTAACTACTTGTGCAATTTTGTTGTTCCTTGACCACGTAATTCAACTGCCTTGCCTAGGGTGGATGGTCCAATAACTTAGATCCCACATCATATTACCTGCCCAGGTTATACCTCATATGTATTTTCAGGGGTTCTGTGTGCAGCTGGCTGTAGTTGTTTGGACCACCATTCTATCATATTTCTATTGCCAATTTTCATGCTTTGATCATTTGTATGCTACATTCACAGTGTTATTCTAATGTTACATATATCTACATGCGTTTCATCTTTAATAAGAGAGTATTTCCGATAACTTAGATCCCACTTTCGTTTACCTGTCCATGTCAAACCTCCACAATACATTGTGGGGGTTCTGTGTGCAGTTGGGTGTAGTTATCTAGAATACATCTCTACGCAACTTATGATTTTTTACTGCATGTGTTTGTGTATACAGGTACCTTGGTTCACCCTGACCGGTCAGATTTATTGTTATTTTTGTCTATATATTAACCTTGCTATCTTAGCAAGTTATTTGTATCTTTATATTAGTTTGGCCCACGTAATATGATACACTATTCTGTTGTACATCCTTCTTTGTGGGAGTTGCAGTGTGTCTAAAATTCAATTGCTATACTAATAAAATGCTACTATGCTTACTTTAACTATGGAGCTGTGTTTTCTGGTTGCAAAAGAGTGCTGTAATCCCTGTCTTTTATGAAACAAGTATTTTCTTGTTTCTTTCTCTCTGAAGTAATTTTTGATATATATACATATATATATATATATATATATATATATATATATATATATATATATATATATATATATATATATACACACTCACACACTGGGGCCCTTCTCAGTGAAAACCTGCCATATACTATATTCCATTTAATTTTTTTTACATAAAATGTTATTAGGTACAGTGTTGACATTATATTAAATCAGATTACAGTTAAAAAATTGAAAAAAAGATACATTTGTGCGGTTACATCAAAAATCAAATCTTTTTTGGTGTGCTGTCATTATCAAGTTTGCAAAAAAATACAAAAGTTCAACAGGCTTGAGATAGAGAATATGAGACCTATGCTCAACACAAGAATCATTGGATATAGCAATTATTAATCCAGTTGAAATGTTGGGTTAACATAATTGTGAGGAAACAAAGGCGTAAATTAGGTGGAAAAGACTATGCTTCAAAGTCAACTGTTTGGCTAATTATCCATCCTGCTAACCCAGCGTGTAGAGTGCAGGGTTTATAATTGTAATAGAAAAAAAGTAGCTGGGAGGTGTGGGAAGGAAATGCGAAGGGGAATAGGGCTAAAGGCTATGCAATGTCTAACAATAATGTGCTTGCAGATCATAGTGGGTTGGTGAAGGGGTGTATTATTGATTAATTAGCTTGAAAGCTATATTGTTTCCAAATGTCTAGCATTGATTTGTGCATTTCAATAGTTCCAGTAAGGATATGGTGATATCTTTCTAGTTGTAGCAATGTATCTTCCTCTATGGTAGGAACTATGTGTGACTTCCAGTGTTTCGGGATGCATTTTTTGGAACTGTTTAACATTATTAGGAGTAACACATTCTGAGCTTTGTTTTCTATTTTAGGGAGTGAGAGAAATAATAATATTTTAGGGTCATTAGGTATTGGCTTTCCTATCACGTCTGTCATGTAGGTTAAAACATTTGTCCAATATGTGTCTTCTGGGGCAGTCCCACCAAGTGTGTTTAGGTGTTCCATCTTCTCCACAATCTCTCCAGCATTTACCATTTGCTGATGTGTATTTCATTAAACTCTTTTAAAACATTTGTATTAATATTTAAATGATATATATTTTTTTATTAAAAAGTGTATATATGTGTGTTATACTTAATTTTAATATGTTTTGGATTTGTCTTGTGCAACTTTTTTTTTAAACCTTGCAGTTTACTTAAGGGCCTCTAGTTAACAATGTCTGTCGGACCTGATCCGACAATGCGGATCAGGTCCGACAGACATCGCTGAATACGGCGAGCAATACGCTTGCCGTATTCAGCATTGCACCAGCAGCTCACAAGAGCTGCTGGTGCAACGCCGCCCCCTGCAGACTCGCGGCCAATAGGCCGCCAGCAGGGAGGTGTCAATCAACCCGATCGTACTCGATCGGGTTGATTTCCGGCGATGTCTGTCCGCCTGCTCAGAGCAGGGGGACAGGTTATGGAGCAGCGGTCTTTGTGACCGCTGCTTCATAACTGCTGTTTCTGGCGAGCCTGCAGGCTCGCCAGAAACACGGGGCATCAAGCTCCATACATATGCCCCAAGGTCTGAATTTGCAGCACAGTTTTGGCTTTCACTCAAATGCAAACTATAACTTTCAACTTGCAATATCCACTGAAAGGATCATTAGTACACCACTTGTAATCTGTCCCTAAATAAGCTCCTAATGAAGATACAGTAAAAGAAAATATTTAACTATATCAGAATTTTTATTTAGAAAAAGCAAGATTCTATTCTACAGTTAGAGAAACTGCCTTGTCTTGAGTTTGGGACATAGATAAAGGTAAGTACAAATGTTTTATGTTGCATTATGATTAGACTTGACAATCCTGTCCTCAAATGCAGCAATGGATGAAAGATTGTTTAGTTGATATTGTACATCAAAAATCTGCACAAAATAAAAACATTAAAGGGACATTGTACACTAGATTTTTCTTTGCATAAATGTTTTGTAGATGATCCATTTATATAGCCCATCTGGGAGTGTTTTTGTAACAATGTACAGTTTTGCTTATTTTTTAATAACATGCTGCTTTTCAAACTCCTAACCAAGCCCCAATGTATTCCTTTAGATTCCTTTAGATACCTACTTGCTCCTGTTTGTGTAATTTGTCTTTTCATATGCAGGGAAGGTTAGAAATACTCTACATTCCCATGTACATCACATAGAAGAAAATGTTCTATTTCTATATATATATGATTATTTTTTTGATATATATAATTATGCCTATATATCTATATGATTGTATACATATATACTGTGTATATATATATATATATATATATATATATATTGTATATACTATTTATATATATATATATATATATATATATAGTATATACAGATGTGTGTATATATATATATATATATATATATATATATATATATATATATATATATATATATATATATATATATATATATATAGAGAGAGAGAGAGAGAGAGAGAGAGATGTATATTTTAAAACAAAAAGGAATTTTTTTCTGTGTGAAGAACATAGGAATCTAATAAATTTGCATGAAAAACACATTAAAAAATTAACGAAAATGATTAGCGGCTTAGCACACATTTTACAAGTTGAAAGTTAAATTGGGGCCTTTGGAAAATAGTTACTGCTTTAACTTCTCCACATAGGCTTCAATGGAGCGTGCAAACTGAAAATAATTTAACACTTATCGATTGTGCTCTAACCCGACACTGTGTTACACCAACTGCGATAACCCGAAGGTAGTTATGAATATTTTACATTCCATTAAATAGATATTTCTACATATATCTGATGTATTTTTTGAAAAATATATATCTATACCTATGTATGTATGTGTATATATATATTTATAATACATTTTCCCCTACGTGAAGAATTGGAATGTAAAATATTTACGGTACAAACAAACTAAAACAAACTAAATATTAATATGTATTACAAATATTTTTTCTTGTTTCCAGATATTTGAGTTGAAGGGGCTCCAAAGTGTATATATATATATATATATATATATATATACGTATATATATATATACATATGTATATATGTGTATATATGTATTTACATCTGTATATATATATATATATATATACACATATAAACACATAAATACACTTGTATACATATGTATACATACATGCATACACATATTTAGACATAATACAAATAGATAGAGGGCGCCACATAGCGTAATAACGTTTTTTTTTTTTTTTTCAAAGTGGTTAGGTGTTGACAGGAAATACACTTACCAAATGTAGTTGCACTGGACTATGACCAGTGCAATATCGCCAGCTAGCACTTTAATCAGCGGCTAGAACACTGTGTGATGGTAAGCCTTCTCAGGATCTCCCTTTTTCTTTTGTGGATGGCTCTGTGCACACCTTCAGCTGTAGAAAATAGAGAGGGGGCTCCACATAGCGTAATAACGTTTTTTCAAAGGAGTTGGGGGTTAACAGGTAATGCGCTTACCGAAAGTTGTTGCACTGTGCTATGACCAGTGCAATCTCGCCTGCTAGCACTTTGATCAGCGGCTAGTACACTGTATGATGGTGAGTCTTCTCAGGATCTCCCTGTTATCTTTCGTGGACGGCTTTATAAGCACCTTCAGCTGTAGCCATGTGGTATTTAGTTCGTAAAAGAAAGTCTGTTAGCTATTATAACTTAACAGCACTGGGTTAAAAAAGGGGTGAACAACTTCCAAGGGTAGATATTAAACAAGCTTTAATGACGCGTTTCTCAACCCACAAAGGGTCGTTTCATCACATACAAAGCAGATGGATTTCATTATAAATTACAACATTATATACACATTTAGTTAATTAATAACGGAAGTTGTCACTAAAAATCTAACCAATAGATTCACCTAAAAGACTACAACTAAGATATCAACATGGAACCCCCAGCTGTTACAATTAAAACACAGATCGAACATGGGAAATACAGACAGATATATAAATGTCAAAAAATTATTCAAGATACATATGTCATAGTAAAAAATCGGCTATCAAAAAACTACATATTCGCAACCATTGTGTACTACAAAAAGTTTTTTCATTATACATGCAATGAATTTGATTTCTGAGGCACAAATAACGTTGAGAGACCTTATTAAACATATAAGTTAACATGTTTATGTTTTTAATCTATTTGAAGTTATTAACATCTTTCTAATGTCTGTCATTTGTATGGGAATACTGTGATAGTTTCTTTAAATCTAGAGAGGTATATAAATGTCAAATTATATTCGAGGTATATATGTCATAGAAAAAAGCTGTTGAGAAACTGTATGTTTGCAACCATGGTGTGCTGCATTATACGTACAATAGATTTGCTCTATAAAGTGTAAATTACATTGAGGAACCTTTTTTGACATATGGATTATAAATTAACCTGTTGGTGTTGTTTTCGTTTATTATGCACATCTCACTTTTCTCATTTTTGTTGTTTATATAAAAATACTAAGGTGTTTGTAACTTATCTATAGATGTTATATAGTTTCAGTCTATCTGTAAATGTTTAATATATTTCTAGTGTCTGTCATTTGTACGGAAATATTGTGATAGTTTTTTTAAAATATGTATCCATTTTTTGGATTCCTAAAGTCCCGTATAGTGAATTTTTTATTTGTAGTAGTGATGTCATGATATTAATGTTTATATCTCTAAGAGATCTGGTGACCGTATATGAACCCTAAAAGTTATCCAAAAACATGGACATAAATTGTAATTGGCAATTGTTTTGGCCCCTAAAAACAATACTCTTGAAGTTTATGTGGAATTAGACTAATTTATGTTTTTTTTTAAAAAATAATCGATCTTTTGATATTTGTATGTATGTATATGTTTTTATTATTAATATATAATTCTTATATCTGCAATCTGCTCTTTTATTGATTTTATATTCTACTAGATTTATCAATAACATAGCAAATTTTTTAACTCTTCAGATATCCCAATATTGGTGTACATAATATATTTGGTGTTTTTTATATATACTTTCATGGTTTAATCCTTCTTTAATTGTTATATATTACTCCAGTAATTATAAGTTGTTTTTACCCCGCAAAAGAGATTTTAAGTAATATATCTATGGTAGACATGTATATGTATGTATATATATCCCTTATAGCCCTTTCCATTCAAATACCTTTTCATATAACATATACATGTTAACCCTTGTAATTATTTTTATTATTATTTATATGAATATTTTTTATTAGATAGTGTATAGATGAGTGTAACTGTTTATTTTAATGTATTTATGTTGTGTTTGGTGAAAGTTTTAATTTAGCCCTAATCCTTTATGCGAGGACTTCAAGTTAATGCTAACGTTAGAGCACCACTTGTAATCTAGCCCTAAATGTTTAAAATTATAATGTAAAATCATTCATAGGTTCATAGTCAAAGTTTATATGGTATCACTGTTTGCATTCTTTACGTACATTATTAAAGGGACAGTAAAGTCATAATTAGACACTCATGATTCAGATACAATTTTACAATTTTAAACAACTTTCCAATTTACTTCTATTATTTAATTTGCTTCCTTCTCTTGTTATCCATTGCTGAAAAGGTTTATCTAGGAAAGCTCAGGAGCAGCAAAGAACCTAGGTTCTAGCTGCTGATTGGTGACTGCATTTATATACCGATTGTCATTAGCTCACCCTGTGTTCAGTTAGAAACCAGTAGTGCATTGCTGCTTCTTCAACAAATTATACCAAGAGAATGAAGCAAATTTGATAATAGAAGTAAACTGGGAAGTTGTTTAAGATTATATGTTCTACCTAAATCATGAAAGATGATCAGTTCTGAGGAATCCAAGGCACCCAAACAGACTTATGAAGAAAATCGTTTCAGTGTCTCCAGCCACATACTGGCCAAGAGTGCAAATATATTAGTGCTGTTGAGCGATAACACAACTCAAGTTAAATCTGTAATGCTGTTATTCTTACTCTGATATTGCAAGTAAAAAAGTAGCGCTAAAGACAAAAGCCCCAGTTGCGCTAAATTCTGAAGTTGTGATAGCGGGGTTGTGCTGAAATCCTTGAATGCAAAATGTTGTGTACTTACTTCCATGATAATGGTGTGCATCATACTAATGTTTAAATGCAGGGAAGCTTTACAAATGAGTCCTCGCATTACTCATGGACTTTGACTTGTACCTACTCTATAAAATCCAGGCAGACAATTTTAGCTAGTGCATGTGCATTTCTGAATTCCTGGTGTGTTTCCTATTACCTGTACATTCCTTCTCTGCTTCCTGTTCCTGATTATCAGCTTTCCTGTACTCAAACTGTTCTCTGGATTACTTTGTTTGCTTATCCCTTGTCTTTTCATGTCTAATCTTCTCACAATTTCCTCACCCTAGCCTGCCTCTGTTACCTACTTACAGAATCTGACATCTGATCTCACATTTTCCCATGTGTTCACTCACTATTCGGAAACCTATTTGTGGTTTCTATAAGGGGTATCTATTCTCCAAATTTGGGTTCCAGAACTACCAACTGTAGGTATCCTTCCATACAGCTTCTTAATTAGTTTTTGTATCTATTTGGCCCTCCATTAATCACTAGTATATTAATTTATTTCTCACAAATAGTACTGTGATCAAATTAATTGCACTTTCCATGAGTCACTGGTGAATCCCCAAAATATTTTTTCTTGGAAGAGCCATAGGCCATTGTGCATAATTGACAAGATTAAAATGATAACCCACCTGAATGCACACATATGTTGAGACAACACCTGCCCATATTGGTCAAGCCATATGCGTTTTTTGTTGTTTATTCAAAAGGAAATACAAGTACAGCCAATCAACAGGACCCATAGTTCATGTGTATGACTGCATGTTGTATAACAATATAAATCTATACATGTGAAATCCATGAAAAAGTTTGCATTTTTGTGTGAAACCATATTAAACAATGTTCTTTTGTAAGTGTTGAATGTATGTATAAAAATTATGTTCACAGGCCAGCTAGTTAGTCTCCTATGGAAGCTTCTGAAAGTATAAAATGGAGGTTTCAATAGCTCATAGTTTACCAGTTATTTTGATTGTTATATATTCCTTTACACCTATGTAAAATCTTGTCATTTGTCGCATGACAATTATTGTATGGTTTTTTTTTTTCTAACAACCTCAATAAAAGATTATAAAACAGAAAAAAATGATGTTCAACGTTTCACTCTTAATGCTACTGTTATATGTAATATTTGTTTATAGGTATTCTAATTAAAGGGACACTGAACTCCAAAATTTTCTTTTGTGATTCAGATAGAGCATGCAATTTTAAGCAACTTTCTAATTTACTCCTATTATCAAATTTTCTTCATTCTCTTGGTATGTTTATTTGAAAAGCAAGAATGTAAGTTTAGATGCCGTCCCATTTTTTTGGACAGCACAAATAAACAAGTGCTGTCCATGGTTCTGAACCAAACATTTGCTGACTCCTTAGTTTAGATGCCTTCCTTTTCAAATAAAGATAGCAAGAGAACGAAGAAAAATTGATAATAGAAGTAAATTAGAAAGTAGCTTAAAATTGCATGCTCTATCTTAATCATGAATGAAAAATTTGGGTTCCGTATCCCTTTAAGAAGCAGTACTATAAAGCACATAGAGCTGCTATTTCTGTGTGTGAAACTGTCTTGCTCAATTTCTCCATTGCTTAAAATTTAGTTTTACAGCAAACAGACAGAGAACTTTTGTTCTTTATTTTAGTGTAGATGTTTATGGTGGAAACACTTTTGGTGCTTTTTTTGAATAGCAATTCCAGGAAATATGGATGTTAATGGTATGAAAAATTGCATGTATTGATTCCTGAATGAAACATGCATCTGGGGAAGAGTACTGGGTGTAGCAGCATGCATATGTTAATTATGTGGCAATAAGTGAATTTGAACAGCTGATACATGTATTTCTTATGTGTATATACCACTAGGCTTGAGTTTGAATAGTGGCAAATGGATACTCTTTTGAATATCTGGCCCTACATATTCAGTAGAAAGAATAACATGGGATTTTCTGCTAAAGGATGAGATGTAATCAGCTGTTTAATATGTGGATTTACATATAAATATATTATAGTTTGAATGGAGGAAATTTTAAATTCTTTCATCCCTCATTAGCCTTAAGCTAATTAATAATCAATAGATTAAATGGCAGATTCATTTAAAGATTTTCAAGTTTCACTTCAAATGTAAATGAATAAAAGAGATAATGTCTTATGTTAAACATAGGCAAATTGTTAAAGGCTATTTAGCCTAATAAATAACAGATCCTAATATGACTTGGTTAATAAATCTCCATTCTGTCATTTTCATCCTGCCCCGGCTCTGCAGCCTTCAAATGGTTATTGAAAAGGTCCTGTTAATAGAGAAAAACATATATGCTGGACAATCTGCCTTTCATACAGTGTACATACAGATGACGTTCATTTAACTCTTGTTTGGCATGATATGAGTCTAAAATTGCCTTTAAATGAGGAAGAAGGCCATTATTTAATCAATAGAATTACGTCAATTTGGGAAAATTTGTCTCCAGTGTAAACAAATGGAATGTCTATGCTGCTGTGAAAACACGTTGAAATTACTTGCAGATCTGCAAGATAAAGAAAATGGCAAAAAGCTAGAGGTCTGACACATTTAAATTGGACATTGAAATTTTAGGTAATTATTTGGAATTAACAATCATTTTTATAGATTAAATATTACAATTACAAAGGGAAAACTTTTGAATTTGAGTAAGATCGGCAATGTGCAGTACAGTAAGGTGTTAAATCAATAATAATAATAATAAAAAAAAATATACAGTATATATATATATATATATATATATATATATAGCCATAGATAGATTTAAAACATATAAATGCAATCTTCTAAGTAAGCACTCTGCGTTGTTATAATCCACAAGTGGTGTGCTATTTAGCACTTTCGTTTGCACCACCAGAAGTAAATGTTTAACGACATGACTTTGGATATCGCAGCTGAGTTAACTACTCCCCATAGACATCAATGGAGCGTGGAAACTGGAAAAAAATCGACACGCATTAGACCAACTGCTCTAACCTGAAGGTAGTTCCTCCCATTGAAGAAAATGTTCTATTTGTTTTAAATATATATTTAAATAAATATTTATATATGTATATATATATATATATATATACAGGTGGCCCTCGGTTTACGCCGGTTCAATTTGCTCTGTTTCAGAATAACAACCTTTTTTTCAGTCATGTGACTGCTATTGAAAAGCTTTGGAAAGCAATGGACTAATTAAAATAGCCAGTTGGTGGAGCTGTTCGCTTGTTTTGCAGCAACTTAACACCCTTAAATTGATCTGTGTACACAGATCAGACCAGATCTATTGAACAAAATTTAGCAGGCACTTCCCTATTATCTTCCTGTCCAGCAGCTTGTGGTGAAGGTGCTTAACTTGCTTATTAATCACTGCAGATCGAAATGCATAGAATAGGTGCAGACCCAATAGTATCTAACATGCTAACAATGCAGAGAACTGATTGCAGAAAAATGCAAGTAAAAAAACGTTTTTGTTCATTAAACTTAGTTTGATGATGATGCGGTCTGTTGTGTAATTATTTTATTAGGTGATGTTTAGCAAATGTTTTTGTTCATTAAACTTAGTTTGATGATGATACAATCTATATTTTTAGGTTTATAATGCTGTTTAGCATTTAAAGTCTTCCTTTCAAAGCTTTAAAAATAATGTATTAGGTGTTACTTATGACAATTTTGAGAGGGGCCTGGAACCTAACTCCCTCACTTCCCATTGACTTACATTATAAACTGGATTTCAATTTACAACGGTTTCGATTTACAACCATTCCTCCTGGAACATAACCCCGGCGTAAACTGAGGGCATATATATATATATATATATATATATATATATATATATATATTTATAAAGTCCATATGGGATTAGCACTCACAAATTTGCCATCAATTTGCCAGCACTCTCCGGTATTATTAAAAGCAAATTTTTTAACATCTAATGTGACGGGGGTAAAACCCTGAAACGTCACATTAAATATTAAAGAAATTTGCTTTAAGTCCTGGCTGTACTTTGGAAAATATATATAAATATATAATGTATTTTTTGCAAAATATATATGTTTACCTATATATATATATATATATATATATATATTTATTTTTATATATATATATATATATATATATATATATATATATATATATATATATATATATATATATATATATAGGAATGTGTATTTAAAAATACATAGAACATTTTCCCCTTGTGAAAACCATTGGAATGTAAAATATTTACAGTACATACACAGTAAAACACATTATTAAATATTAAAATATATATATAAAGTTCTATCACATGACACCGTCATGGGGACTATCATGATTCCATGTATGGACGTACTAGGTTTACATTTTGTTGTTCCCTAAGTTTGATCCAGTATACACTAAATGTTCTAATACAATATATATCCATAAATTGATACAATATGAGCTTCTTATTATAAAAGGAAAAGGGAGAAAGATACAGTTTATTTACATTACATGGAAAACATTTCAGCCTGTCCTTAATAGTGCTCGTAACCAAATGTAGCCAAATGCATGGGTGCAAAGTTTCTTCTTGATTATAAGACTACTTTAGGAGATAGATTTAAAATTAATCACAATATTTAAACAAATGCTAATTCCATTGTTCACAACTCAACGACCGTGTACTCCCAGTAAAGTTTTATTATGTGAGCCACCATGTAAACTTTACAGTATGTCTTTTCAAACCAAACTGTTTATCACACAGGATTTTATGTTAATTATTGGTTTACAGGCTCAAATCAAATTTGTAGTTTAAGGCATCACCTTCTCCCATTGGCTCTTTGTGAATGCAACTCCAAAAGAAAGTGTGGGACTATCGAATTTTTATAAAGTGAAGTGTCAATAGAACCAAAATATCTGTTTGAAAACCTTGAAAAAGCTCTCCAGACGGAGAACGAAATGTGTAGGGAAATTAACCAGTCCCCCAGAAGGCTTGTTTCAGTTAGGTACACATCCAAACCGGAACCATCTTATCCACTTGTTGAGACAGAGAGGTGGACGTGGATTCCACTACTACAAGCAGAGCCATTACTGGGGACCATACCATTATAATACAGTGATATGAATATTTACTTTTTTATTTTGTAAGTGCAACGTAAAATCATGTTTATGCAATATTCATAATTATTATTTTTAATATATATATATATATATATATATATATATATATATATATATATATATATATATATATATATATATATATATATATATATACACAGAGAGAAGCACACTCACAGGAACGAACAACTGGCTCAATACTATTGTTAGCCTGTTCTATGGCGATTTACCACCTGGGTGCAGCTTCTTTTAGCCCAGTAATGCTTTTCACAGAGAAGAAATTTCCTGTAGTATATCAGTCTGATCCCGCCTATTACGGTCAGTCCAGCGCTGAAATACCAGGCAATTCCTCTCTGAACAAGGAACACAACAACCCCAGATGATCGTTTCGGCCTTCATTGGGCCTCGTCAGTGAGGTGTAGCCATATTCCTCTAAGCACACTGAGCAAGGAGTCCACGTCTAGTTTCCCCTTTTTCCCATAGGGAGACTAAATACACACAGAGAGAAGCACACTCACAGGAACGAACAACTGGCTCAATACTATAGTTAGCCTGTTCTATGGCGATTTACCACCTGGGTGCAGCTTCTTTTAGCCCAGTAATGCTTTTCACAGAGAAGAACTTTCCTGTAGTATATCAGTCTGATCCCGCCTATTACGGTCAGTCCAGTGCCAAAATACCATTGAATTCCTCTCTGAACAAGGAACACAGCAACCCCAGATGATCGTTTCGGCCTTCATTAGGCCTCGTCAGTGAGGTGTAGCCATATTCCTCTAAGCATACTGAGCAAGGAGTCCACGTCTGGTTTCCACTTTTTCCCATAGGGAGACTAAATACACACAGAGAGCAGCACACTCACAGGAACGAACAACTGGCTCAATACTATTGTTAGCCTGTTCTATGGTGATTTACCACCTGGGTGCAGCTTCTTTTAGCCCAGTAATGCCTGGTATTTGGGTGCTGGAATGTCATTGGGCAGGATCAGACTGATATGCTACAGGATATTTTTTCTCTGTGAAAAGGCATAGTGTGCAAAAAGAGACTGCACCCTGAGTGGCACTGGCCTTGTGGAGAAGCATGGAAGTTTTTCTAGCTATTGTTCTGTCTCAGTGAGTGCGTCTCTCTATTTTCTTGATTTTATGTAAATTGCTCTTAGATCTCCCTAAGAGTAAAAGGGGAAACCAGACATGGACTCCTTGCACACATGCCCTAGAGATATGCAACTGCACCTCACTGACGAGGCCCAAGAGTGGCCGAAACGTACGTCTGGGGTTTGTTGTTTGTCTTGTTCAGAGAAGAAATGCCTGGTATTTCAGTGCTGGACTGTCATTGGGCAGGATCAGACTGATATGCTACAGGATATTTTTTCTCTGTGAAAAGGCATAGTGTGCAAAAAGAGACTGCACCCTGAGTGGCACTGGCCTTGTGGACTAGCATGGAAGTTTTTTTAGCTATTGTTCTGTCTCAGTTAGTGCGTCTCCCTATTTTTTGATTATATATATATATATATATATATATATATATATATATATATATATATATATATATATATATATATATATATATATATATATATATATATATATATATATATATATATATATATATATATATATATATATATATATATATATATATATATATATATAGGTATGTGAAGAAGGAGGGCACAGGATTTGAATACTTGAATTATTTAATATTATTTTTTTTTTTAAATTGTATATATTAATTTTATATATATAGTGTCGAATAGCCGGTAGCCCAGCACTCTAACCTTTGTTCACATACAGTGACCTGGCTGCAGTCCTCAATATGTAATAATATAGGTACGTGAAGATGGAGGGCACTCACAGGATTTGAATACTTGAATTATTTAATACAAACAAAGTACATGAATAATTGTTGTTGACGTTTTGGCTCTATCCTTGAGCCTTCTTCAAGACAAATTATACATCTAGACAAACAGAAAAAGACATAACTATATAATCTATAAACATAAGTAACTTAAAACAGCAAGTGCACCCACACATAGAAGACAAACTTTCAACAATGTGAACCTCAAGATAAAATTGGAATAGACCCATAAACTCCAAAACTATTATAGTGGCCCTGTAAGGGATAACAATAGGAGCCTAGCCTAAACAAAACTGTATTTGTACCTGAACAATCCAAAAGAAGCATGGTACTCATGACACCAACCGTGATGAGCACACCAACCGGGATGAGAACACCAACTATGGAATAACAAACAGCAGCCACCAGTGTTTAAATTAAAGAGAAGTCTACATAGAGATACCCATTAAACCTAAGCGATAAGTGTGCAATCATAATAAGTGGCACAATACTATTTATGATCTAAATAAAAACCTCAGATGTAATGGTATGTCAGACTTACTGATCCAACATATAGCACGTTAGTAGTGCAATCCCTGTAAAAAGCGTAAACCTGAAACACATTAGTCAGACTATGATCAGTAAAAATACACAACACTCTGACTTATGCCTGACTATAAAACCAAATTCGCCCCATTGTCACATGTTTGATACTGTTATATAACTGTTTCTCACATAGCTAGCGTATAAGAACGTAACCGACCAGTGAAAACACACCTCAATGTAAAAAAAATAATAAAAGCTGGCGACATAGTGCATTGAGCCAAAGTGGCTTATGAATACTTGAGTAGCAAATAGAGCTGCTGAACTATAATGTAATTCAAACACTGTATTACCCATCCTGCATTCCGTGACAGCAAACAACGCTAAACACCAGAAATAAAAAACATGTATCAAGTCGTAAGCGTAATGTCACTGCCACACAAAAAAACGGCTTTTATAGGGGGAGTCTATCACTTTGAAAAGTGAAATGAACGAACAGAGTATTCACTTCTTGGACCTATGCATCTTCAAAAGCACTACTGACGATGGATGTTCTCTCAGAACCACTCTCTTCTCCAAACCCACTGACCGTAACACATTGCTACAGTACAGCAGTTTTCATCCTACCCCATTAAAAAGAGGCATAGTAAAATCTCAATTACTCAGGGTAATCCGAAACAATTCAGAGATCGCACTCAGAGGTGAACAACTGATTGAAATGAGACTTAAGTTTCTGGAAAGAGGTATGACCCGGTGATGATTGATAAGATCTTAAAATAAATAAGCCACTTGGACCAAACATCCCTAATACAAAGGAATGAGGTAGACAAAAATGAAGACATGGACACTGCTCTAAAATTTATTACTGACTATACTCCGTTCACCAAAACATTAGGAGACATCCTTCGGAAAAATTGGCACCTAATCAGTGAAGATTCAACCCTTCCATTCGCACAGGCGCCACCACCCAGAATGGTACACAGAATTGGGTGCAGTCTAAAGTCCTTACTTATGAAGACTGATCCATGGCAACAAAGGAAAACATGGTTTATATTGACCAAGTTGGGATGCTATAAGTGTAGCAGCTGTGTCACATGTAGTTCCCTATTATCTGGCCCCAAGTTTCACCATCCTATTTCAAATCAAATTTACACCATCAGACACAGACTGACATGTACTTCACAGTATGTGGTATATTTTCTTTCTTGTCCATGTGGACGCTACTATGTAAGTGGCAAGACCACTACTTCATTCTGTGAAAGACTGGCTAATCACAAAAGTGCCATTAGAGCAGCACTGAAGGATGGCCATTCAGATCAACCTGTGGCTCACCATTTTTTTGAGCTTAAACACCCCATCTCCTCTCTCAGAGCCATGTTAATTGACATGATCACCCCACTCAAAAGGGGTGGTGACAGGGACATGGAGTTATTAAGGTGTGAGACCAGGTGGATTCACCGGCTCAATATCTTGTCTCCCAATGGTCTTTGTTTTTTTGTATGTCACAAATGTCTTGTTATGGTGTGTGTATCTTTATCTTGTGTCTTCATCACTGGCCCAGGGTTGAAAGCTAGTATTTGCTATTGTTATAGATTCCCATGATTGATTTGGACTTGATATTCTGTCCTAAGAAGTAGTATAAGGTAGTTGTCCACACAGCTGTGTGGGTCTGGGTCCCGTGTAGACATTTAGGTGGTCCCCTTTGTGATTAGTCTGCTAGGTGATTATGGGTCATATTGAGGCTACGGGTTGTCTTCCAAATATCCCCATGAGATAACAACTTGCACTGATGGTTACGGTACCCCAGTTCCCACCTCATTATGGTAGTTACGTTTTCATTATGCACCACTTGCTGTGGGTATGTAGCTAATAACTTTTATTTAAGCGTATGCGTTTCCCAGATGGGTCTGACTTTATTACGTTCTGCCTAAAGCATCCCCATGTTTTAAGTTGTTCCTGGGTACAACTGTGACAGAACATGGTTGCAGGGGTCACGTGGTGTACACACTTGATATGTCTGAGGTATGAGCGTCACTTGGACCTATTCAGAACTTTTGTGGTGGTTACGTCATTATCTATACCTGACCTACCCCTGATCAGCTGACCACATCGGCATTTCACGCCTCTGTCTCTACAGCTTTATGACTTAATTGCATAGCTATGTAGGGTATTTAAGGGCGGGGTTGAGGATCCTCTAGCACCAGTTGTTTCTCTCTGTTGGGAACACGGCAGGTTAGCCGTAATAAGGTACATTTAAATGTGATTGTTTATTTGTGTATTGCGGCAGGTTTGATTGTGTAATATTGCAGTCTTTTCAAGGTGAATTGCACACTGTTACACTGATGCACTATATACTTGATGCATTGATAGGCTTTGTACTGCGGGCTGGGAGGTTGTTTTCTTTCATGGAGTGCTTAACGAATCTAGTATGTGTTCACACATTATTTTATATACTACTTTGTTTCATTTCCTTGGAAGGCTAGTATGTACATGATAAAGCAGAAAGCATCACTAGAAGCAAAGGCAGCTAAGCACAAAGCAGATATGGAAGCAGAAGCAGCAAGGTGCGAAGCAGAGGCAACAAGGTGCAAAGCAGATATGGAAGCAGAGGCAGCAAGGTGCATGATAAAGCAGAAAGCATCACTAGAAGCAAAGGCAGCTAAGCACAAAGCAGATATGGAAGCAGAGGCAGCAAGGTGCGAAGCAGAGGCAACAAGGTGCAAAGCAGATATGGAAGCAGAGGCAGCAAGGTGCAAAGCAGAGACAGCAAGGTGTGAAGCTGAAACAGCACAACGCAAGGCAGAGTTAGAAGCTAATATGCATGTGCTAAAGATTCAAAGGGCAGCAGTTGCAGAATCTGCAGAAGCAGCAGTCTATGAAGCAGCAGCTGAACTTGAAGAGGAACCACTTCAATATTTTGCAGAAATAACTACCCATGATTCTGTACAAAGGACTCGTGAGTATGTACAGAACCATGCTCTGGACCAAAATAAAACAGAGCATGCTCCTATTAAACCTATGTCCATCATAATACCACAGTTTCCTAACTCAACATATTTACAGTCCACTCCAAGTATTCATGACTTGCACCCTCCTTCCCAGACTGACACTGCAAATGTCTCAACACCAAGGGTGTGCTTTCAAGAAAGCAGAGGCTACGCTGATCCACAACATCCATCACATTATATGGACTCTCACATATCCCCTCTCAGAAATAGTACATTAGGAACTTCAGAGACTACTGACCTAGCAAAGCACCTGATTCGTCGAGAGTTAGTGAGTACAGGGCTACTAACATTTGATGATCGACCAAAGAACTACTGGGCATGGAAGACATCATTCCAAGGTGTCACCAGAGATCTTAATCTTACAGCCAGAGAAGAGCTAGATCTTTTGACTAAGTGGCTTGGTCCAGAGTCATCTCAACAGGCTAAGAGAATCAGGTCAGTGCATGTTCATAACCCAATTGATGGAGTTAAAATGGTATGGCAGAGACTAGAAAAATGTTATGGCAGCCCTGAAGCTATTGAGAATGCACTGTTAAAGAAGTTAGAAAACTTCCCCAAAATCTCAAACAAAGACAACATAAAGTTAAGAGAACTTGGTGACATGTTGTTGGAGGTGAATGCAGCTAAGACAGGAGGCTTTTTGCCAGGACTGGCATACCTAGACACAGCTCATGGCATCAAACCAATTATTGAAAAACTGCCATATAGCCTGCAAGAAAAGTGGGTTTTTCAAGGTTCCAAGTACAAAAAAGACCATCATGTCTCCTTTCCACCATTCAGTTTCTTCACCAGATTTATTGTCAACCAAGCAAAGACCAGAAATGATCCAAGCTTCATATTCTCAACATGCAGCAACCAAGTTCCAGTAAATACAGAGAAGTCAGGAACAAGGTACAGCAACAGACCAACGGTGTCAGTAAGAAAGACAGAAGTGTCAGCTACTAATGCAACTCCACAAGTGAAAAGCCCTGCAAGGAAATCCATGGAATCAGACAGTCCATGTCCAATTCATAATAAACCACACCCACTGTCAAAGTGTTGTGGGTTCAGAAGCAAGCACATTGATGAACGTAAAGCTTACCTGAAGGAGAATTCTATCTGCTTTAGATGTTGTGCATCCACCAGACACATTGCCAAAGACTGCAAAAATAACATAAGATGCAGAGAATGCAACAGTGACCAACATACTTCAGCTTTGCATCCAGGTCCAGCTCCCTGGGCAGTAGAGACTCCTTTACCTAAGAGAGAGCAAGGCGGGGAGCAAGAGGAAGCTACCCCACCCGCTGTCGTATCCAAGTGTACAGAGGTATGCGGGAAAGGGACAAGGCCCAGATCATATTCCAAGATTTGTTTAGTGACTGCATATCCCTCTAATAAACCTGACTGTTCTGTAAAGATGTATGCAGTGTTAGATGATCAACGTAACCATTCTTGAGCCAAATCAGAGTTTTTTGATGTGTTTAACATTAGTGGTGAAACATTTTCCTACAATCTAAGAACATGCTCAGGCATTACAGAAAAAACAGGGCGTAGGGTATCCAACTTCACTGTTCAGTCTATTGATGGGAAAACACACATAAAACTCCCCACACTCATTGAATGTGACATGATACCTGATGACAGGTCAGAAATTCCAACACCTGAGATTACACAGCATTTCCCTCATCTGAAATCATTAACAGACAAGATCCCAGCACTTGACCCTAACGCACAAATACTTCTCTTGTTAGGAAGAGACATTCTGAAGGTGCACAAAGTACGCGAGCAGATTAATGGGCCTCATAACAGTCCTTATGCACAACATTTAGACTTAGGTTGGGTCATAGACCAGCAGATGTGAACTATTTCAAGACAAATGTGCTGCCTAGTGGACGCACTTCTCTGTTCAGCCCATGCACTAGCTATATACAGGTAAAAGAGACCTTTAATGCTTGTAAGCAACAGCCATACACCCCTTCATTGTGTTATTTAGGAAATGCAACTCTCAATGTGGACAGTTTAGATGATAATGTGTTTGTTTCTACTCCAAACGATGACAAACCTGCTATGTCTATTCAAGATGGTATGTTCCTTGATGTAGTTGAAAAAGAGAGGTTTATTGATGAAGCAAATTACTGGGTAGCACCCCTACCATTTCACTTACCTCGACGTAGACTACCAAATAACATAGAGCAAGCCCAGAAAAGACTCCTTGCTCTACATCGTTCCTTTGTGAAAAAACCTGAAATGAAGGAACATTTTGTTAACTTTATGCAAAAGATCTTTGACCATGACCAAGCAGAACCTGCCCCACCATTGGAACCAGGTGAGGAGTGTTGGTACCTACCAATCTTTGGTGTCTATCACCCTCAGAAGCCAGGACAGATCAGAGTAGTTTTTGACTCAAGTGCTCAGTTTGAAGGCATCTCACTGAATGACACACTCCTCAGTGGACCTGATTTAAATAATACACTACTAGGTGTCCTTTTACGTTTCCGCAAAGAGCAAGTTGCAATTACCACTGATGTACAACAAATGTTTTACTGTTTCATGGTTAGAGAAGATTACCGTAACTATTTGAGATTTCTTTGGTTTTGTGACAATGACCTTAACAAAGAAATTACAGAGTTCAGGATGAAGGTACATGTCTTTGGAAACAGCCCTTCTCCAGCCATAGCCATTTATGGTCTAACACAAATAGCAAAGCAAGGAAAGAGTGAGTATGGCGAAGATGTAGAACAGTTTATCTTGAGGAATTTCTATGTAGATGATGGACTTGCATCTGTGCCTACTGAAGCTGAAGCAATCAGTCTTCTGCAGAGGGCTAAGGACATGCTCGCAGGATCAAATCTCAAGCTACACAAAGTGGCATCCAACAGAAGTCCAGTAATGGAAGCATTTCCCGCAGATGACAGAACTAAAGATCTAAAGGACCTTGATCTAGGTGTCGATCCTCTACCCCTCCAAAGGAGCTTAGGAGTAAGTTGGAACTTACAGACCTACAGTTTCACCTTTCAAGTGTCTATAGAGGTAAAACCTTTCACACGGAGAGGTATCCTGGCTACAGTAAACAGAATTTATGACCAACTTGGGTTTGCATCTACAATCACTATGCAAGGTAAATCTTTAGTCAGAGAACTCCCAACAGACCAATGTGACTGGGATTCCCCACTCTTACCAGATAGAGAAGCTCAATGGAGAGCATGGACAGAAGACCTGATCCATCTTGAAGATCTCAGTATTCCCAGACCCTATGTGCCAGTGTCACTATCGTCCACAGTAAGAAAGGAGGTATGTTTTTTTTCTGATGCTTCTACTGTAGCGATAGCAGCTGTGGCATATCTCAGAGTCATAGACAGTAGCGGTTAATGTCATGTAGGCTTTATTATTGTCAAATCTAAACTAGCTCCAAGACCAGCCCATACAGTGCAACGTCTAGAATTATGTGCAGCTGTTTTGTCAGTTGAGCTAGCTGAACTTATTACTGAAGAAATGGACATTGAACTTTATGCAGTTAAATATTACACTGATAGCAAAATTGTGTTAGGTTATATTCACAATACTTGTAGGAGATTTCATGTATATGTCTCAAACAGAATAATTTGTATTAGAAAATCTACTAATCCAGATCAGTGGCATTATATTAACACCAGTCAGAATCCAGCAGATCATGGTACTAGACCAATTCAGGCAGCTCACCTAAAATATACCAACTGGTTCTCAGGCCCAGATTTCTTACATCAGGCAGATGCAAGTGATCAATCTGAATCTAAAGTATTTGACCTCATTGAACCAGATTCTGACAGTGAGATCAGACCTGAAGTGACAGCTTTAAAAACTGGAGTGCATGAACGCCAGATAGACTCACATAGATTTATCAGATTCTCAAAGTGGAAGTCCCTTGTGACAGGTATAGCAACACTTATTCACATTGCTAAGTCATTTTCCAGCAGCACTCAAAAGGAGTCGTGTACAGGCTGGCATTGCTGCAAAGGGTTATGCCATTCCTTAGATTTCTTGCAAGCTGAAACAGTGATTATCAAATGTATCCAACAAGAGGTGTTTTCAGTAGAGAAAACGTCTTTATTAAAAGAAAAGAAAATCCCTGATCAAAGCCCAATCAAATGTTTGAATCCTATAATTGACAAAGACGGATTGATTAGAGTAGGAGGGCGTTTGCTTAATACAGACATGACTGAAAATGAGAAACATCCTCTTATAATTCCTGCCAACCATCACATAGCTACACTCTTAGTTAAACATTATCATGAAAAGGTAGCACATCAAGGTCGTCATTTCACTGAAGGTGCTCTACGTTCAGCAGGCTTGTGGATCATTAGAGCTAAAAAACTCATTTCCAGTGTTGTTCACAAGTGTGTCACCTGTAAGAAGCTGAGAGGAAGGCTGGAGGAACAGAAAATGTCAGAAATCCCAACAGACAGACTTACTGTAGCTCCTCCATTCTCACATGTAGGGCTTGATGTTTTTGCTCCTTGGAATGTAGTATCTCGTTATACTAGAGGACACTCTGCAGAGAGTAAGAGATGGGCTGTGATATTCACTTGTTTAAGCACTAGAGCAGTTCATTTGGAGCTGATTGAATCTATGTCATCTTCAAGCTTCATTAATGCTCTGAGAAGATTTCTCACCCTTCGTGGACCAGTTAAGCAATTCCGATCTGACAAAGGGACAAACTTTGTAGGAGCCTGTAAGGAACTACAAATTAACTCAGATGATCCTGAGATTCAAAACTATCTACTGGATCAGGGATGCACCTGGACTTTCAATGCCCCCCACTGATCTCATATGGGAGGGGTGTGGGAGAGAATGATTGGTGTGGCTAGACGTATTCTAGACTCAATGTTGATGCAAAGCAAAAACACTTGACTGTCCCATGAAGTGCTTACTACATTGATGGCTGAAGGTACAGCTATAATGAACGCTAGACCATTGGTTTCTATTTCAACAGACCCTGAGAGACCTGAAATTCTTACACCAGCAATGCTCTTGACTCAAAAGGCTTGTGCAACATCAGCTCCACCTGGTGAGTTTACCTTGAAGGAACTTTACAAGTGCCAGTGGAAGCAAGTTCAGAATCTTGCTGAAACCTTTTGGAAACATTGGAGGCAAGAGTACCTGTCATCACTCCAAACAAGAAGAAAATGGAATGAGGAGAAACCAAATGTTCAAGAAGGAGATCTTGTATTGTTGAAAGACTCTCAAGTAAAGCGCAATAAATGGCCAATGGGTCTTATTGTAAAAACCATTCCTAGTGGTGAAGGTGATGGTAAAATTCGCAAAGTAGAGGTCAAAATAATTAAATAAGGGACTGCTAAAGTATACCTTAGACCTGAGTCAGATTTGATTGTTCTTTTTCAAAGTAAAAGGTTATCTGGTTGAATTTAATAATAATTTATAGATCATGTAATAGTGGTATATGTTTATACCAAGCGTGGAGTGTTCTGTCTATTATATGGTTACTATGTTGATGACATCTGGTGGTTTACATTGTAATTGCAGCTTAGTTCCTCTCAAGAATGAATCAGAAAGTGTCCTGGCTCTTGTTAATAAAGTTCTCAATTGTCAATGAAAAGTTTTTATTTTCAGTTTCACAGCAGCCATCTTAGCTTCAAGAAGCATGGAAATCAGCTCTTCATATTTGCCTCTAGATATACATATGCCTGTAAGTTATTTATTGTTTGCTAAGAGTTCATTGTATATTTGAATTGCATTGCTATTTGCTGTAAGGTTTAAATGTAAGTTCTCTGTGTTAGAAACATGTATTATTGTATGTATTGCAAACACCACGTGTAAGTACATATTGTAATTTAAACTTTTCTTATTGTATTGCAGTTTTACAAAATAACTATTCAGAAGTTAAATCAGTTTGGAATAAACACAAAGCTATTTCTGTCTGGTTTGTTAACTAGCTGTCTAGCTATCAGTTAGTGAGGACAGTACAGGTAGTATTTTGCCACCGATTATGATTGCACACTTATCGCTTAGGTTTAATGGGTACCTATATGTAGACTTCTCTTTAATTTAAACACTGGTGGCTGCTGTATGTTATTCCATAGTTGGAGTTCTCATCCCGGTTATGTGCTCATCACGGTTGGTGTCATGAGTACCGTGCTTCTTTTGGATTGTCCAGGTACAAATACAGTTTTGTTTAGGCTAGTCTCCTATTGTTATCCCTTACAGGGCCACTATACTAGTTTTGGAGTTTATGGGTCTATTCCAATTTTATCTTGAGGTTCACATTGTTGAATGTTTGTCTTCTATGTGTGGGGGTGGGTGCACTTGCTGTTTTAAGTTACTTATGTTTATAGATTATATAGTTATGTCTTTTTCTGTTTGTCTAGATCAGGGGTCAGCAACCTTCGGCTCCCAGATGTTTTGGAACTACATTTCCCACAATGCTGAGACACTCTTTAGGCTATCTGAGCATCATGGGAAATGTAGTTACAAAACATCTGGGATCCGAAGATTGCTGACCCCTGGTCTAGATGTATAATTTGTCTTGAAGAAGGCTCAAGGATAGAGCCGAAACGTCAACAACAATTATTCATGTACTTTGTTTGTATTAAATAATTCAAGTATTCAAATCCTGTGAGTGCCCTCCTTCTTCACGTACCTACCGGCTATTTGACACTATATATATATATATATATATATATATATATAAAATTAATTAATATATACAATTTTAAAAAAGAAATAACTATATATATATATATATAATAACCATTATAAATATATATATATATATATATATATATATATATAAATAAATAAGTATTGATTAATAATTAGAACATTTTCTGCTATGTGAAGAATATTGGAATGTGAAATATTAATATTTTCTTGTCGGTTTAGCACACTTGAGAAAATGCAATTGGGTTTGTGTGTGAGTAGGGTGTTCTTTTTTTCACTTTTTGAGCTCCATCGAAGTCTATGTGGCTATACGTTAATGTGATTGCTATTTTTGAAGTGAGGCCTTTTGCGCACCTTGGCTTAGCATGGGAACAAAAACGTTTTACTTTCAACTTGTAATACAAGCGCTACTTGACTCTTGCGAGAAGCTTACATGAGCAGCAGCAAAATATATTGTTCCACTCGTAATCTAGCTGATTCCTTTTATGTTTACTCTGATTTAATATATACTGTATATATATATATTAATTTCCAGTAGCCCAATAGCCATTGGCAAGTGAAAATTTAACAGTGGCGAGTCAAAGTTAGTGAGTGAATGTCTATAAATATTATCTAAAGGGATATTATATATCCATGAAAGGGCAAAGTTATGTTATTCCTTTAGGGCTATATGGACCCCATTAGTGCTTAGACTGTTCCTTCTGAGAGGGTAAACAGAGTAAGAGAGAGATTGGAGAGGAAAAGTGAAAATGGAGAAAAAGATAGTGTTAAGAAGGAGTGGAGAAAAACAAAGAGATTTGAGAGAGAAGAGATAGTGTGAAATGAAGATATGGCCCGAGTGAGAAGAGAGGGGTTAAAAAGAGAGATTGAAGTGAGGAGGGAGTGGGGAAAGATAGATGAGAGAGGATAGTTCTAAATCAAATTTTCCAGGTCTTCTTGGACCTCACATTAATGTCAACACTCTCTGCTTATTCTCAGTTCAACAACTTCCTTTTGCTACCCAGCTGTTGTCTTCCCCAGAACATTAGCTGATATTGCATACTGCTATGCCCTTATTTTTATTAATTTATTACTGTATATAGAATTATTTAATTTATGGTATAAAACAAAAACAATATTACTGCACAATGAGGTGTTTCACATTGGCTAAACATATATATAAAAAGTGGGGAGGTTAGTGGGTGTCATTTGGGTGGGGTAGTGGGTGGGATCAAAAGTGGCAAGTAACATTGTGGGCTGGCTAGTAGCTTAGGGCTAGATATTTAGAACATCTGTTTTATGTGTATATATATATATATATATATATATATATATATATATATATATAAAAATAAATTAATTTATTGATGGAATCCAGGTTGTTAAAATATATTATATTGACTTCCGGTGGGCGGCATCCTAAGATGGTGGCAGGTTTGTTTAGCTCTGCTGAAAAACTTGGATTATCTCAAATATTGGCCACTATCTTTAGCCATTCGTGCCTCCCTTGACAGAGCAAGCTGTCCGGGAACGTATAACGAATAGAAGAACATACATTTCTTCTACCCCGGAAGGCACATTAAAGAAATATTAAGATTTTGCCGTGCTGACGGTAATCATTGCACATCCTCGCTACAATCATGCAGTGTGCAGTGGAAACGGTGCTGACTGATATAACAGGCATATTCTAACCCTTCTTTGACTCACTCATTGCTCAGTGCTGAAGCCTAAGTGAAGCAATTCGGCTGAGATTGGCCCAGACCCCTGATAGCGGAGATCGGCAAGGTAACATGAAAGAGTTGGCGCCAATCTCGACACAAGAGGCAATGAATGCCACTTTGGATGCTAGGGGAACAAATGGCATCAGCACATTACCAAACCTTTTGCAAGAGCTGACGGAGCCCAGCACTTCTCACGTGACATCAACCAGCACTATTCAAGAGAAGAGTGGAGTCTGTTCTCTACTGTCTTGCTCTGCTGACCCGCTACAGGCCCATCTCCTAGAACTTTTCACCAAGCTGACCTCAATGTACCTACCTGCTTACAAGACAAGTGAGGACGATACATTTGCACACTTCCTTCGGTACTCACGGCTCTTTCTTTTGGGGGAGCTGTTCTTCACAAGTAGCTTTGTGTGTCATGCTGGCTGGCTGTCGGACCCTTCCCGTCAACCACTGGCTCAGGGTAAGGTTGGTATCGGATAGAATGGGAGGACCGTACACGGGCTGACTCCGATGGTGCTTGAACTACCGCTTCTCAAGTTTTAGACTGGCCCCATCTAACTGGATAAAGTATAGGGTTATGCAGAACTTCACAAGGTTTTTGTTTATTTGTTTCTCAAATTGAAGCCATGTAAATATGTGTTCAAACTAATGCTTCTCAAGTTTGGACTGGCCCCATCAAACTGGATAAAATATAGGGATATGCAGAACTTCACATGGTTTTTATTTATTTATTTTTTCTTCTCAAAATGAAGCCACTTAATATGTAAATATGTTGGGTATTTTAAATTGTCGTCCTTGCTTTGTTTGCCTTAGGAGTCTTTAACAAGTTCAAGCCGACTTGTTCCTCTGGCAATCACTCCTCTACGATTGGTTGACTGCAATAGTTATGCTTCGTTAAGTTGGGGTTGCTTACAGTGCAGTCTTTATGTCATAACTAATTATATGCTCTTTTTTTAGATTAAGGCAATCAATTACATCGTAGCAGAGACGGTTTATATGCAGTGTGGCCAATTTACTTATGTTACCTTGCAGATACGTCTGTGACTAGGCTAAGCCTTGCAACTTGCTATTTTTTTTTTTTCTATTTTTTTCCCGCTGGGCACGCTGCAATGCTCTAAGTTTTGCTTGATTTTCACGCAGCTCCCCTGGATACACAGAGTTCTTCTTGAAATATATATTCTGTATTCTTGTGCACCCTAAATACCAATGTGTCATAACAGCTCTCTATAGTTCTGGCTTCTTCTGAGTTAACAGCATAAACATAAAGTACAGGATGTAAACTGAGGGAGGCTGAACCAGCTGGCAATTAGTGCTCCAACCCACACTAAACATACTATATATAGTTTTACTTATATAGTCCTACCTTTTAAATCCAACCTCACTTAGCTACTAATCTACCATTCAGCATTGCCATTTGCTAGTGACAGTTCTTAACTAAGTATACTAATTCCTACAAATGACTTGCAGACTTGACATGCTGCATCTATGAGAGATTGCATGGTGAATACTCTCCCAGAGATCTGACAGAATTTATTATATCCTAGCTTAAGAGGGTTATTCTTATACAGGTCCCTTTACATATTCAAGGCATTGTAGAAGTGCTGTTTATACCGCAACTCGGCTCTCCACACTAAGCTCAGAGGCAAACCTACACGTTTTCATCTCAATAAGGCGTTATCTTAGTATCCTAATACCCCTTCAGGTTAAACCTCTACTAAATCCCTCTGGAACACCAGCAGTAACACCCTTTTTAATCCCTAAATTTTATGACGGCATGAATATTGGAAATAGCAGACTCACTCCAGGGTAGTCTCCTAATAAAATTTTTTAAAAAAGTAACAAAAAATCCTAACACTGTGGTACAGGTGTATACCTAAAACAATCTTTTATACCGCTGTCTCCCATACATGCTCAGCTGGGGATTATGTCCAAACATCAACATGTTTGTCTCCTATTAGGCAGCTGTTCACATACCTCTGAATTTACCTGGGATCTGTGTGGCTATGATTAGTTTACATGTTTAGTTTAGTGAGTTTTATGTTCTTGTTTTGTTAAGTGTTGTGTTGTTTGAATTAATATTAAAAAATTACGGGGTGCAGGTGCAATATGAGATAACAATCAACTGCTGTTGATATGGTCCTCAGTGCGTGGATTGGTTCATGTTAACAATGCTCTAATCCTAACCTAGCAGAATACATATGTGTCATACTTTATGAAAATGAGCTGCTACCCTTCTTCTTTATACTTTCTGATAACGACTGTGCCAGTTCTGACATTGTATCTATGATATGAACTGAAATGTTGCTGTGATTTGACATGTCCATGTATGCATTTAGCTCATTGTACCTGTAGTTCTTTAATAAAAAGAATTTAAAAAAAAAAAAATATTATATTATATATTCAGTAACTTCAAAATACTGAAGGAGAACTTTTCCTTTTTCCGTGTTTTAAGTATTGGATTAATCAGACTTTAATCCTTAAACATTTTATCTGTACGTTAGTAAATTCAAAGCCTACTGATGTCTATATCTTCTGAGAGATTGAAATCTGTGATATATTTATAAACTCACCAGTTTCCTAATTGCAGCAGGATTTGCATTTTGTCATTAATTAATTATAAATCCCTGGAGGTTAATAATCAAAGTGAGTTAAAAGGGATCAGATTGTGAGCCAGATGAGCTCCAGTTTTTTTTTTTTTTTTATTATAAACTTTTAATCTATTTATGAAGAATATCTATGAAGAAGGGTAAAATTAAAGGGACATTACAATATTTTGTTAGTTATGCATAATATATATCAGCTATAAATCTCTGACAAAATGGTCTGTATGAATGTAAGTCCTTTTGTTTGTTAAAGGTTAGAGGTTTTGCTACCTGCTGTGATACACTGCTTTTAAAGTTATATATTTATATTGTCTTTTTGTTGTAGCTAGTTACCGCTAGATAAACATGACAGCAGTAAACAAATATGTTGCACTACTACGGCACTATTTTGAATAAGAAATCTTTATTAAATACCAAGAATAAACACTTGCATAAGTAGACTTAAAGTGAAAGTAAATTTTGATGATAAAGTGCCCGGTTTTAAAAAAATTCGATTAAAAACAGAAGCACTTTAATTCATCAAAATTTACATTTCACTCGTGTTGTGAAAATACTTACCTTTTAATCTTGACAGTCGCTGCATCGCTTCCTCCGCCCGTCGCAAAGCCTCTTCCTGGGTCTAAAATGAGGAATCCGGCATCCTCCAATCACGGTGTTGAATCAGAGACTGATTCCCCCGGGGGGAAGCCGTGATTGGAGGATGACCAATCTGCCATTTCTTACATAGGAAGAGGCTTGTGATGACCGGGGGAAGCTCATGTTGTGAAAAGTTAAGTATTTTCACACAAGTGAAATGTAAATTTTGATGAATTAAAGTGCCCTTTTTTTTAATCAAATTTGTAAAAATCGGGCACTTTATCATCAAAATTTACATTCACTTTAAGGCAAATATAAAGTATAAAATAAAATACTGGTGACAGAAGACAAAAAAACATAATCCCTAATGTGAAATGCCGAAAGCAGACAGCGCGCGTATGAAGTCTCAGCTCCTCTCTGGTAGTCGACTTTTGTGTCCCTCTCTGGCAGCGCAATCACGTCTCAGCTACTGGCAGCGCAATCACATCTCAGCTCCTCCCTGCTAGTCAGCGCAAATTACTAGGCTATTTTAAATTTCTTAGTGAGCGCGCTGTTATTCACTATCTTTTTCCCTCTGCCTGCAGAGTCAAGGGGGCGCCCCACCGATCCTCTGGCATCCACCCCAAGTGAAGCTTGGGGAATGAGGTTTACAAGGGGGGCTTTGCCCCCCTTGAACCCCCCAGGGGGAGGCAAAATGATAGTGAAGATGTGGACATAACAGCACATCATATGTACAAGTTTTTTAAGTTAGATTTTTTGGATTTTTTGATTTAGGGATTTCGTTATTTGTGGAATATGATGTTTCTGGATTTCAACATTCTGTCTTCTGTTATTGGGTATTTTGAGTTTCTGTATTTTGATTGCCTTATATATATATATATAGGTTCTGGATTTAATTTCTCAGTAAAAATTATGTTTTAACATTCTTCTTTTAGTTTACCAGTAATGGATCATGGAATCTCACCACCTGTATGAAAGAAAAACATAATTTATGCTTACCTGATAAATTAATTTATTTCATGGGTGGGTGTTTTTTTTATTTTTGGAGTTAATTTTTTCTTTAACACATTTTTTTTTCATACTCCTTTTTTGGCTCTTAATCTTTTTTCTTAACTCACTTTGACCGAGATTACAAGTTGTGCGGTATAGCCGTTGCATACACATCGCCGGGAAACTGACCATTCCACACGCCAATTTTTAAGCGGTAAAGCAGTACCGCACAACTTGTAATCCGGGTATTTGCTTGGCTATATGTTAGACTGAGATATGTGTGAGGTGGAAGGGGTTTTATAGGGATCTTGAGGTTTGGGAATATTTTCCTCCTCCTAGTGGTAGAGAAGAGTAATTCCAAAGATTAATGGATTGTGAACTCTCACCACCATGAAAGAAATTAATTTATCACATAAGCATAAATTATGTTTTTGTTATACTATAGTAAATTTGAAATAGGAGCTGTGGTTTTTATAGTGTTATAGCCTCTTTTATTGAAACTTAAGAAAAAAGGGTAATTTGCCTTTAAACTAACTGCCTTTAATAAATATTCTCACATGCCTATCAAATTGCTCAACATGGACAGGTTTACCCTCTAAAAGCAGATTTTAAACAGTCAACTGAAGTTGCTCAAGGTCAAGTAACATTTCAGTCAAGTAACTCTTAGACACAGAAACAAATATAGAGATGCACTCAACTGGGCTTAGAACTGAAGCTAGAAATATTTCCTTGCTTAGTCTCTCTTTACTCCCAGGGTACAAACTCTTTCTGCACACTATGCCTTTCACAAAGGTAAAATCTCCTGTAGCATATCAGTCTGACCCTGACAAATGACAGTCCAGCGCCAAAATACCAGGCAAATCTCCTTTAAACAAGGGAAAACAAACAAACCCCAGACATACGTTTCGTAATTCTTTTATTAGAAAAATAATCATATATGCATATATACAAAATAAAATCATAATAACAAATGCAAACAAAATATCTCTTGTTACAAAACTGAAATATTGACACAAATTTTTGTAATCAGAAAAAAATCAAAAATCAAACATTAAACTTAAATAATCACACAAAATAAAATTAAACATATTTCAAATACAGACAAAAACAAACTGGAGAAAAAAAAAATAAAAATAAATAAATAATCCAATCCTTCCACTTCTTTGTCTTCCAGATGCCTTCAGAATCTAATTCCCCATATTGCCTCCTATCAAAACAAAAATACAAAAACAACTTCCCACGGATCATACCCACACAATTACCTACAGTAACTACCTCTTTCTTAAAAATCAAAATATTACGCACATCCCACAACACCTCCTTCACACAACATGCCAACAACCATATCAATCTTGCTTTCTCCTTTTCCACACCACTTCCACACAAACCATACATCATCATATTAAAAGTAAAAAACTGCACTCCAGTCAAACCCTTAATCATCCTTTTCAAACTTCTCCAAACATCCCTAGCATACTCACAATTCCAAAACAAATGAATAACACTCTCGCTTTGAAAACAACAATCTCTAGGACACACTTCTGAAGCCACTAAATGACGCATTCTCTGAAAATCCCTTGTTGGCAAACACTTATGCACACTCATCCAACTAATATCTTTCTGCCTATTCATCAAATACTTATTACACACATTTTTCCATACCAACACACATTCATTTTCATTCAAACCACCAATCAACTCAAGACCTTCCTTCTTCTCCAACATTTTCAACACCATTCTGTTTGCACACCACATCTCCCTACTAACATTCTCCAAACCATATTTTTTAATCCAACATTCCACCCTTACATAAAACCACGGAACAGCAAAACATACCGGTTTCTTTCTATCAATCTCAAATAAACCATATCGTCTTAAAACATTTCCACAAGCATACTTTACCATACAACCAGCCATGCTATCCTTACCACTCAGAACCACACACCTACTAACATATTTCACAGCCAAAAATCTCTCCACATTTGGAAAACCCTTACCACCAACATTCTTACTCTTAACAACAACATCTCTTTTCAAACGCTCCATACCAGAACTCCAGAAAAAAGAAAACAACACTCTCAAAATTCTCCGAAAAATCCTCTCAGGTGGCGGAAAAACTAACGCCAAATATAACATAATAGGGATCAAAACCGATTTAATAACTAACATTTTTCCTTCCAAAGATAAAGTCCTTAAAGACCAAAACTGAAGTTTTCTACTCACTTTATCAAAAACATTCTCCCAACTTTCCAAGCCTTTCAAATCCACATCCAATTTCACACCCAACACCTCAATTGCACCTTCAGTCACAGGCCATCCACAGGAATCAATCTCCCTATCATTACCAAAAACTTTAACTTTACACTTATTCCAATTAACTCTGAAGCCACTTGCCATACAAAAACATTCAACTAAAGTTTTCACCCTCCTCAAACCAGCCTGAGTCTCACATACCACACTCACATAATCCATATACCCAATCACTTTTAAACACCTTCCATTACTACCAGGAACACTCACACCTCTAACTAATTTATCCTTACTCAAACTAGTTAATAATGGCTCAATAACACATACAAATAACACAGGAGACAAAGGACATCCTTGCCGCACTCCAGATTTAACACAAAATTCCTCAGTCAAAAAACCATTAATCTGGACTTGACTCACAATATCACTATACAAACATTTAAACCATCCAATAATCTTACCAGAAAAACCTAAACGTTCTAAAACATGAAACATAAAATCATGCACTACCCTATCATACGCTTTTTCAAAATCCACAATAGCAACAGCAACAGACCTCATCCTCTCCCTCACATACCACAGTACATCACCTAGTAACAACAAACTTTCAGAAATCTGACGCCCAGGAACAGCACACACTTGCTCTTCACCCACAACCTTACCAATCACTCCACGCATTCTATTTGCCAACACCTTTGCAATAAACTTATAGTCAACATTCAACAACGTAATCGGCCTCCAATTCCTCAAATCTCTCTTATCACCCTTTTTAAATAACAAAACAATTAAACCTTTCCTCATTGAAACAGGCAAAACATTCATTCTAAAAACAAACTTATAAACATCCAACATATCAACCCCAATCAAATTCCAAAAACAAGTATAAAATTCAACAGGCAAACCATCACAACCAGGTACCTTCCCATTCTTAAAACTCCTAACAACCTCTGCAATCTCATCCAAACTTAGATCCCTTTCTAACAAATCATTATCATATTTTTCCAACTTAACCTCAATGTTTTCCAACAACTCATTTTCCAATAAAACATCTCTTGTTTTTTCTTTATACAGCTCACTGTAAAACTCATGAACTTCACGCAAAACACCATCAGTACCATTAATTTCACACTCAACCTTACCAAAACACTAACAAAACCAGTCTTTCCTTCAAAAGCTTTCTTAAAAAAATATTTACTACAAGACTCATCCTTTTCCATTTTCTCCAATCTTGCCATAAAAACAATTTTCTTTCCTTTTTCATGCATACACTTTTTAATGATCTTTCTTGCTTCAGCAATTTCCTCATGCACATCAATACCACAATTTCTCAATTCATACAAATACAACAACCTCAGATACCATTTATCATACAACTCCCTTTCCAGTCTAGCTTTCTCACAGCCTTTCTTAATAAAAAACCTCTTTATTTCCACCTTCAACCATTCCCACCACATAAGCACATTTTCTTTAACGCCACCTTTCATACATCCAAACAAACTGACGCTTAAAATTCTCATCTTCTAACAAATCCACATTCAGTTTCCAAACACCCTTACCATACTTGATCTTCAAATCACAATTCACCTTACACATCAAAAGGGCATGATCCATAAAGGGCATCCGCTTTAAAGAAAAATCATCAACACATAAAAATTTAGATAAAAAACAAAAATCAATTCGAGATTTTATCCCACCACTATCACTAAAGAAAGTAAAACCCTCCCCTGAAAAAGAAACAGACCCAAAGTCATCCTTCAAACCGAAAGATTTAAGCAAATCAAGTAAAAACTTCCCTGAGCTATCCACCCTACAATCACTCCCACCCTCTCTGTCCCCATTCTTAATAATACAATTAAAATCCCCAACCAAAAAAGTTGGCTCTCGACCTGGCAGAAAAAACTTTAAAGTTTAAAAATTAAGCAAACGTTCTACCCTATTTGGAGAAGCATATACATTAAACAAACGAAAAACAGTCCCACAAAAACTAAAACTAACCAAAAGTACCCGACCTGGGACAATATGAACTACATTAAGGATAGAAAAACTAAACCCCTTAAACAAAACTCCCACCCCCCCATTCCTATCAGAAGAACAAGACCATACTTTAGGACCATATTCCCAGTCAGCACATTTAGGATGTTCAGAGAGACCACATTCCTGCAAACAAAAAATATTAGCAGAACATACAGATAATAATTTAAAAATTGCAGCTCTCCTTGCTATAGTTGTCATACACCTGACATTAAGGGAAGAAATGGTCAGAAACATCACAAAAATAAATTAAAGAAAAACAAAAAAAAGAAATAACATCAGGAATTCTTCTTTCCTTTCTTTTTCTTATGACTCAAAGGAGATCCTTTAAATCTGCCTCTGTGATGTTCCGACCTCCTAGGCTCCCCTATGCCAGCCTCATACCCAGTAACTTCAGCAAGTTGGTTCACATCTCTTTTATCTAGATAACCAACAGAAGAGGCATCAGAAAAGTCACCTATACACTGGCTTGAGTCAGAAGGAACGTCTTTAGTAGAGACAGAAGGGAACTCTGAAATTAAAGAGTCAGCATCACTTGTAGTATCTGGATCTGCACCCTTAACTACTGGAAGATTCAAATCAGGACTCTCCCATCCATCAGAATCCGCATCTATTTTTCGCTTGGAGGCAGATTGTTTCCCTTCAGTGTCCATTCCCTCCTCAGAACTAGAGGACACAACAACAGACCAATCAATGTTCTCCCCTTCACCAAGAACAGCATCAGGAGCAGCATCACAAGATGACTCAGTGAAGGAAAAATTCTCTGTCCCAGGAACAGCAACAGTATCATCCACAGAATTGGGCAACAGGGCTTCAAGAACATCTGAAGCAGCTATCACATTAGATGTAGCAAGATCCACCTCCTGAAGATGAGATTGGGCTTCCTCTACCTTCTCAGCCACAGGAACCACCACAGGAACATCAGACACCTCTCCGACAGGGACCCCAACTGCAGATTTCTTACACAAAAGTGGTAATATAGAGTTCAATGCCTCATCAGAGAACTCCTCCTCATTCACAGATGGCTCAACTGCAACTGAAGATGTTTTTTTTGCAACATCAGCATAGGAAGGCTTCACTCTATCAAGCCCCTGAAACATCTTCAAAGGACACATCCTGCACAGATGACTTGAAGAACCACACAGGTCACAGGTCCGGCGTTTACTACAGTGGGCAACAAGATGATCCTCGACATCTGGCACCTGGGCAATTTTCAGTAATGTGACCAAACAGGTTGCAACTACGGCAAAAAAGAGGCATGTCATCATAGTATAGGAAACCTCTATTTCCACCAATGGCAAAAGTCTGTGGAGGTTGTTTCTTTCCACCAATACCTAATTCATCTGGCACAAACCGCTGATTCTTCAGCTTGCTACCTCCTTGAACATCATCAAAGTAGCGACAAAGAAACAGACGAATTTCCACATCAGTGACCCAAGGGTTGTACATATGTACTGTCACCAGGATTCTTCTCTCCCTCTGCACACAGGCAACAAATTTCATGCCAACCAACTCTGGAGCAGCAGCCATATCAATAGTCCATTGATAGCAGGTCTGTAAATAATGCTAATCGGTGAAAGCCACATCAAAAATCCCTCTTGAAGGGAATGACTGAACACAATGCAAACTTGCTCTTGGCATCTTCAAAACACCCTCCAAAACCACCTGCTGGACATGAGCCAAACCAATCTTCTCTCGAAAGTCCTCAGAAATCAACACCCAAAGTGTATGAGGAACTTTTGGCACATTGGTAGCCATATTTGCCCTATTGCCTCTTTAGGCTGGATTTCAGAGCGCCCCCCCAAAAGCAGCATGTGGCTGGAGTCCAGGGACGATGCCACAAGGCCAAGGGGATGGCCCTACTACCCAGTTGCTCTACGCCTAAGGAGTAGCCCCCCCCCCAATAGCAGCAGGAGCCCAAACCCCAAAGGGAAAGGACCCCAGGCCGAAGGAGCAGGTCTCCAGGCAGCAAATCTTTCAGCCAAGACCAAGCACAGAAAACTGCACTTGATCCAAGCCAAAGGCCCGAGAAGCAACCTCAGCTGATCATTACGGCCTTCTGTGGGCCTCGTCAGTGAGGTGCAGTTGCATCCCTCTAAGGCATGTGTGCATGGAGGCCACGTCTGGTTACCTCTTTTTCTCTTAGGGTGACCTAAGAGCATTGCATAGACACAGAAAAAAAACATAGAGATGCACTCAACTAGGCTTAGAACTGAAGCTGGAAAGATTTCCTTGCTTAGTCCCTCTTTACTCCCAGGGTACAAACTCTTTCTGCACACTATGCCTTTCACAAAGGTAATATCTCCTGTAGCATATCAGTCTGACCCTGCCAAATGACAGTCCAACACCGAAATACCAGGCTAATATCCTTTGAACAAGGGAAAACAAACCCCAGATGTACGTTTTGGCCTCTATGGGCTTCGTTAGTGAGGTGCAGTTGCATCCCTCTAAGGCATGTGTGCAAGGAGGCCACGTTTGGTTACCCCTTTTTTTAAAAAGATATGAGCTGACATTAACCTGGTTCTTGAACAGTTGAGTTTATGTTGACTTTCTAAAGGTGTTCTATCTTGTACTGAGATCCAAACTATAACCTTATTGAATTTTTTTTCCTGCAGCTTGTGTTCTCATAGTGCAAACTCAACTAAAAAGCAAAATCGAAGGTTTTAATTTATAACAAATGTCCCTGGCAGGCAAAGGCAAGGCCGGATTGACCTACCAGGATACCAGGAGATTTTCCGGTGGGCTGCATTTAGTTTATGAGAAGTGTTCAGGAGGTCTAGTATTTTGTGTTAGTCTTAATATAAATATCACTGAATGTTGGCACAGGGGTTGACCATACTAGAGGCAGGGCATACAGGAGAGGGGAATAAGGGCACTGGGCTAAGAGGCCCCACAAATGTATCTTGCCCAGGGCCCTGCAAATGCTAAAGTTGGCCCTGGATACCAATGTCTGTTGTGAACTCTGCATACTAAAAGGGACATGAAACCCAAAATGTTTCTTTCATGATTTAGGTAGAGCATACAATTTTTAACAACTTCCCAATTTACTTCTGTTATCTAATTTGATTCATTCTCTTGGTAACCTTTGTTGAAAAGCATATCTACATAGGCTCAGGAACTTGGAGCTAGCTGCTGTTTGGTGACTGAACTTGTATGCCTATTTTCATTGGCTTACAAATGTATTCAGCTAGCTCCCAAGAATGCATTGCTGCTTCTTCAATAAAAGATACAGAGAGAATGAAGCAAATGTAATAACAGAAGTAAATTGGAAAGTTGTTTAAAAATGTATAATCTATCTGAATCATGAAAGAAAAATGTCATGTCTTTTTAACAGGCTTACAGATGAACTCAGTATGGATCACTTTTTCTAGCTCAAACATCAGAACATTTTCTCTGGAGCAACTGCTATTCAGGACTGGCATACATATTATTACTGGTTTGAAACCAGGGTTGTGTTTCAGACTTTGTTAGCATGTTTGTTGCTACTTGATGTGGGTACAATGAAAATATTTACATGCAAGAGGTTTCTTGTAGAAAAAGATGGGGATTAACCATTGTGAAAAAATTGGTCCTTACGTGAGTACACCTCTGAATCATTCTAGGGTCCTTCTAATTTGTTAACGATTCTCTTTCTATTTAAACAGGTTTCCAATATCATCACAAAAGCTTTTGTAAAAAACAATCACTATCTAAAACAGATAACTCCCCATCATACAGAAATAAGGTTTTCAGCCAAACACTCGACAGTGCTGATCAGGTCCACCAGATCTCGCTGAATGCGGAGAGCAATACGCTCTCCATATTCAGCATTGCACCAGCAGCTCACAAGAGCTGCTGGTGCAACGCCCCCCCTGCAGAATCGCGGCCAATCATCCAATCAGATTGAGCTCGCATTCTATTGGCTGATCGGAACAGCCAATAGAATGCGAGCTCAATCTGATTGGCTGATTGGATCAGCCAATCGGATTGAACTTCAATCTGATTGGCTGATTCAATCAGCCAATCAGATTTTTCCTACCTTAATTCCGATTGGCTGATAGTATCCTATCAGCCAATCGGAATTGAAGGGACGCCATCTTGGATAACGTCCCTTAAAGGAGCCTTCATTCGTCGGTAGTACGTCGGGAAGGAAGGATGTTCGGCATCGGCGGGATGAAGATTGAAGACCCAGCTTGGAAGATGACATCTCCCGGATAGAAGACTTCGTCAGCGCCGCTTTGAAGATGACATCGCCCGGATGGAAGACTTCTTCAGTGCCGACTTGAGGATCACTTCATCGGATGTAAGATTTCTTCAGCGCCCCATGGAGGATAACTTCTGCCGCTCCGGATCTCCTCTTCGGTTCCATCGCTGCTCGGCTGAGTGAAGACGACTCAAGGTAGGATGATCTTCAGGGGATTAGTGTTAGGTTATTTTAAGGGGGGTTTGGGTTAGATTAGGGGTACGTGGGTGGTGGGTTTTAATGTTGGGGGGGGGTTGTATTTTTCTTTTACAGGCAAAAGAGCAATTTTCTTTGGGGCATGCCCCACAAAAGGCCCTTTTAAGGGCTGGTAAGGTAAAAGAGCTTTGAACTTTTTTAATGTAGAATAGGGTAGGGAATTTTTTTTATTTTGGGGGGCTTTGTTATTTTATTAGGGGGCTTAGATTCGGTGTAATTAGCTTAAAATTGTTGTAATATTTTTTAAATGTTTGTAACCTATTTTTTTTGGTAACTTAGCTTTTTTATTTTTTGTACTTTAGTTAGTTTATGTAATTGTATTTAATTGTAGTTATTTGTAGTTAATTTATTTAATTAATTTAATGATAGTGTAGTGTTAGTTTAATTGTAAATTAGGTTAGGATTTATTTTACAGGTAACTTTGTATTTCTTTTAGCTAGGTAGTTATTAAATAGTTAACTATTTAATAACTATTCTAACTAGCTAAAATAAATACAAAGTTACCTGTAAAATAAATATAAATCCTAAAATAGCTACAATGTAATTATTAATTACATTGTAGCTATCTTAGGGTTTATTTTACAGGTAAGTATTTAGTTTTAAATAGGAATAATTTATTTAAGTATAGTGTAGTGTTAGGTGTAATTGTAACTAAGGTTAGTTTTTATTTTACAGGTAAATTTCTCTTTATTTTAGCTAGGTAGCTATTAAATAGTTAATAACTATTTAATAGCTATTGTACCTAGTTAAAATAAATTGAAAGTTACCTGTAAAATAAAAATAAATCCTAAGATAGCTACAATATAATTATTATTTATATTGTAGCTATATTAGGGTTTATTTTACAGGTAAGTATTTAGTTTTAAATAGGATTAATTTAGTTAATAATAGAAATATTATTTAGATTTATTTAATTAATATTTAAGTTAGGGGGGGTGTTAGGGTTAGTGTTAGACCTAGGTTTAGGGGTTAATACATTTATTACAGTGGTGGCGGTGTAGTGGGGGGCAGGATAGGGGTTAATAAATGTATTATAGGTGGCGACGGTGTAGGGGGGGCAGATTAGGGGTTAATAAATTTAATATAGGTTGCGGCAGGGTCCGGGAGCGGCGGTTTAGGGGTTAAACTATTTATTTAGTTGCGATGAGGTGCGGGATCGGCAGGATAGGGGTTAATAACTTTATTATAGAGGGCGGCGGTATAGGGGGGGGCAGGATAGGGGTTACTAGGTATAATGTAGGTTGCGGCGGTGTCCGGGAGCGGCGGTTTAGGGGTTAATACATTTATTATAGTTGCGACGGGGTCAGGGAGCGGCGGTTTATGGGGTTAATATGTATATAGTAGCTTGCAGTGGGCTCCGGGAGCGACGGTTTAGGGGGTAATAACGTTATTTAGTTGCGTCGGTGTAGGGGGGGACAGCTTAGGGGTGTTTAGACTCGGGGTACATGTTTGGATGTTAGGTGTAGATAGCTCCCATAGAAATCAATGGGATGTCTGGCAGCAGCGAACTTGTACTTTCGCTATGGTCAGACTCCCATTGATTCCTATGGGATCCGCCGCCTCCAGGGATTGAAAACCAGGTACGCTGGGCCGGAAAAGTGCCAAGCGTACCTGCTAGTTTTTTGATAACTAGCAAAAGTAGTCAGATTGTGCCACAATTGTGTGCGGAACATCTGGAGTGACGTAAGAATCTATCTGTGTCGGACTGAGTCCGGCGGATCGAAGCTTACGTCACATAATTCTACTTTTGCCGGTCTCTAGCCTTTGATAACTAAGGCGAATCAGCCTCGCCACAAATACGCTGAGGAATTCCAGCGTATTTGAGGTTGACGGCTTGATAACTAGGCCCCATTGTGTCATCAGCATCACCATCCGAGAGAAGTTGCTGAGTGTGGATCTGGCTATAGATATCCTGAGTGGCCAAAAAGTGGAGCTAGCTGAACACATCTGATGAACCAATGACAAGAGACACATGTGTGCCAGCACCAATTACCAACTAGCACCCAGTAGTGTAGAATATGTACATATTATTTTTAAACAAAGGTTACAAAAAGAACAAAGTCAATTTGAAACTTGAAGTGACTTTAAAAGTATCTTACAATGAAATGCTCTTTCTGAATCATGCAAGTTTAATTTTAAGTTTCCTAGCCCTTTAAGTGATCTAGCCTTTTGCTCCCTTGTTTTATAATGATCTATGTAAGCAAATAGGAAACAAAACCTCCTTCGTTTCCCTGCTTCACTTCATGTTTATTTCTTGGACAGACAAGGGAGCATATGGTGAAGCAATACATAGATTAATAAAGGCATCATGCTGAGTTGTTGAAATGTGTCCCATGGGATGAGGTTATGTGCTAAATAAGGTCTTGAGCCACACCATAGACATTCCCATTGAAGCTCATGTTTCGAAATCTTATCCTGACCTTTAAACATATTCTTTTTAACATTTTAAAATACATTTTGCTCAATCAGTTACTAATGCAAATTCTTCTATTTTTTTTAACTTTGTATTTTCTTATTACTATTTTATTATGTTTTAAAATTAATATATTTTTGTAGGAAATGTATTTTTATTGAGGTTTCCTAAATAGGTTCATATATTGTTTTTAATGTCCTTGATAATAAAAAATTTAATATATTGATATTTGTCATAATTTGTTAAATGTGAAATTTCACATTACAACCATTGGCTTAAGTTAATGTAATAATAAAATATTAAAAGTATCATTTGGTTTGATATTAATACCTTGTTTATTACATTCTTTATATTAACTCATATTTAACTCATTACATATGTAAATCTCTTTGCTATGTAAAACAAGATTTCTACATTTGTTGTTAAACAAATCTCTACATTTTTGCGAGATAGTATTACATTTCTGTAGCATTGTCATACTGACATGCTAGTTATTTACAAAACCAAATTGGTGGAGGCAATCTAGAGTAGATCAAAATCTTACTGGCAAAATTATGATTTTGTTCATTTAGGGCTATATATAGGCGTAACTGTTTTGTGCAAGCAATACTATTTTTTTGCAAGCCTTTTTATTTGCGCTGATATAACAAGTTGCGCAAAATCGTAATTGCGCTAGTGCATTTATGCTTCCATCCTTACCGCGATCTCAGAGCTAGGGTCAACTGTTTTTCCAAAACAAAAAAGTTGCACAAAACACTTCAAAAATACAAAGTACAATTACACTCATAATAACACTGTCTAATAAAAATAATTTTTTTAAAAATGTAACAAAAAAGTTATAAGGGCTCAAAGATATGAGATCTCAGGTGTAAAAAAAAGCAGCCAAACTACTTTAACATAGAGATACATACAGATACATTGCTAAAGACGTATTTGTATGTATATAGAAATGTCTATATATGTGTATATATATATATTAATATATTTATATGTGTATACATGTATTGTCACATATACACATATTTAGACATATATATATATATATATATAAACATTAGAGCCCTTTGCCAGATGTAAAAACATATTTATGCAATATTCAAATTAAATAAAGATTTTAACTATATATTTAGTGTAAATATTTCACATTTGCTAATACGAATAAGCTATGTTGTTTGCGCGATGGGTTGTAGGCTCTTTTTCAACAATTCTTTTCTCTATTGACTTCTATGGGGATTGCGAAAATGCGATCGTGTTTTTTTCCCATTGATTTCTATTGGGGAATACATGCACACGCTCGCAAAAAATTGTTAGGATTTTTGCACTATTTGGGTTACCGCTTGCGCAAAATAATTTTTTTGGAACTTGTAATACGAACGCAACCTGACAGTGAGCCAATCAGCAGTGACAGTCAAGCAGGTAAGTTTAACACATAGGGCCAGATTACAAGCGATATCGTGTTTTCACGATTGTTTTCGTGCAATTTACGCTACAATGATTACCGCTGTGAGGGAGAGGGAGGTGTATGAAACTCAGTATGCAGTAATGGAAAACCAAAACAAAGAAAGTCTTTTCTTGAACAAACTTTACTGAAGATATGCAAGGCAGCAACAGGTAAATCAAATTGAGGTCAATATTGAACCTGATCAATGAAAACTTTAAGCACAAGTCTCTCAGCAAGTACAGAACCCAGCGGGTACTGTTGGTGAGGTCTTTTGTAAAATGTCCAGGAACAAGAACGCATACACAGGTATCACAGCAGAGGTCTTTGATCTCAGCAGTAAAGTAAGCATACACAAGTATCACAGCAGAGGTCTTTGGTCTCAGCAGTAAGATAAGCATATCCAGGTATCACAGCAGAGGTCTCAGCATTAAGGTAAGCATACACAGGTATCACAGCAGAAATAAGCACACACAGGTATCACAGCAGAGGTCTTTGGTCTCAGCAGTAAGATAAGCATACACAGGTATCACAGCAGAGGTCTTTGGTCTCAGCAGTTGAATAAGCATACTGTAATGAGGCTGGAAGTTGTTGGAACACAATTGCAGATATTGCTTTTGAAAATATATAGGATGTATCACCTCCCTGTAAGATAGCACTATGGATCAGAGAAGTGTTATCAACTTAAGGTAGGAGAAAGATTTAATAGTGGTATATATCCAAAAGTATGGTTAACTCACAGGCAAGAGTATTATTTGGATTCAGCCTTTGTAAATTAAACAAGAATAACTGTTGTATTAGACTGTAATTGAAATACGGCAAAGGAACAGGCTTGCTGAACAAGTTATATTCTGATGTGCAGGAAGCGTCTTAACTGTACACACTGAAACTCTTCTGAGACTTCCTCAGCTTGAAGTTATTTTCCTGTGAGTCTGTAGCTGCGGTCTGAGACACAACCGGAAGAATTGTGTGAAGCGGGTTGGAGTCTTTACCTTAGCGTGTAAACACAGTCGACTGAATCTGGTGTTAGACATGATGAGTCATAGAGGTACAAGTTAAAGGTACAAACACACAAGGCAGGACTCTGACATCACCCCCTCCTCAAGCAAGCTGTCCCACAGCTTGAGGCCTAGGACGATCGGGATACCTTCTATGGAATAGACATTTTTTGGGTTTAGCATAGAGTTTGTGTGTTCGGAGTCTAGAGAGGACCCAGCGGAGATGTTTAATGTGATCCTCTTCTGATTTGGAATAGACATGAATGTCGTCGAGATAGACTACTAAGCAGACGTCAAGCAAGTCCCGGAAGATGTCATTGATAAAATGTTGGAAGGTGGCAGGGGCATTGCATAATCTGAATGGCATCACAAGGTATTTGAATAATCCATACCTTGTTCTAAAAGCTGTGAGCCATTTGTCGCCCTCTCGTATACGTACGAGGTTGTAGGCTCCTCTCAAATCTAGTTTAGAAAAGATGGTAGCATCCGATAGGCGTTCTATGAATTCGTTAATCAGGGGTAAAGGATATCGGTTTTTGATTGTCCATTTGTTTAGCTCACGGTAATCAATAATAAGTCAGAGGGTCTCATCTTTGTTCTTTACAAAGAACATACCCGCTCCTGAGGGAGACATGGAAACTCTAATAAAATCCTTCCTGAGGTTCTCTTCTAAATATTTCTTCAGATGTTCTAATTCAGGTTGATTGAGAGGATAGATGTGTCCAAATGGAATACTGGCCCCTGGCTGTAGCTGAATAGGACAGTCGTAGGGACGGTGAGGGGAGAGAGATTCTGCTACAGTGTTACTGAAGACGTCGGCAAAATCTTGGTAGTGAATGGGTAAATCCTGATGATCTGGAAGAGAGTAAAGAACAAAATGTTGTGGGAAACATGTATTACCACAGTATGACGAGTTGAAACATACCTGTGAGGACGACCAATTAATAGTTGGTTCATGCTGCTGCAGCCAGGAGATACCTAAAACCACAGAGAAATGAGGTGAAGGCAAAACAGCAAAAGAAATTAATTCTGTGTGACCTTTTTCAGTAACAACCATCAATGGCACAGTATGATGGGTGATTGGACCATTACGAATAGTAGAACCATCAATAACTCGAAGTACAAGAGGGCTTTTTTTCAATACAAGTGGTATTTTATTTATTCTAGCAATTTCAGAATCTATGAAATTTCAGAATGCCCCAGAATCGATGATGGCTTCAGTACGTAACCTTTTGTGGTCCCACTGTAACAAGAGAGAGAGTTTGCAATAAGTTAGCTTGTCATACATCACTTGAGAAGAATGGATAGAAGTGAACTTACATTTCTTGTTCTTCTGTAAAATGGGACAGTTATACACTGAGTGAGTAGGACTTGCACAGTACATGCATAAATTCTTGGTTTTACGTCTATACCTCTCTTCAGTCGTTAGTGGACCTCTAACAACCCCGATATCCATTGGAGTTGATGTAGGTATAGGTGTAATGGATGTGGAAGGCATGTTGGATCTGTAATTCCTAGAGGTGGAATCGTGATGATATTTCTCAGATCGTCTCTCTCTGAGTCTCCTGTCCATCTGCATATAAACCTTCATCAGAGCCTCCAATGTGTGTGGTAACTCTATTCGGGCCAACTCATCCTTTAAGTTCTCGGCCAAACCCAGGCGGAACTGGTTGCGGAGGGCTATGGGGTTCCAAAGGGAGTCTGAGGCATATAACTTGAACTCCGCGATGTAGTCCTCTACTGGCCTTTTGCCTTGTTTGAGTTCTCTCATATGAGCTTCAGCCGACAACTGGATGTCCTTATCCAGATACAACTCATCCATCGTGTTAAAAAATGACCCAAGGGAGGCTATTGTAGGATCTTCATGCTCACATAGATTATCTGCCCAAACCCTGGGCTCACCTCTAAGAAATGATACTACAGATAGTATTCTTATTTTCTCTGTGGGGTAGCTACGTGGCCTTAGGGTGAATAATAAGTGGCAGGCATTTTTGAATTGTCTATAGGTTTTCCTATTGCAAGAAAAAGTCTCAGACAAAGAGACTTGTGGTTCTGGTAAGTCTCATGAGTTGCCTTAACTGCTATTGAATCCTTAATGATATCCTTTAAGGTCGGGTTTTCGATCTGTAATTCTCTGACCGCCTGAGCGATCTGATCAACCTTCTGGGATAAATTGTATACCACTTGTGGAATATCTGCTGGTTCCATTTTTTTATAGGCTTAGTATTATGTAATGAGGCTGGAAGTTGTTGGAACACAATTTCAGATATTGCTTTTGAAAATATATAGGACGTATCACCTCCCTGTGATATAGAACTATGGATCAGAGAAGTGTTATCAACTTAAGGTAGGAGAAAGATTTAATAGTGGTATATATCCAGACTCACAGGCAAGAGTATTATTTGGATTCAGCCTTTGTAAATGAAACAAGAATAACTGTTGTATTATTAGACTGTAATTGAAATACGGCAAAGGAACAGGCTTGCTGAAAAAGTGATATTCTGATGTGCAGGAAGCTTCTTAACTGTACACACTGAAACTCTTCTGAGACTTCCTCAGCTCGAAGTTATTTCCTGTGAGTCCGTAGCTGTGGTCTGAGACACAACCGGAAGAATTGTGTGAAGCGGGTTGGAGTCTTTATCTTAGCGTGTAAACACAGTCGACTGAATCCGGTGTTAGACACTCAGCGAGTGTAAAGGTAGGAAAGGGGAGGGGTTTTCCTCTACTAGCCGGAGTCAAAATTTACACGAGCAGAGGGTTTCTTATATGCTCGTTCGGCAGTGTGCTGGTTTTAATCCGGTTGTTAGGTGAAAGCAGTAGTCAAGGATGATCTCTACAAGCTGGAGGTAAACAATTAAGTTGAGCTGAATTAGAAGTAAACAGCCTGTAGTTGGCGTGGTATGGATACAAAGTATCAGAGAATTCCAACACAGTAGATACGTGGAGGAAGCAACAGTCTTGCAAAATGACTGTGAGGTCTTTGAAGTATAGTCAGCAAAAGGTACTTTCGTAGGAAATATATTCCAAAGGTTATGAGCTCAGTAGAAGCTGCTGTATGTTCATCTACTTACAAAATACTAAGCACCGATGGTTTGGAAGGAGGTGCATTTAAAGGTTTGGTGGGCAGGGCTGATGAGTCATAGACGTACAAGTTAAAGGTACAAACACACAAGGCAGGACTCTGACACATACACAGTTTTATGGCAGAGGCCTTTGGTCTCAGCAGTAAGATAAGCATACCCAGGTATAAAAGCAGAGGTCTTTTGCCTCAGCAGTAGGGTAATCATACACAGATATCACAGCAGAGGTCTTTGGCCTCAGCAGTAAGATAAGCATACCCAAGTATCACAGCAGAGGTCTTTGGTCTTAGCAATAGGGTAAGCATACACAGGTATCACAGCAGAGGTCTTTAGTCTCAGCAGTAGGGTAAGCATAAAGGATACTTAGCTTCAGGAGCAGGGGCATTTAGATATGTCAGAAGTCATGAGCAGGAACCAGCAAACTCAGTACAGAGTGATGTACTGAGCAGCCTTATATAGGGATTCCCACACCTGTGCCTTCCAGGTGGGAGTCCTAACAATCAGAGGCTGGCCCTAGAGAGCCACAGCTGTAGCAGCTAGTCAGACTGGTCTCAACGTCTCTGCACATGGGGCGCCGAGACGGACCGCCGGGGGCCCTGCATTCGCTGTGGCAAACGGCTAGGACAAGGGTAAGGACCCTGACAACCGTGTCACAAATCACATAAAAAATACATTACAAAGTACAGTTACACTCATAATAACACCATCTAATACAAATTATTTCTAAAATAAAATTGTATAGAAAAATGATAAGGACTCAAAGGGCTTTAACATAGAGATAAATACACATACATGTCTACAGATGTATATGTATATATATATATATATATATATATGTATTTATATGTGAATATATGTCTTTACAGACATATATTCATATATAAACACATAAATGCATATGTATATATATATATATATATATATATATATACATATACAGTATATATATTGAGTTTGATGATATTAGAATATGAAATCAGGTTTGTGCATATTACAATATGCGATCGGGCTTGCGCATATGAGAATATGCGATTGGGTTAGCGCAAATGAGAATATGTGATCGTGTTTGAGCAAGCGTGGGTTGTTAGTTTTCCCCCAGTTTTTTTTCTCCATTGACTTCTATGGGGGAATACATTAATACGCATGTGGTATTCTAACTTCGGATTTTTGCGCTAGTCAGGTTACTGCTAGAATGAAAACAGTTTACTTGCAACCCATAATATGAGTTCAACCTGACGAGCGCAAAAATCTTACTTCTAGCGTAATTAACGCTCAAGCGGGAGCGTTAATTAGAGCTCCACTTGTAATCTGCCCCATAGAGTTGAAACATAAAATGAAGAGCTCTAACAACTTAGTCATTATTATGGCCCTTTAATTTACCTCTAAAATATTGCTTGCAAGTGATTTGATATGCCCTTTGTTACCTATTAGGATTATCGGAAAAGTGTGAATGATCTGACTTATAGATTTGTTTTTCGTTTTCTAGATGGAAAAAGATTTATTGAGACAAATTGTTGCATTTTTTATAATTTTTTATTATTTTAAACCAACCAGTAAATGTAGACTAGCTGTTTTCAGTACTGAATGGTCAGTTATTATCCGTGTTCAATTAAATAATTTATGGAGGCAAGATTATAAACTGTCCAAATAATTATATTTTTTTAATATACTGTGCATGCATACACAAATAGTTAAAAAAATACAAAATGGGTATCTCTGCAAATATGCTGTGTTTCATTTGCCTTTTGCAAAAGGTACAAGAAGCTACTTAAATATTTTTGTCAGATTTTAAGACTTAAATTTCTCATAGTTTTTACTACCTCAAGGCTGGCGGAGTAAAATCATCCTGATCAGATTTGATCTGTATGATTGACAAGCCCTGCTCTCATGCTTTTGTGTAACAACAGAGGGCATGGCTGCACAAGATAGGTGGACAAAGTTCACCAAGAGCCATATTTTTTTTTACACATGCATGTGTAAAGAATTTAATCTGGTGAGTTGGACATTCATAAAACTTTTACGTCATGGTAACAGTGTTTTAAATGGTACCCTCTGTTTTATACCAAAATTAAATTTAAGTGTAAATAACTTACTTGAAATACTTAAAGGGACACTGTACCCAATTTTTTCCTTTCGTGATTCAGATAGAGACATTTTAAGCAACTTTCTAATTTACTCCTATTATTAAATTTTCTTCATTCTCTTGGTATCTTTATTTGAAATGCAAGAATGTAAGTTTAGATGCCGGCCCATTTTTGGTGAACAACCTGGGTTGTCCTTGCTGATTGGTGGATAAATTCATCCACCAATAAAAAAAGTGCTGTCCAGAGTTCTGAACCCCAAAAAAAGCTTAGATGCCTTCTTTTTCAAATAAAGATAGCAAGAGAACGAAAAAAAATTTGATAATAGGAGTAAATTAGAAGGTTGCTTAAAATTGCATGCCCTATCTAAATAACGAAAGAAAAAATTTGGGTTCAGTGTCCCTTTAATGGAAATATTTGCAAACCACATTTAAGACAACTTGGTCACAGACATGTCACTTAAATACTTGGTTTATACATAGTTTATGTGTGCTGATGACAGAACTCATTCCTCTTTATAAGATGTTCACATAAAAGTGGCAACCCACTTCTAAACAATATTTTACGATACATTTATCTATGGAACATTTGGCTAGATTTGGAGTTTTGTCGGTAAAGACCTGCGGTGCTAACGAGCCTTTTTTTTTCCAGCACTCCCTTTAAACAACGCTGGTATTACGAGTTTTCTGAATGGCTGCGTTAGCCTCAGAAAAGTGAGCGTTGATCCAAATTTAGCTCCACTTCAACCCTCAATACTAGCGTTGCTTAAGGTAGCGATAAAATTACAATAAATATACCGAATATCACAAAGAAAAAAATGTGAAATAAATGTGATAACAAAAATCATAAAAGGAAAACCAAATAAAGTTCTGAATCAAGGATATGTCTGTGTCCTCTGGATGAGTTTTTCAGCTTGTTAGCATGGTAGCGATAAGCTGGAAAAACGTGCTTGTGCACGATATCCCCATAGGATACAATGAGCTGGCTGAAAAAAAAACAAACACCTGCAAAAAAGCAGCGTTCAGCTCCTAAAGCAGCCCCATTGTTTTCTATGGGGAAACACTTTCTAGATCTACACCTAACACCCTAACATGAACCCAGAGTCTAAACACCCCTAACCTTACACATATTATCCCCTAATCTGCCGCCCCCGCTATCGCTGACACCTACATTGACCTTGCATTCTATTGGCTCATCCAATCAGCCAATCGGATTGAACTTCAATCCAATTGGCTGATTAAATCAACCAATCGGATTTTTCCTACCTTAATTCCGATTGGCTGATAGAATCCTATTAGCCAATCGGAATTCGAGGGACGCCATCTTGGATGACGTCATTTAAAGGAACCTTCATTCTGCCTTAGGACATCAGAAGAAGAGGATGGCTCTGCGTCGGCTGGATAGAAGATGGCTCTGCTCGGTTCCGGAAGGATGAAGATAGAAGATGCCGCCTGGATGAAGATGTCTGCCGGTCCGGATGTCCTCTTCTGCCCGGATAGGATGAAGACATCTGCCGGTCCAGATGTCCTCTTTTGTCCCATTGGTGGCCGGCTGGCTGAAGACGGCTCAAGGTAGGGTGATCTTCAGGGGGGTAGTGTTAGGTTTTTTTAAGGGGGGATTGGGTGGGTTTTAGAGTAGGGGTGTGTGGGTGGTGAGTTGTAATGTTGGGGGGGATTGTATTTTTTTTTACAGGTAAAAGAGCTGATTACTTTGGGGCAATGCCCCACAAAAAGCACTTTTAAGGGCTGGTAAAAGAGCTGATTACTTTGTAATTTAGTTTAGGGTAGGGAATTTTATTATTTTGGGGGGCTTTTTTATTTTATTAGGGGGCTTAGATTAGGTGTAATTAGATTAAAATTCTTGTAATTTTTTTATTTTTTGTAATTTAGTGGGGTTTTTTGTATTATAGTTTAGTTTATTTAATTGTATTTTATTTTAGATAATTGTAGGTAATTTATTTAATTAATTTATTGATAGTGTAGTGTTAGGTGTTTTTGTAACTTAGGTTAGGATTTATTTTATAGGTAATTTTGTAATTATTTTAACTAGGTAGCTATTAAATAGTTAACAACTATTTAATAGCTATTGTACCTAGTTAAAATAAATACAAAGTTGCCTATAAAATAAATATTAATCCTAAAATAGCTACAATGTAACTATTAGTTATATTGTAGCTATATATTAGGGTTTATTTTACAGGTAAGTATTTAGTTTTAAATAGGATTCATTTATTTAATTATAGTAATTTTAGTTCGTTTTATTTAAATTATATTTAACTTAGGGGGGTGTTAGTGTTAGACTTAGGTTTAGGGGTTAATAACTTTATTATAGTAGCGGCGACGTTGGGGGCGGCAGGTTAAGGGTTAATAATTGTAGGTAGGTGGCGGCGATGTTAGGGAGGGCAGATTAGGGGTTAATAAAATTTATTATAGTGTTTGCGATGTGGGAGTGCGGCGGTTTAGGGGTTAATACATTTATAATAGTGGCGGCGATGTCCGGTCGGCAGATTAGGGGTTAATAAATATAATATAGGTGTTGGCGATGTTAGGGACAGCAGATAAGGCGTTCATAGCTATAATGTAGGTGGTGGCGATGTCCGGTCAGCAGATTAGGGTTTAAAAAAAATTATTATAGTGTTTGCGATGTGGGGGGGGGGGCCTCGGTTTAGGGGTTCATAGATAGTTTATGGGTGTTAGTGTACTTTGTAGCACTGTAGTTAAGAGCTTTATGTTTCGGCGTTAGCCCATAAAACTCTTAACTACTGACTTTTTTATGCGGTAGGAGTCTTGGAGGTAGAGGCTGTACCGCTCACTTCTTCCAAGACTCATAATACCGGCATTAGGCAAATCCCATAGAAAAGATAGGATACGCAATTGACGTAAGGGGATTTGCGGTAGCCAAAAGTCGCGGGAGAAAAGTGAGCAGTACATCTGTACCTGCCTGACTCGTAATACCAGCGGGCGTTAAAAAGCAGCGTTAGGATCCCTTAACGCTGCTTTTTAAGGCTAACGCAGAACTCTAAATCTAGGTGATTGACTCTTATTTAGGGAGAACAATCTATCATACAAGACTTGCTTAATGTGAATCTTGAATATTTCTTGGTGGTGATGCATTCACATGGCCATTGCACACAAAATTCTCATATTAGAAGAAGAGCATAAATCTCTCTTCTATACATTACAATATGATAGGTAATTAGAAACATCTCTTGAGAGTCAGAACAAGCACTCAATCTTTAGACATAGGGGCTGATTTATGAAAGTGCGAGCGTACATTATACGATGTAGCGTTTCATGTCCGCCACACATCGATAATTACCAACAGCATATGCTGTCGGCATTTATCAATGCACAAGCAGTTCTTGTGAACTGCTTGTGCAATGCTGCCTCTGCAGATTTCTTGCCAATCGGCCACTAGCTGGGGGTGTCAATCAGCCCGATCAAGTAGGATCGGGCGGATTGATGTCCGCAGCCTCAGAGCAGGTTGACAAGTTCTGGTGCAGTGGTCTTTAGACCACTGCTTTATAACTGTTGTTTCCCGCAAGTCTGAAGGCTCACGCGGAAACAGGGGCATCCATTCGGAGCTTGATAATTCGGCCCCATAGTTAAAAAATCTTCAATATTTTTAAAATTGTTAGAAATACATGTCAAATTATACACCACAGGGAACTGTAAAAAATATCTTCCTTACTCTGGTTTTTTTAGGGGTAGGGATTTAGGTTCAATATCTTACATTTGATGAACATGCTAAAGTCACAAAGGCATTTCAAAAGATCCGTTTTGTTGAATTTGAAGGCTTCAAATTTCAAAACCCTGGAAAACGATACAAGGCAATTCACATGGGAATTCTGAAAAGGCCCATCAAATATGATATTGTACCTGTAAAGTCCAACCTGAATATCATGTCTCTCTATAGAATCCTTAAGCTGTAATCTGTAACTATGCCCCAGAGAATGAAATTTGCCACTCCCAATGAAATACTGAATTGAAAGGTGGATGGGCACTCCTGCACCCTCTACAGTATATCGCTTGACAACACCTGCATACTTTTTCCTACTGGCCATTTTTTGCACCCAGTGTTCAGCTGGATATTACCTGCATAAATACCTCCTAACCATCCTGGATTGCCATGGAATTGGAGGTCGGCTTGTTAACCCTCCATCGGCTTCTGCTGGCAGAACAAATATACCAGTTTCTAGGAACTGGCCCAAATCCACCCACAAATGTCCTGACTCCACCCAACACAGTACACGACACCCCCATCCATCACAGTACACCTGTGCTACTGACTACTTGGCATTGCTTTCTTATTGACCAGTCTCAATTGACATTGGCCCTGACTCTGTGATTTCGGTCCCAACATTGTATTTGATGGGGGTATTGACTACACTGCCTAGCCTGATATTTTGGCTTTGTGCAACCTTTATTTCTCGAAATATTTGATAATTTTTCTCGGATTGCTTATCTTTTGTTTTCTGATATTGGATTCCACATCACACCAATTTACATCATTTATGCCATTGGAAATAATTTCAAGGATTACTTACAATATTTCAAGTTCTATTACTGAGGTATTTAGACTATTGTTTTGTTTTATTATAAACATTGTACCAATATCTGGTCTATATGAGTTCATTTTTGCAATGGTGTTAATATTATTCAATATTTGTAATATTTGTAATAATAAAATGATTATATATGTTAAATCATGAGTTAGGCAAATTGGTACTATTTATGTCAAGCATCCTCCCATTATGTGTAGTTTATTTTATCCATCCTATTTGTGACATGAAAGCAGTGACCAATCTAAAAGCTGCTATTAAATACAAGTGGTCAACTATGCTTAAAATGTACACGTTACCTCATGCATGTACTCAAAACAACCAAAGTAAATTTAATTAAGCAAAGTTAATGTAAGAAGAAGAGGTTTCAGCCCTCAATAACACATGTAATTCTTTTCAGACAAGTCCCATGTTCCAAGGGCCAACAAAAAAAATCACTTCCTATAAATGAACTTTAATTGATCATATGAAATCCATTTGTTTCACCCAGAAGTGGCACAGCTGGGTTCCATATACAACCACTAATTATTGTCAAGAAAAACTTGTAATTTGTATATTTAAAAAATCAAATTTAAATAAAGCAATGCCATTCCTTCACATTATTGTAAATAGTGAATTCCATGCAAATAATTAAAATGGCCTTTCATCTTGAAAGAGTGACAGGTACCTCATAGATTGACCTTATACTTGCAACTAATCTCTCACTTTGTCTGTCATTTGTGGGCTACTATAAATACACGAGGATTGCTTTATTGCTGTGCCAGGAAAAAGGATTTCAGCTAATTCAAAAAATTATACCATGAGAGAATACAGTTTTGCAATTTCGACAAAACAAACCCAATTTCTTTAGGTTAATTATATGAGAAAATTAATATATATATATAAGCAAAACAATAATTCAAAGTGAACATCTTTTAATAAGGAGCAAATGTACAGAGGGCTGTATAAATGGAAAAAGAATGTTTTTGTGTTAAAACGTTGCCAAATTATTGTTAAAGTTAATAGATTAATTACATTTTCATTCAGCCGGCCATTGCTTAATCTGTTTAAGCCAAAATAAATGTTCTGAGTAATAATTATGTTTTAATTTAATATTACATAGCTATTGAATTATAATAATGTGAAAATGACAATGTAGCTAAAACTAGCTTTTTATATAGCTATTGATTTTTTTTCCTGTTTATCATGAAATGATAATAAGTCAAGCTACATGAGCTAAAATCAGGTAGACTAAAGACATAAGGAAAAACATAAATTAACGCCTAGATTACAAGTTCTGCGTTAGCCTTAAAAAGCAGCGTTAAGGGGTCCTAACGCTGCTTTTTAACGCCCGCTGATATTACGAGTCAGGCAGGAAAGAGTCTACCGCTCACTTTTCTTCCGCGACTTTTGACTACCGCAAATCCCCTTACGTCAATTGCGTATCCTATGTTTTTAATTGGATTTGCCTAACGCTGGTATTACAAGTCTTGGAAGAAGTGAGCGGTACAGCCTCTACCTCCAAGACTCCTACCGCATAAAAAACTCAGTAGTTAAGAATTTTATGGGCTAACGCCGGAACATAAAGCTCTTAACTACAGTGCTACAAAGTACACTAACACCCATAAACTACCTATGAACCCCTAAACCGAGGCCCCCCCACATTGCAAACACTATAATAAAATTATTTAACCCCTAATCTGCCGACCGGACATCGCCGCCACCTACATTATACCTATGAACCCCTAATCTGCTGCCCCTAACATTGCTGACACCTACATTATATTTATTAACCCCTAATCTGCCCCCCCCCAACGTCGCCGCCACCTACCTACACTTAGTAACCCCTAATCTGCCGACCGGACATCGCCGCCACTATAATAAATGTATTAACCCCTAAACCTTCACACTCCCGCCTAGCAAACACTATAATAAATTGTATTAACCCCTAATCTGCCCCCCCCAACGTCGCTGCCACCTACCTACAATTATTAACCCCTAATCTGCCACCCCCAATGTTGCCGCTACTATAATAAAGTTATTAACCCCTAAACCTAAGTCTAACCCTAACCCTAACACCCCCCTAAGTTAAATCTATTTTTAATAAATCTAAATAAAATTTCTAAAATTAAATAAATTAATCCTATTTAAAAATAAATACTTACCTATAAAATAAACCCTAATATAGCTACAATATAACTAATAGTTACATGGTAGCTATTTTAGGATTTATATTTATTTTACAGGAAACTTTGTATTTATTTTAACTAGGTACAATAGCTATTTAATAGTTAATAACTATTTAATAGCTACCTAGTTAAAATAATTACAAAATTACCCGTAAAATAAATCCTAAACTAAGTTACAAATACACCTAACACTACACTATCAATAAATTAATTAAATAAATTAACTACAATTATCTAACATAAAATACAATTAAATAAACTAAACTATAGTACAAATCAAACAAACACTAAATTACAAAAAATAAAAAAATATTACAAGAATTTAAAATTTAATTACACCTAATCTAAGCCCCCTAATAAAATAAAAAAGCCCCCCAAAATAATAAAATTCCCTCCCCTATACTAAATTACAAAAGTAATTAGCTCTTTTACCAGCCCTTAAAATGGCTTTTTGTGGGGTATTGCCCCAAAGTAATCAACTCTTTAAAAAAAAAAATACAAGACCCCCCCAACATTAAAACCCACCACCCACACACCCAACCCTACTCTAAAACCCACCCGATCCCCCCTTAAAAAAACCTAACACTACCCCCCTGAAGATCACCCTACCTTGAGCCGTGTTCACCCAGCTGGGCACCGATGGGTCAGAAGAGGACATCCGGACCGGCAGAAGTCTTCATCCTATCCGGGCAGAAGAGGACAATGCAAGGTCAATTCTATTGGCTGATCCAATCAGCCAATCGGATTGAACTTCAATCCGATTGGCTGATTAAATCAACCAATCAGATTTTTCCTACCTTAATTCCGATTGGCTGATAGAATCCTATCAGCCAATCGGAATTCGAGGGACGCCATCTTTGATGACGTCATTTAAAGGAACCTTCATTCTGCGTTAGGACATCGGAAGAAGAGGATGGCTCTGCATCGGCTGGATAGAAGATGGCTCCGTTCCGGAAGGATGAAGATAGAAGATGCCGCCTGGATGAAGCTGTCTGCCGGTCCGGATGTCCTCTTCTGCCCGGATAGGATGAAGACTTCTGCTGGTCTGGATGTCCTCTTCTGGCCCATCGGTGCCCAGCTGGGTGAACATGGCTCAAGGTAGGGTGATCTTCAGGGGGGTAGTGTTAGGTTTTTTAAGGGAGGATCGGGTGGGTTTTAGAGTGGGGTGTGTGGGTGGTGGGTTTTAATATAGGGGGGGTCTTGTATTTTTTTTTTACAGGTAAAAGAGCTGATTACTTTGGGGCAATGCCCCGCAAAAAGCCCTTTTAAGGGCTGGTAAAAGAGCTGATTACTTTTGTAATTTAGTATAGGGTAGGGAATTTTATTATTTTGGGGGGCTTTTTTATTTTATTAGGGGGCTTAGATTAGGTGTAATTAGAATAAAATTCTTGTAATATTTTTTTATTTTTTGTAATTTAGCGGGGGTTTTTTGGTACTATAGTTTAGTTTGTTTAATTGTATTTGAGTTTAGATAATTGTAGTTCATTTATTTAATTCATTTATTGATAGTCTAGTGTATTTGTAACTTAGGTTAGGATTTATTTTACAGGTAATTTTGTAATTATTTTAACTAGGTAGCTATTAAATAGTTATTAACTATTTAATAGCTATTGTACCTAGTTAAAATAAATACAAAGTTGCCTGTAAAATAAATATAAATCTTAAAATAGCTACAATATAACTATTAGTTATATTGTAGCTATATTAGGGTTTATTTTATAGGTAAGTATTTAGTTTTAAATAGGATTAATTTATTTAATTATAGTAATTTTATTTTGTTTTATTTAAATTATATTTAAGTTAGGGAGTGTTAGGGTTAGACTTAGGGTCAGGGGTTAATAACTTTATTATAGTAGCAGCTACGTTGGGGGCGGGAGATTAGGGGTTAATAATTGTAGGTAGGTGGCGGCGACGTTGAGGGGGGGCAGATTAGGGGTTAATACAATTTATTATAGTGTTTGCGAGGCAGGAGTGCGTCGGTTTAGGAGTTAATACTTTTATTATAGCGGCGGCGATGTCCAGTCGGCAGATTAGGGGTTAATAATTGTAGGTAGGTGGCGGCGACATTGGGGGGGCATATTAGGGGTTAATAAATATAATATAGGTGTCGGCAATGTTAGGGGCAGCAGATTAGGGGTTCATAGGGATAATGTAGGTGGCCGCGGTGTCTGGAGCGGCAGATTAGGGGTTAATAAGTGTAAGGTTAGGGGTGTTTAGACTCAAGGTTCATGTTTGGGTGTTAGGTGTAGACTTAGAAAGTGTTTCCCCATAGGAAACAATGGGGCTGCGTTATGAGCTGAACGCTGCTTTTTTGCAGGTGTTAGGTTTTTTTTCAGCCAGCTCAGCCCCATTGTAACCTATTGGGAAATCGTGCACGAGCACGTTTTTCCAGCTTACCGCTACCGTAAGCAACGCTGGTATTGAGGTGAGAAGTGGAGCTAAATTTTGCTCAACGCTCACTTTTCTGAGGCTAACGCAGCCATTCAGAAAACTCGTAATACCAGCGTTGTTTAAAGTAAGCGCTGGAAAAAAAAGGAGCCTTAGCCCCGCAAGTTTTTACCGACAAAACTCGTAATCTAGGCGTGAGTTAAGAAGGATCTTGACCTTTGTATGTCTTTTGCAATATAACTGGAACATCATACTTTGATACACGTGGCTTGGGTGAATATCTAAAGAAATATTAGAACCAAGCTTTTTTTTCATGAAGCAAAAGACACCCCAAAACTGTGCATTGCTCCTTCAGCAAAGGATATCAAGCAATTTTATAGCAAAGGATATCAAGCAATTTTATAATTAACACTTCTAAATCATACACTTAAATGCAATCAAAAATATCAATTTGCACTTATTGTATTTTATTTGAGTAAACATTTCAAAGTTGAAAATAATTTGAACTGTATTTATAATATAACTAAACTGTGAACTGAGCATGCATAAACAATTACAAAAACAAACAAACTGTGCAAAAGAGTTCAAAATAGGTTTTCAAGTGGTAAAGGCTTTTAAATTAGATAAAATAATAACAATAATAATAAATCACTGAAATATCTTTGGTGAGGGGTCTTAATTGCAAATTTGCTGATGAATTTTCACTGTGTAAAGTTAAAATAAAAATACATTTTAAAAAATCACGGTTTTCTGATGGAATGAATTTGCATACATTTTGAAAACCCCCAAGCTACAAGATGTGAAGCAATGGTATAATATATATTCAACAAATGTATTCATAGAGAAGAACTAGGATTAAACCGTTACCTTATAAATGCAGAAAACTGGCAGATTTTATGTTTTGTTTATTCCATCAAAATATATTTTTCTGCATGGTGAAAAATTATCCAAAGTAGATAAAAAATTGATAGCATCCACAATGTGTAAATCTGTCTATTTTTGTAATTCAATGCTGTTTGTCTTTATGTAAGTACATGGTAGCAGTGCAAGAGGTTAACTACTTTAATGGGACATGTAAACCAATTTTTGCTTAATTCATGATGCAGACCATACAATTGCAAATAACCTTCCAATTTTACTTCTACTATTAAATTTGCTTTAATTGATTGGCATCCGTTGCTGAAGAAGTGGCAATGCACAGTTTTTCATATTATCATTGATGACATTACATATGATATTGTTGATGACATTATCAATGACATTATTTGTGATATCACGTATAACAGCATCAGTGGCATCACTAGTGACATTAGCCATGATATAATCTTACAGTCAAAAAAAATATTTATCTATGTTTATAGAACAGATGAGAGGTCGAGGAGGAGGCTATGTACAGAAGAGGGGAGTAAAACGGTGAGCTATAGCTTAATTATCACAGAAATGTTTTGAAGATTACAATATGATATTCAATATGCTTTGTATCTGGTGCCAATAATCATTGCTGTTCCCCATAGATCCAATGTTTACCTCCTGGGGGTGACATTGCATAGAAAGTTACTATACCCTCTATAAATTCTATATTCTAAAACATTTGTTAAACCAGCGGACAAGGGTTGGTTGATACAAGATTATAGACTATAGATCTGAAGTGTTGAGACAAATAAAAGATCATCCCACTAAGGTTCCCCAAAGGGAAGTGAATGGCATTTTATCATTAGGCCAGAGTTCTTGGATTATTACAGACAATGAGTATTCTTTTTTATGGTTGACAATCCTATTGGTCAAATTATGTATATGTTACCAAAGATTCACAAGTCTGTAATAATTCCCTAAGAGGGACCTTTTTGCTACAATTGTTTTCTCATAGATTTGGTATGAACATGATCAGAGATATATTGGTTAATAATTCACAATATTTGGGTCATATTTATTACTTCTGATGGTATTACGTTTGGAAAATAGTTATTTTTATTCTGAGAATGATTAATACTTGCAACTTCAGGGCACAGAGATGGGGCCTAATATGACGCCAAGATTTGTATGGCTATGAATGAGGAGAAATTCATTGCCCAATCAAAACTTATATTACATTTTTTCATTGGTACATTGACAATGTTTTTCTTATACTGGGCTGTTTTGAGAGTAAACTTAACCACTGGTTAGAGTATTTAAATATATTGTGTATCACAGTTAGATTTAAATTGGAACAAAATAAACAATTCATTTTTCTAGATCTTGAAAAATATAAAGTAGAACTAAATACATACAAATTAAATAAATGCCACACTCTATAGTAAACCCTTGGACGGAAATGCTTTATTACACAAATCAAGTTTTTATCCTTTGCACCAAAAGTGGGTCACCAAAAGGGCTCCTGAGATTGGTCCACAACAATACAGAGGATTCCTCCAAACTTTCACAATTGGAACTAATGAAACAAAGGTCTGTGGAAAGAGTTTACAGTCAAACACTATTGTAGGAACAATTGCTGTCAGTGAAGGAACACACACAGCATAAGTTAATAAACAAAATGAAGGAACTCAAATGTGATGAGACATTGACATTTATTAAAGTATATACAACTCATTGACAGGATGTTAAGGAAGATCATTGTGAACAAACAGTGGCTGATTTTTGCATGAGACACATTCCATTCCAAACGCTAAACCCTCCCAGGATTTATCAAGGTGTATCAATGTGGAAGGAATTTACTCTGTCCAGCACAATTAAAAACAGCATTTGGCTCTTACTGATGCAGTAATTTTGTCAAACTGTTTCATAATGGGTTGTAAATTCCATCATCCACAGACAAATTGGATGTACGAAATAAGACTCACCATTTGTCCTTGTTCCCTTTAATATGTGGGTAAAATAGTTACCACTTTTAGGGAGAGACTTGCTAATCATGCATCTATGATGAGGCAATCCATTAAACATGGACATTCTGAATAACCAGTTGCTCTGCACTTTTTAGATGTGGGTCATCAGGTGTCTAGCTTGAGAATGATGCTCATTAATCATGTTCCCCCTCCACATAGAGGAGGTGAAAGAGTTTTTTTTTAATTGAAGTTAGAAACATGTTGGATTTTTTATTTGGAACTGTACCCCCAAGAGGTTTGAAAAAAATTGTGGACTAAACATGCATACAAATGATATACTTTGGGAAGTTCAATGGTGAGAATTCATGACCTTTTGTTATATAAAAAGAGGGAATCATTCTGATACACATATGTTTCTGCCATATTACTTGTATATGAAGCTTAAATTAAGGCTCATTAAATACAGACTTGGGATATTAGTAGATATGGGCTTGAAGCTTGTGAGTTTTTTTAAATCTTATCTCTTGCCTTAGGGTTATCTTGATGCTAATGGATACAAAGACATTTTAGACAAATGGGTGCCTACAATTTTGTGTCAACAGTTTCGGGAAGGCCCTTGCCTGTTGCAGTATAATTGTGTCCCTGTGAAGAAAGGTCGATAAAGACATGGTTTGCTGAACTTGGTGTGGAGGAACATGGGCTGACTGTACATAGCCCTGATCTCAACCACATTGAACACCTTTGTTATGAATTGGAATACAGATTGAGAGCCAGACCTTCTCATCCAATATCAGCATCTGACATCACAAATGCTCTTTTGGCTGAACGGTCACAATTTTTACACACACTTCAAACTCTTGTGGAAAGCCTTCCCAGAAGATTTGCAGCTGCTATAGTTGCATGGGGTGAGGAGGGGGGGACCCTATATTAATGCCCATGAGTTTGGAATAGGGTGTCCATCAAGCTCATACAGATGTGATGGTTTTGGCCATATAGTGTATGCATTCACCTTACTGTAACATCAATATTATTATGCCATGTGCAATTAAAGATGTCATGCAAAGCTATCTATCTTTTTATCTATCAATTTATTATCTATGTCATAGGCATTATACTATAGAGGTGCATTAGGCAATCATAAAATGTATTGGTAGATATACATGTGCCTCAAAAAATAGACCTTGAGAACAACTATCACAAACAAATAAGGAAACAATAAAAATGGCAAAAAAGTATGGGGATTTCATTTAATATACACATAATTACATAACAGTATATGCAGACAGGAACAAATACTTAATAGCAGCCCTTATTCAAATGTTCAGCTATATTTTTTTTATTTTTTTATTATTATATTAATTTAATAATATCATATTCATGGGAGCTTTGCCATTCAGTAGCAAGATAACTCCTCTACATTAATTCTAGAGGAAAAGCAATGTTTTGTTTTCCAGAAAATTTAATTTTTAAGCCACTTTAAACTTTATTTTTTTTATCATATCTTTAGTAAATATAATGAGTATGAAACATATACATACTTATAAACATATATAAATACATAAAAAAAAACATTATATAAAATAAGCCACATTCAATTTAAAGAGTATATTTAGGTTGATATAGTATAAACATTTTAGGAATAACAATTCTGCTCCTCCTTTCAGCTGTAGCAGTTTCAAAGAGCTTGCTTATTTATTTCAAATTCAATCTATTTTTATGAGGCGCTAACTGTCCTTTTGCATCCAAGGGCTGCAATTCTTTTTGCTGTAAGCCAACTCTTAATACCCGTAAGATGTTTTTATTACAGTAAGACATTATTCACTGCTCTATATTTCCATTTTAACTTTACAATAACAGCCCTTAAATTTACCCTGGTCTTGGTCATCCATATATAATAGCCATAATGCATGTGAGCAGAGGTTCTCAGTACCCAGGAAAGGAACATATTTTTGCATCAATAGTAGAAGAGCAAACTACCAAGTGTTTTATTGGCATGGTACCTGAAATCACACTGCTCATTTTTACATTCTCAGCTTTAAGTAAAAAAAAAAGCTGTTAAGACACATGTATCGGTCTTAGAATAAAGAAACCCAACGCATAAATGGAGAAACATAAGATATTACTTAAATATTTTTTCTCCCTATTTCATTTGGACGATGCTTATAGTTTAAAGTGGCTGAAAACCAATGTGGAAAACAAGATCTCTCAAATCTTTCACCATATTTACTTAATTTCTCTTCAATGCTTTTTTCTTGTCTACTGTTTTTTTAAGAAGTTCCCAGGAGGGAAAGATAAAGCCCAGGCTAATGTAAAAAAATACATACTGTTCCATTCCATTTTAAGTTTGTCAGAGAGAATAGTGGAAGATTTTAAGACGGTTAGCTGGCCTATCTTTGTGGAATCTTCTCATGTATAATTCCCACATTTTCATAACTAAAATAGACAATAGTTCTGCCAGACGTAATTTTGAATAAATAGCTTATCAGAAATAAAGGAATCTACTACAATGATTACATTTGCAACATATTAAAGAATTTAATAATGTCATGGCTGTAATTTTTGTGCATGTTCTTGGTTTACCACAGATTCAAGATTACTGTATGTCTACATCTATATCTGTATAGACATTTAAAATGTTTTCCTTTCAAACATTAACAGTTTTATGAAGTTTGCTATATAAATAAGAAATATATACCGAAAGGGCTTTTAATGTGTATGAAATATATTTTAAACCACAATCTAAATTTTACTGAAATAAGTAATGACTTGTTAAATAACAGTTACATTTAAATATATTTCAGATTTAGAAAACAACAAAAATATATTATGAATCACTTAGTACCTTTTTTTTCCCCAATTAATCTGTAATGTATATCATTTTCACATATGAACTGTAAATTTAATAAATGAAACATATACAAACATACATTATCATGAGATTTCTTTCATTTTATGGTTGTTTAGCTTACATAATTGTTTAATTTACCTACAAGAGAGAAACAGAATGGAGGAACTATTCTAAATAATAATAATAATAATAATAATAATAATAAAAAAGTTTTTGACCATACTGCATTTATAGATATAACATTTATTTATTTTTTAAAAGAAGCATATTTGTGAAGAAGCAACATTTAAATGCGATGTTTCTTGAGCGGAGTGTATTTTAGTCAAGTTAAAATTTCAGCATTTGAAAGATCATAAATATTTGAAAAACACAGTTACTGTTATTCCAAGTCAATTTACTTATGAGTTTTTTTTATGTACATAAGGTGAACTATAATTATATGAAAACATTGGTCTTTGGTTTCAGCTGTTTGCAGATATTGTAATGGTTATATTAAAGCATTGGAATAACCTTATATCATTTTTTCATTTATTTGTGTATTTTGTACATAGATACTTTGTACAGATATTATCTGAATCCATAAATAAAACAGTAAAAGGGACATTAAAATAGATTAATTAAATTTAAATGAACTAACACAATTTAAACTGAAACACGAAAATAAAGCATTAACAAATTATAAACATGACACATTTAACACATCAAGACAATCATTAACAAGATCCATTAATTCCTTTCTTTTAAATATGCAATCTAAGCAAGCAAATGCCAGATTTCTTAGAAAAAACACAATAGATAAAGGCGCCAATGGTGCAGATCAATGGTGAATCTTGAAAACTTCAGACAAGAGGTAAACACAGGGTACTCACTTGTGGAGAAGGCAATCAATCATGCCCATAGAGACAGGCTGGATTTCTACAGCAGTCCCGCTAGCTGATTAGTGTCCCACAAACAGCTCCAGAATGCAGGGGGTCATCAGGCCCGGTATACAGGGCAAAGAGGTGTATAGGCAGGATACCAGGGTCAGGGATTCGTGCCCTGATAGTAGTGTAGCTCCAAGATATACTAGACACTTAGAGTTGGTAAAATAAAAACAAATTTATTTAAAATTGTAAAATACACAACTCATATTTGTGCCAATAAAAACTTGGACAAGCAAAGAAACAATGCAACGCGTTTCTCAGTAAAACTGTTTCCTCAGGCATGTCTCTCATCTGTTTGTTTCATCCTTATATAGGGCTAAGCTACTAACTGATCCCATATTCCCACCCCCCTCAATAAAGGTCAAACAGCCAATAGAAACCCTTCATTTGCACACACCCACCTTGCTGCAATTTTGTTTGTAACATAAATATATAACTAAAATGTATGTATAACAATTTGTGGAAGGTAATTGTTACCGCTGCAGTGTCCTCCAACAGTGTGTGTAATATCAGTCTTTTTGCCGTATTATTAATAGTATATCGGGTAGTTTTGATTGCAATTTACATGAATTTCCATTGCTCGTTAATTCTGCTTACTGATAGGTGGATAAATCTGTCAATCATATGTCAGTGAGATGGACTATTCAATAAGCCAATCGCGTCAACCGCTGCTACTATTTTGCATCCTCCACTCAGGTTCAGTCTACGGGACAACACCCTGTATTAGACCAATGATTGGTCGAGTGGGGCATGAGCAGCCCGGAAAAAGCTGTCTCTGACGATAGCCCAAATGCAAAAATGTAATTGGTAGTAGTTAGAGGTGACGAAATTTACGTCACATAGTTACCAATAAACAAAGTAAGAGATTGTTAGTGACGGCATTGTGTCTGCAGTATTTCTTATTAAATAAAGAAACAATCCTGCTGTTATCTTGCCATAGTTAGTAAATGTTATACTTATGTGTAAATGCGTGTATTAAACCAAAGTGTATACAAGTTGTATTTTAAGTTTTCACGCAATTACATTGAAAATAATTATGTGACTGGATTATTGAATCCAAATTAAAACAGCGTTGATTCTATAGTGCTGAGTGTACAAAAGCTCACTTATAGTGCTAAAAATAGTTTAATTAACTGGATGATGGCATCAAAACTATGGCTAAGTGTGAACTATAGTATGTGTATATGTACCCACATGTGTAAACACTAATAATGTTTTATGATATCATTTTATGGAGTGTCCACTAAGTGACAAGTGTAGTGTCCGCTAAGTGACAACTTTTATGTATATATATTTTTTATTTTTTATGTGTATTGCTTAAAATATAGAGACTTGGTTCTAATATGATATAGTGTATATTGGTGGTATCTGATATATCCTTCAAATAAGGTGTTAGAAAATAAGATGCAATGAGTGAATGCAGTGTGCAAAAAGTGTTAGAAACTAAAAATGTGTGTGCACATACAAATAGACAAGCCTAGATGCATAAATATACAAATGATAAGCTTTAGTGTATAAATAGATCCACAACTGTGGCAAAATAGAAATACTCTAATTCTGACTGACACTAGAAAAGGAGACTGCATTAAAAATAATGGGTAAAAGTGAATGGGAATATGGTGTTCTCAAATTTGTAAGGTGCTCAATGCAGTAAAATGGGCTCATGCAAGCTCTGGTGTACATGGAAGATGCATAAGTACATGTGCATGTACATATACGCACCCACATACACACACACACATATATATATATATATATATATATATATATATATGCACATGTATGCACAAACACATACACACATAAGATGTAATTAGGGAGGATAGTAGTTCCCTATGTATACTACATTGATAACTCCATAGCAAATTGTTTCATGCATTAGTAATACGTCTATTATCTAAAACCTTCAGATACAATTATACAAAGGCAGCGGAATCTATGATTTCATTGAGTCCCATTGGGAAAAGAGTTTGGAATTTAAAAATCCAATAAGTCTCCCTTTGTCTAAGTTGTGTGAATCTATTATAGTGGTGACTGCTAGGGACACTTTCTAGTGGGGTGATCTTAAACTGGCATTTCCCTAAGGTGTGCTTTGGGCAACAGTGTCTTGAAATGCTGTGTTTTGGAGATTTTTTTAGCACATTTCTCAGGTGTTCACCCCATCTTACTCTAACCTTTCTGCAGGTGGGTCCAATGTATTGGATCCCACATGCACATTTAAGTGCATATATCACATAACTGGAGTCACATGACAGATGTTCCAAAATATGGAATTGTTCGCCTGTTGTGTATGAAGTAACAGAGGCCGTCCCATGTGTGATGTATTTACACATGTGGCAGCATCTGTTACCACATCTAAATGTGCCATTGTTAGTTGGGGTTCTCAATGTAAGATTATTGTTATTATTAACCCTTTTATTTCTTTGTTGTTTATTGGGTTTCCTAGTCATCACTACTTTGCTGGGGGCCAGTTTTTGCTTTAAGGTAGGTGCCCTCCTATATATGACCCTGGGTTGTGGGGTTAGTATTCTCTTTAGGATAGGATCTTTAAGCAATATTGGCTAGTGTTTCTTTAGGACCCTACTGACCGCTTTCTGATTTGAATTGTACTGGGTTACAAATAAAGGTTGTGCCTCAAACAGGCTGGCCTCATTTTCTTTTTTAGGTTTTTTTTCCCGAAGTGAGAAGATCTCCTCTATCTAATAGTCTTGCTCTATTTTAACCATGTTCTATGAGTTCCATTGGATAGCTTTTTTCTCTAAATCTCTCTTTTAATATCTCAGATTGTTCATTATAAGTTTCTATAGAGCTGCAGTTGTGTCTAATTCTGCAAAATTGGCTATAGGGGATATTGACTTTCCAACTGCTGAGATGATTGCTAGAAAAATGTAAAAAATTATTGCAGTCTACTGACTTAAAAAAGGTTGATGTACATATTTGGTTATCTGTGCCCCAAGTCAAAACTACATCCAAAAATTAAATGGTTTCTGTCTGCATATTTGAAGTAAAATCAATGCCCATATCGTTATTGTTAAGGAAATTAACAAAATCTTGTGCTTCTATGGTGGATCCCTCAAAAATAAACAAAAGATAATCTATATAACGGCCATAGAACACCAGATTGCCCCTCCATTTCGTATTGTAGATGTATGTTTCTTCAAATATCCCCATAAAGTGGTTTGCGAAACTAGGGGCAAATCTGGTGCCCATGGCCGCCCCCTTAGTCTGTAATAAAAATTGATCCAAAAATTGAAAATAATTATGTTTGAGAATAAAGTTGATGAGAGTAATGAGGTATTCTTTTTATTAATGCCAGATTTCTGCATGATAGTGACCTTTATGGGTTCAGTGACAATATGAAAGTGGGCTAATGGAAAACGTTTTGCAAAAATGTATTAAAAAAAAATGATTACACATTTTGACAATTCTATTGACCTATACAAAATATTTAATACAAAATGTGGAACAAATATTTGTTTAGACTTTTCCATTATATACAAAATATGACATGATATTATTGTCACATGGGCTACATCATGGGAAGTATATTGGTCATTCAAGGGAGATGACTGGTGCAGCAGAAGAGGATGGTAATTCAGTAGCACAGGGGGTCTCCTCCCTAGGAAAGGGGTTGGATTAATCTGATTATGATTGAAATGCAGGGGGTGATGGCGGTGAGGGGGTGAAGGGGAGGCAATTACGGCACCACAAGAAGGGCCAGCTTGAGGGTAATCATAATCCCACAGCTCTTCCTCCAGTAATAGTTTTTCCTCCCTGGGTGGTCCTTATCCCTGTTGCTGGTCATCTGCTCTGGTGAAGAGTCTGTTGAGAAAAAATAGATATGAACTGTTTAAATATATATGAATTATTTATTATTTGATTTTTTTTTAAAATTATTTGTAAAACTTATATTGTGTCTAAAATTCTCTTCTCCTTTATTCTGGCTCTCCTCTGTGATGCAGGTGCCCACTCTTAGTCTCCTGACTGCATTGCGCCATCTTTCTGCTCCTGCTCTGTCCCTGTGGTCCTCCATTCTGACCCTTTCCTATTAGGCCCAGTCACGTCAGCATCCCCTGTAAGATGGGTGGGGCCCATGTCCTCTCCTGTCCCTCACTCCTATCCTGTCCCTGTCATCTCTCCAGTCCCTGTCCTCTATCCTACCTCTCATATCTCCTATTCCTCTTATCTCTCCTCTTCATGTCCTCTCTCCTTGTTCCTCTCCCCTCTTCTGAAGCCCCTGCCTTCCCTCCATCTGACACACAGAAACAATAAAGGTTGTGCAAGAATCAGAGGGTTAAATGAAACAAATTAAATAAAAAGTTCTTAAAACTGTAAATGGATTTATGTTGGAAAGGATAAAGGGCCAGAGGAAATAAAAAAAACACAGACAAAAAACAAACAAACCAGAAAAACTAACAGAGGGAAAGGTAAAGGATCCCACAAGAGGTAATATATAATAAATTAAACAAAAAGAAATAAAAAATATAAAGTTTGGGAATATATAAAGAAAGGGTAGGAATAGGCAAAGGGGACTATCTATCAAGCTCTTGTACCTCATGATGGCAAATTTGAACTCAACACTGTGTATAATAAATTCTGTTCCATCAAAATCATTAAATATCATTCAATTATGCATTCACCTACTGTGTTCTTTTTCCAACTGCAGTTTGTTATGTATTGCCTAATAATCTGAAAGAACTAGGCTAAACAACCAACTCCATTAAGAACTACTAAATATGCTTTATTTCACTCTGTACTCTAACAAAACCCCATTTAACTCAGGGTGACACACCACATAAAACATAAATACATAGAAAACTTATAAAGAACAGCATAATAATAAAATATAACTCTAACGAAAGGTAGGGCAATTCAGGGGAGGGATAAACAATAAAACTCATAACTATACATTGAATTATCACTCTATACAAAATATATGCAAATTAGTCTATTTCCACAGTACACATTTTGGTGATGAGCCTTCTACCAATAGATGGAGCTGTGTTACACATGTCAAGGAACTTTTAATCAATTAATCAATAGATGGCGCTATGGCGTGTTACACAATGTCCATGTATGTGACTGGGGAACTGTTCAATTTTTATTTTTTATTATTTTTTAAACAGGTTCTTAAACAACTCTTGTTTATTTCATAGAATTTAAAATCATATTTTTTCTTTGTAATTTATGTTAATATATTTGCTTTATGTGTAAGAGTTATCATCTCAATGCTCTAAATATAAACATTAAAATGTTAAGTGCTTGTGTGCTATAAATTAGAACCAGCAACACAGTGTCATTGAAGACATGGGTTGGTAAAGTATTTTTTGTTGCCTTGCCCACCTCTTGCATATAACCAACAACCACTGAACATTAATTATTTTGCTGTACAACATGTATGTTTAATTTATTTTGGGAGACTGGCAGTTATGTGTTCATTGAATAATTGAGGTGCGCAAATTATATGGACTTGCAGGGTTTGAATTGAACCACCCATCCCCCTCAACCTTTTGGTCACACAAGTAATTGTACCTTTTTTGGAGGGTTAAATGGTACAGACAAGGGCCCTTTGACAGTTTGAAACATATTTGTACCTTATTTACCCCTAAATGGTACATATTAGTTCCTTAAGGTGTAATTAAGGAACTAATATGTACAACAAAGCAGTTGTACCCTAAGTATTCACAAATGGACCCCAACTGTACCTTTTTTTCTGACAGTGTTCTAATATGTATATTATGACTACATGTTATAATAAGGTTTAAGACAGAATAAAAACAATATAAAAAAACGTACTCACCAACCCTTGTACACTTACTCAGTGAAAAACAGATCTACAATCTACAAACAAGAACTCCCATTCTCCTCACACAACTAACAAACACCTGTACAAATACAGCCCTCTGACACAAACTACTCTAACTATAACTGTCTCACATACTCTATAACTCTCTTTCTCTCTCTAAATCTGTAAAAACCAAACCAACCCTCCTGCCCCAAAACATGTACTTAGTTTTCACAAGCAATACAGTCAACATGTGAAGCATAAAAGCACTTTTTTTTACCCCCGTAGCAAGGGTGTTGATTAATAAACAGGAATTTTAGTGTGCAAGAACAGTTTCACGCTACCAAGATCACGTTAAAAATAATGTCACATTATTTATCACCCTCGTGATAATAATGCTTGAATGCAAACTTATACTTTCAACTTGTAATAGCAGTTTAATACTGTCAGGGTTTTATCCCTGCTTTGTTTGCCATGTGCTGCTGGCAGCCATTTTACTCACCTCTCTTGCTGACTCTGGTGCATAGTGTGTGATGCTGCTCATTTCCTGCACACCCTTTTATGACCAGACTGGTGTACATCATCCATGTGAGACAGGTTGCAGTCTCAGAATTGTGATGTCATCATTTATTATTTAAAGGGCCTCTGTTCCATATGCTTTGCCCTTGCGCTGTCTCAGACCTGTTTGTGATTTCCAGTTCCTGTGTATTACCTGGTTGTCTGACGTCCCTCCTGGTTCCTGATCCCTGGCTTGTTCCTGACTCTGCTGTTCTCCTTGTTCCTCATTCCAGCTCGTCTGACTACTCGCTTTGGCTCCTGACTCGGCTCGTCTGACTATTCGCTTTGGCTCCTGACCCGGCTCGTCTGACTACCAGCTCTGTTTTTTTCTCCTGGCTTGTTATTATTTTCTGCTATTAATAAAGGTGTGATTATGTTTTCACTTCTCGTCTCAGTCTGATTCCTGGAACCCTGACATTACGCAAGGGCCATGAATCCTGATGGTGCCAATAATCCACCTTTACATATCATCATTTCCAGGATGGATGAACAGGATCACAGCTTGGATCAATTTTCACTAGCCCTGCAAACTCTGCTGACTCGCACTGCACATTTGGACCAAAGTGTCCCGCAAGTTATGGCTGCACCTAGTTCTACCAGGAGCATGTCCGGTTCTGCACCTCTACCTCAGCGATATGGAGGCAATCCTATTCAGTGCAGAGGGTTTTTGAACCAGGTGGGCATTTACTTTGAGATGTTACCTCAGGCGTTTCCCTCTGACAGAGCTAAGGTGGGATTTCTCATCTTGTTACTCTCTGACACAGCTCTTGCCTGGGCTAATCCCTTGTGGGAGACTAATAAACCTGTGATTTTAAATTACCCTGAATTTGTGGCCTCCTTTCGAAGGGTATCTGATGTTCCAGCTCGCTCCTCCTCTGCTGCTAAACGACTCATGTCCATTCAGCAAGGTACAAGATATGTTGCTCAGTATGCCATTGAGTTCCATACACTTGCCGCAGAGGTAGGTTGGAACAATGAAGCCCTTGTTGCCGCCTTCTTTCATGAGCTCTCTGATGCGATTAAAGACGAAGTTGCTGCCAGAGATTTACCTGAATATCTCTGAGGCATTGTTGTCTTTTTTGATCCTAATTGACATCAGACTCAGAGACAGGCCCTCTTTCAAGGAGCGCTTGCGGAAGTTTCCTATTCCATTGTCTCCTACATGTTCATTCCCACCCATGCCTCCCTCTCCCCCATGCCTCCTTGTCCCGAGTCACCAGGTACTGCTGAGCTGATGCAGTTAGGATTCACGTGTCCCTCCACGGCGGAGAGGGCCTTTAGGAGGAGGGAGGGGCTCTGCCTCTATTGTGGGTTACAGGGCCACCTTTTGAAGTCTTGTCCTACACGGCCGGAAAAATGTCCATACCTAAGGTCATGTTGGGGGCAGACCTTGGGTGGTTTATCCTCATCCCCGGAACTTCTAAAGGAGAAACCTTTGGTCATGGTTGTCCTTTCCTGGGTGGACTCCTCCATAGTCACCCATTCCTGTTTTGCCTCGGTCCATTCCACTTGCTATTGAGGCCATTGATGGCTGGCCCCTTCAGCCCGCACTCGCTACTCACGAAACCGCTCCGTTATCCATGGCTGTTGGGGCTCTCCATTTTGAAACCCTCCAGTTCCAGGTGATAAATTCTCTGCATTTTCCAGTTGTTCTGGGTTATCCCTGGCTCCAAAAGAACAATCCCAGTCTCGACTGGCGCAGGTCCAAAATTTTGTCTTTATCTCTGCAATGTATTTCCACTTGTCTTCGGAAACCAGTTAAATTCTTGTGCACTTCTTCGGCATCTCAATTGTTCTGATGTTACACGGGTTCTTCAGAGACTACGTGAGAACGGCCTCTTTTGTTAACTCGAGAAATGTGAGTTCCATCAGACTCAAGTAACCTTCCTAGGTTATGTTATCTAAGTTGCAGGGTTCTCCATGGATCCTGACAAGTTGTCTGCAGTTCTGCAGTGGCCTCGCCCAGTTGGTCTTCGGTCTAATCAACGTTTTTTGGGCTTCACCAATTACAACAGAAATTTTATTAAAAAGTTTTCTTCCTTGGTCAAACCTATTACAGACATGACCTATAAAGAGAATGATCCACTCTATTGGTCACCTACTGCCATTAAGGCCTTTGATAGTCTTAAGACTGCCTTTGCTGCCGCTCCAGTTCTGGCTCATCCTAACCCTGTCCTGCCTTTCATTCTTGAGGTCAATGCGTCTGAGACTGGAGTGAGTGCCCTCTTGTCTCAACGTCCTACGCCTGACGGTTTCTTGCATCTGTGCGGTTTCTTCTCTAAGAAATTGTCTCCGCAGAGTGCAATTATGAAATTGGTGACAGGGAATTACTGGCCATAATTTTGGCACTCAAGGAATGGAGGCATCTTCTCGAGGGTACTAGCGTACCAGTGCTCATTCTTACTGACCACAAGAATTTAACTTATCTATCTGAAGCAAAATGTTTGTCGCCCCGACAGGCCAGATGGGCGCTATTTTTGTCTCGGTTTAATTATGTGGTCTCTTACCTGCCTGGTAGTAAGAATGTTAGGGCTGATGATCTCTCTTGACAATTTTCGCCTCTGTCCAAGGAGGAGTCTGTACCTACTCCAGTTATACCTCCTGACCATATTTTGGCTACCATACGCTCTAATTTGACTTCTCCATTGGAGGAGGAGATCCTGGCTGCACAAACCAATGCACCTCCTGAGAAACCTAGTGGTAAGTGTTTTGTTCCTGAGAATCTTCGAACTAAACTTTTGCACACTTACCACTATCCTAAAGCTGCAGGTCACCCAGGCACGAACCAAATGATTTGGTCTGTCACTTGACAATTCTGGTGGCCAGGTCTTTGTTCTGATGTTGCTGCGTATGTTCCCTCCTGCTCAGTTTGTAGACAGAACTAAACTCCTTGACGTCTTCCTGTGGGTCTTTTTCAACCTATTGCTAATGGTGAGCGTCCTTGGACACATCTTTCCATGGACTTCATTGTCGAGCTCCCTGTTTCCAATGGCAATACTGTTATCCTTATGGTGGTTGACCGTTTTTCTAAAATGTCACATTGCATTCCCTTGAAGAAGCTGCCTACTGCTCAAGAGCTTGCTTCAATTTTTTCCCGTGAGGTCTTCTATTTACATGGATTACCCAAGGAGATAGTGTCAGACTGGGGTAGCCAGTTTGTCTCCAGATTTTTTTCGTTCCTTTTGTGCTCAAATGGGGATACAGCTTTCCTTCTCCTCGGCATATCACCCTCAATCCAATGGGGCTGCGGAACGGTCTAATCAAGCTCTGGAACAGTTCCTCCGTTGCTATGTCTCAGATCACCACAATAATTGCTCTGAACTGTTACCTTGGACAGTGTTTGCTTGTAATAGTGCTATTAATGCTTCCTCTAAGTTATGACCGTTCATGGCGAATTATGGGTTTCAACCATCCTTGTTGCCTGATTCATTCATGTCTTAGGGTATTCCGGCTTTGGAGGAGTATCTCAGGCAACTCCGTTCCCCGTGGGTGTAGATTCAGGATTGCCTTCATCATTCTATGCAGCACCAAAAGTTCTAGGCTGATCGTAGGCGTCTGCTCGCGCCTTCTTACCAGGTTGGTGAGAGGGTTTGGCTGTCCTCCCCCAACTTGAACCTTTGTGTGCCTTCCAATAAACTGGCTCCCCGTTATATTGGTCCTTTTCAAATACTCCGATGGGTCAATCCTGTGGCCTACGCTCTTGACCTTCCTCCTGCAATGCGCATCTCCAATGTTTTTCATGTCTCCCTCTTGAAACCCTTGTTTTATAATTGGTTTACCACTGTGTTGCCTCGTCCCCATCCTATCTTTGTTGACAACCATGAAGAATATGAGGTCAGCAGCATTATTGACTCTTGTATGTCCAGGGGCTTCGTACAGTATTTGGTTCACTGGAGGGTTTATGGTCCGGTGGAGCGTTCATGGGTTTCCGCCTCTGATGTTCATGCTCCTGCCCTCCTCCATGCCTTCCATGCCCGTTTCCCCAATAATCCTTTTGTCCTCCTGCAGGGGAGGTATCGTTGAGGGGAGGTTACTGTCAGGGTTTTTTCCCTGCTTTGTTTGCCATGTGCTGCTGGCAGCCATTTTACTCACTTCTCTTGCTGACTCTGATGCATAGTGTGCGATGCTGCTCATTTCCTGCATGCCCTTTTATGGCCAGACTGGTGTACATCATCCATGTGAGACAGGTTGCAGTCTCAGAATTGGGATGTCATCACTTATTATTTAAAGGACCTCTTTTCAGTATGCTTTGCGCTTGCGTTGTCTCAGACCTGTTTGTGAGTTCCAGTTCTTGTGTATTACCTGGTTGTCTGACGTCCCTCCTGGTTCCTGATCCCTGGCTTGTTCCTGACTCTGCTGTTCTCCTTGTTCCTGATTCCAGCTCGTCTGACTACTCGCTTTGGCTCCTGACTCGGCTCGTCTGACTATTCGCTTTGGCTCCTGACCCGGCTCGTCTGACTACCAGCTCTGTTTTTTTCTCCTGGCTTGTTATTTTTTGCTATTAATAAAGATGTGATTATTTTTGCACTTCTCTTCTCAGTCTGATTCCTGGCACCCTGACAAATACAAATGAATGTGCTTTGTATATCTTTACACGTAAATTGATATAAAACAATCTGTTTCATTGTGTTAATAAAAAAGCACTTACCAGGGGTTATACTGTATTAGTCATCATTTTAAAATTATTTTAACATTTATTTATTTTTATCTTCATTTGTGCAGGGTCCATTACTTCCTGTAGCAGCCCCACAAGGGGCTGGGGTCTCTACAGAAAGGCAAAGTAGCAGTTTTTCTTTTGAAGTGTTGTTAGGAGACATCTAATCTAGCTGCAATCAGTTTATTGCTCATGTTTAGCGCAGGCCATTTGCTGCAAAAATTGTGTGCGAAAGTTCTGCAATGTCTGCTCTGTCACCTAGCTGTAGGCAATGGCTGATAATTTTTAAGTGCTCATTTTGCAAGAAATCAAGCAAATTGTTTGCTGTTTTTAGCACAATATGTTTCTTTTTATGTTTACCTTAATTTAACATTTTATTTTACTAAATGAGCATTGTTTTCATATCCCTTTAAGAATTTTTTTAAATATATTTTTTTATGAGCACTTCTTAAAAATATCTTCTACTGGACAACTTTGCAAGCTGCTTTAATGATAAGCCCCAGAACAACATTTTCTCAGCCTTAAAGAGAAAAGAAACGCAAAACTGATTCAGATAGAGCATACTATTTAAACAACTTTCCAATTTACTTCTTTAATCTAATTTGCTTTATTCTATTGTTGTCCTGTGTGGAAAAGACAGTAATGCAGTACTGTGAGCTTGCTGAAAGTCAATGACAAGAGGTATATATATATATATATATATATATATATGCAGCCACCAATCAGAAACTCCTGAGTCTACCTAGGTATGCATTTCAACAAAGGATATCAAGATAAAAAAACAAATTAGATAATAGAGGTAAATGGGAAAGCTGTTTAAAATCAAAAGATCTATTTTAATCATGGAAGAAAAAAATGGGTTTTACGTCCCTTTAAAACTAAAGAATGATTTTTTTGTACTCTGATCAGAGCAGCAAGAATGGACATACACACAGAATGGTTTGTTAAGTCCTTTCACCAACACTGCTTCATCTATTTAACATACCTAGGAATTCAAATTGTAGCCATTTAAATTTACCACATACACTGCTGTAGAAAAAACAAAACATGAAATCTGAAATCTCAAATGTCATTGATTATAATTAAGTGAAAGTTCACGTTAGTCTCCATATTTTTTTTATTTTCTGTGCAATAGTATGTGTTGGCTTACAAATTTACATAGCAACCTTTACATTTCACATTTATATTTTGCTATGTTAAATGTAATATAAATACATCTTTTGTCTTGCCTTCTAAGCCAGCTATATGGGATTCAGTGAATGTCACAATCTGTTGCAATAGTTTTTCATTTTAAAAACTTCTAGTTTATTGGTAAACTCATTGATGATAAAGTCATGGTGAAAAAGTTTCATAATTAATTTCTTTTGCCTTAAAGAGATATGAAACCATAACATTTCTTGATCTCTGTGATTCAGACAGAGAATACAATTCTGAAAAAACTTTCCAATTTACTTCTATTAGCAAATTTGCTTTCTTCCTATGGTATTTTTTGTTGAAGAGATATCTAGGTAAGTGTCTGGAGCACTAAATGGCAGGAAAACGGGGTGCCATCTAGTGCTTTTGCATATTGATGATAACATTTCTTCAAAACTGCTCCCATATAGTGCTCCAGGCAAATGCCCGCTCCTGAGCTTACTTCCTGCTTTTCAACAAAAGATACCAAGACAACAAAGACATTTTGAAAATAAAAGTAAATAAGAAAGTTGCTTACAATTGCATGCTCTATCTGAATAATGACATTGAGGTTTCATGTCCCTTTAATATCAAAGTTATAGTTCCTAAAATTTGGGGAGGCATAATAAAGTTAGAGGTACCATTGTTCTTCACAGTGTATTTATTGAAGAAATGACTTGATGGATTGTTTTTAATGTTTTATGGGTTAGTTTTCTCCTTAGAAAAAAGGGGTAAGATGTGTGCACTAAAACACACAAATACCCATAGGGGGTGCTTCTTATTAGATCTGGAGCTAAATACTCTACAACAATTGCATATACAAACTAAACCGTGATTCCATAAAATCTAGAACAATGCAGCTCTCTGTCAAAGGACGGTCAAATCCCGGCAAATGATGGTCTGTGGAAAAGAAACAGAGGCGCCACAATGGCCTAGTACCACCAAGACAAAAGATATTGGTATAAAGGATAACAAATGTACTCACAAACGTGGTGCACCCAATGGTGCTAATGGGGCGGGCTGGAGCTTTTCAGTAGTCCAGCAGACCGTTATCATCCGGCCGTAGACTCAGATGTGAAATTTCTTAAAGGGATACTCCCATGTATCTGTGTAAAGATGAAAAGCACACAAACATAGCCCAATACTGTATAGACAGGGTCAAATAGGTGGAAAATGATTGCACTTGCAGGTTAGATAGCACCTCCAGGCGCAGTACGTGCAATCTTGGACCTCACAGCCGCCCAGCTGACTGAACTCCAAAGCAAACAATAGGAAAAACCTCCAAGGATTCACAAGAAGAGATAGGTGTAGCATAAAAACCTCACCACTGCAGCTTTTTTATGCTACACCTGGTGGGTTTTTTATGCTATACCTATCTCTTCTTCTAAATATGTTTTTATCTGTTGACCATGCGACATCCAGTATGTGAGTTACACATGCAGGACTTTCATTACCAGATGGCGCGAACATAATCGGAATCTCACCAACATATCAAAGTCTCATAATGTAGTTGCACATTGCTCCAAATATCATCATTTGTTCAAGTTTTCATGTTATATTGTACATAATAACAAATAATGTTGAAAGTATTTAAAGTAAAATAATTGTTTTATTTAGTCAATATGAATAAGATTTACAGACAATTTATGTAAATATTAGTAAGAACTCAGCAAATGTATGGAACAGTTCTGTACTCTGCATTTAAAAACTACGTATACCACATACCACAACATGCAGCAAGGCAAGAAGAAAAATATCTTTTTAGGAAACCTTCAAATTAAAACTTACTTTCATGCTAAAAGGTGGTCCAGAATATTGAATTATTTACTGTAAACCACAAAGGCAGAGACAGTTAAAAAAGAAGGAATACCACTTGAGATCTATTTTTGGATGAGTGGAAGAATTTAGTTCTAGTGACTACTTAGCAACAGTATAAACTAACTATCCATTTAAAATATATATGAGTAAAATATGTACCTTTTTTCCATTCCAAGAGATTTATTTAAGTACCTAAAATGTTTAACTCACATTTTTTTTTTATTGAAAGCATACTGATGCACATATGCAAAACACATTATTCTATTTAATTTGATTCATATGGTCACATGAACATAGTATATATTCAGCCACAAACTCAATGTCAATTTTAAGACTGGTTACTTTGTTCTAATGTCACTGTATTTGGGTGACTCTTGTGTAATAGCACTCATTTAATTTGAAAACAGAAAACAGAAAAGTATATAGCTAAACCATATTTTTTGTTAACTACAGTTTTATAGACAGATTCAATATTAAATTGATATGTCATACACTAACAAGTTATATTGTATACAGACGAAAATTATTTGTATTTCCCCAATCTATTGCTTTACACAATTATAATTAAAGGATCCAGTTATATAGGAACAATTCAGGAACTATATGTATTGTATAATAAAACATGCTAAAAGTTTGCTTCAATTTGCATTCAGTAGAAATAATATTTAATGAATCCACAAAGGAAAGGATGAGTGTAGCAGAAAATGTAGTTAATTGTTCATGTGTTTAAAAATATTACTCGAAAGGCGTTAAAAGGCTTTGCTGCAGATGGGAAAGGCTACACTATTCAATAATAATCCAGCAATTTTCTTGTCAGATAATTGATTCCTGAGTTGTCCAATAAGTCTGAAAGATTCACCTTTGTTCTTGGCTAATTCCGATTCAATTAAAAAAATTGGCTAAAATTGAAATAGGTTTTTCTTAACAAGTGCACATGCCTATTATAAACTAAATTATTTGATTCACATTTATATCTAGTAATCATGTAACATATTACTTAAGTTTTTTAGAGATACACATATTCATTAACACAGATGATTTTTTTTAGGCAAACAAATACATTAGGAGATATAAAATCTCTATATGCTATGGTTAATTGACAAGAAATTGTATCATTAGAGGAGAGTTATCATTGCCCTTGTGAACAAAAAGCCAAAAGGAAGCTTATAGTGAAACGCGACCGCGTCAGGGGCATTATTTGCAATTTTTAACGAGCACTCTGTTGTTGTAAACCCAACTAAAAATTAAATTCGTTTTAAAATAGTGGCTTCCAATATTGCCGTCTTGGAATAGGAGGAAGGATGGGAAGGGTATTATAACCAAAATATTATTTGAGGAACGGTTACTCTACCCCAATAAAGGGGATATAGAGCATTGATCCCAATTAGAGACCAGTCTTTAATAAAGCATTTTTTTTTAAAAACCCATAGTTACACTATCCCATCAGACCTCAGCACAGTTTAGCAGCATTGCAAAACTAAAATCCAGTATCAAGTTTCTACAACAGAGTTGAGTTTTTAAATGTTTTTTTAGGCACGCTAAAATAGCCTATTTGTACTATTATGATTTAGCTGTCATTTTAAAAACTATAAGTAAAAGTTATATTTTAATGTGTACTTATTGATCTATGTGCTATAAGAGCATTCTTTTTTCCCTATCTCTTTGATAGGGTGTTTCTTTGATATAATTTCTTGTTATATGCTCACTGCACACTCCTGACAATGTACCTCGTTAATATAATTACTCCAAGGTTAGTCAAGAGATAATAACTTTTTCTTTTTCTGATTTGCCTTGCTAAAACTGTTTCAGGTTGTTGGTAAAAAGGGCTATATTGTTTATATACATCTCTAGAAAAAAAATTAAGAGACTACTTAAGTCAGCATCCCTACATGAATGGCAGCCATTCCATTCCAGTGTCTGCGTCTGTTGAATTCACATAGGCACATCCCATTCTACTTGAGGTACTGAATAAGTGATCACCTGAAACAAATCTTATTTAATGAGGAAAAGTATAAAAAACACTGCTGTGGTCATTTCCATCCTCTTGCAATAGGACCAACTGGATGGCAAAAACGGTTTTAGTGGTACCTCAAAAGTAATTGGAATAAAAAATAATTATTGACCATGTCAAAAGAGTTGAAAAGAAAAATTTTGAGTGAGGGAAAGAAGGGTACAATTTTAGTTTGCTTCCATCTTTAAAATTTCATAGATGGTAGTTCATAAGAACAAGTAGTGATATACTCCTAGGGCTTGCTGTGGGGGGGGGGGGGGACCTTTAAGCTTTGGATCGTTGACACCTAGCTGTCAACTGTGGAAACTTAGATATGGAAACATGTACCAAAGCGCCTAACCTGACGAAGGCTGTGAGTGACTTATCTGCAGGTGCTGAGAGAGGGAGAGTTGCTGCTATTTGTAAGGACTGCTCAGGGAATCACACACACCTTCCAAAAGGACTGCATACCACTCATATACAGCTTTGGGGAGTTGAACACTTATACACAGCTTTGGAGCCGAACACTATTTTACCCACCTATTAAAGGGACATATCTGTAAAAGGATTCAAGTTCCTTTGGAGTTGGTCACTTAAAAAATTTCACATCATTATTTACCTTTAAGTTATTACGTATTTCGCTTTCACGAATCATCACATTTGGATAAAATACAACACTGTCTGACTTTCATTTGCAAACTATTTTTGTTCTTATTTTTAATAACTTTTCATTTTTAATTTTTTATAGTTTTTTCATCACATATTTCATCACATCATTTTTTAACTTAAAGATTTTTTCATCACATTGTATTGTCGCATTTTCATCAAATTTTTTGATCCAAAATTTTTTACTTTATACTATGTTAAACACATAGTTAAAGGAATCAGTATACGCTTTAAGTTGCGCACCAATAATCAACACTTTAGTGCAGAGATGCACTAAGTGGTAAACACCCTCAGGAGGACTAAACTGCATACACACCATCTACAGGCCAAGATTTAGAATTCCCTGGAACTTAGCCCAATTGTTTGGATATTTCATTGCAATTTTATTGCATTTTTATTGCATTTATATAACATCCTTAAGAAGATTCATTGTGTATAGCACTGAGTAACACCTTTGGCAAGACCCTTGCTAAACAAATAGGTATTATCCATACCTGGAACTTAAACTAACCACTTAAAGGGACACTGAACCCAAAATTTTTCTTTTGTGATTCAGATAGAGCATGCAATTTTAAGCAACTTTCTAATTTACTCCTATTATCAATGTTTCTTCTTCCTCTTGCTATCTTTATATGAAAAAGAAGGCATCTAAGCTTTTTTCTTGGTTCAGAACTCTGGACAGCAGTTTTTGATTGATGGATGAATTTATCCACCAATCAGCAAGGACAACCTAGGTTGTTCACCAAAAATGGCCCGGCATCTAAACTTACATTCTTGCAATTCAAATAAAGATACCAAGAGAATAAAGAACATTTGATAATAGGAGTAAATTAGAAAGTTGCTTAAAATGTCATGCTCTATCTGAATCACAAAAGAAGAAATTTGAGTACAGTGTCCCTTTAAGTATCCTATTGTAATTTCACTGTATTTTTAAACTGTATTTTAATTTTTATTGCAACTCATTGTACTATTGCATCACATTGTATTTTATACCACTTTTATTCTGTATGTTTAACCAACACATGGATCCATGTTTTTATTCTGAATGTTTTAAATTTGTATAATAAATTTGAATGTATTGATGTCCTGTATCGATACCCCCAATCTTTGAATTAATTAATTAATTTTGTAGTTCATCAGACCCAGCCTCCGTCAGGTTAGGCGCTTTGGTACATGTTTCCATATCTAAGTTCATAAGAACAAGGTCAAGAATCAGACAAGTTTTTCTCCAAAACTCTCAGTACTGAAGGGGTTATTAAAACAGCAGCATTTCTATATTTTAAGACAATTATCTGTGCATTTATATGGAAACTGGATTCAATACATTTCATACACATTTTAGGAAATGTAATCATAAAGCTACAAATGCTGTAATAGCTTTGCGTTTGCAAATATATTTTTCAGTCACTTAAAGGGACATGAAACCCATTTTTTTTTCTTTTAGGGTTAATTTAGAGCATGCAATTAAAAAAAACAAAAAACACAAAAAAACCTTTTCAGTTGTTTGAGATTGTTAATATTTTTTATTCACTTAAAGGGACATAAAACCCAAAACATTTTTTTTCCATTTGACAAAGGATACTAAGATAATGAAGTAAATTTTATTGTATAGGTAAAATGAAAAGTTGATTAACATTTTATGGTCTATCGTGAAAGAAACATTTTGGGTTCTATGTACCTTTAATTTATTATACAAATAAATTATTCTTTGCACATGTTTAAGGTCCATGTGAAATGTGCTTGCAATTGACAGATCTATGATGAATTATCTATTCACATGCTATACTTATTAAGTAACACATTACAATATTGTAATAATAATAATAATAATAATAATAATAATAATAGTAATAATATCTTTACAGGTATGATCATTTCAAGTATTCCTACAGAACCAGACTAGTAAAAAATTACAGTGGGTTTCTTATAAATGTTTTTTAATGATTAAAGGGCCACTAAACCCAAAATCTTTCTTTCATGATTCAGATAGAGAATAAAAATGTAAACAACATTACAATTTACTTCTATTATTTATTTTGCTTCATTTTTTTAGATATCCTTAGTTGAAGAAAAAGCAATGCACATGGTGAGCCAATCACACAAGGCAGCAACCAATCAGCAGCTACTGAGCATATCTAGATATGCTTTTCAGCAAAGAATATCAAGAGAATAAAACAAATTAGATAATAGAAGTAAATTAGAAAGATGTTTAAAATTGCATTATCTTTCTAAATCATGAAAGAAAAAATGTGGGTCTCATGTCCCTTTAATAACATTCCACTAAAAATAAATAAATAAATAAATACTAGTCAAGAGAGAAGAAAGAGAAGACGCTATTGGCACACCTAATACTAGCAGTGGAAAGTAGCCAGTTACTGGTGAAATCATTTTTTTCAGTCATATTTATTATATTGAAAAAAGTAATCTTAATTATCAGGATGGTTAATCATATCTGTAAAAAGATTTAGCTATACATAAAATATTCTATTTTTTAAGGATGGGAACATAAATTCCGATCAGTGAGTTTACCATTAAATATTTGTTTTATGATGATTACGTCCATCAAAAAAAATTCCCAGTCTTTAAATAAACATTATGTAGGATATAAATAGGGATATGGTTGTAATGTTTATTGTATGTCTTGGAATTGTCTGGATTTTGTATTCTTAGATAAATATAACTGGTCACCAGTGCATGAACTTTGTCCATCAGTATTGCAAGAATTACATAAAATGTGCATATTTTCCCTTAATAAAGATTCTGGGTATTGAAATATTAAACGTTTTTTACTGTTCAAAATAAATAAGTGAATAATAGTACTCAGTGCAATTAATAACATGAGTGGAGTGAAAAAGTGTATGGTGATAATATAAGTATTACATTAAGAGATGACAAAGCAAAATATATATTATAATAAATGTAGCACATATATTAACTACATATGTTACTTATAAATAAGTAAAAAAAATGTTGTGCTCATTTAATCCATTTGGTTGTAAAGAATTTAATAAATAAATCCAGTGGCTCTCCGCCTGTAATAATAGTTGTTCTATGTCTCCGCCTAATCTCACCGTTTGTATTCCAAAACAGTGGAATTCTTTGCTTATAAGTTCAATATTTTGCATTAGTAGCGCTATCTGATACAGAGATAATATTAGTTGAAACTGTTGTTACTGCAGTTTAAATTATCAGTAAATAATATGGGTATCATAATATAATCGGTGATGCAATAAGAAATAACACTGACATCAATAGTTGAGATGTTTTAAAGTAAACAAGCATCAATGTTTATTATGAAAACACCGAAACTCTGACTTGACTACTATAGATGTTAAATTCATGACACACAGGTGATTCAACTGGATATCTCTCAAGTGCTAACATATTAATACTCACAAAAATATTATATGTGATATAAGCTCTACTACTGTGGACCAATTTTGGACACATTTTTCAGGCTACTAGCACCTACCTGTACTGTACCAGTTTTGTAACTGGAATAATTATCTGCCAGCATTTTAGTTTTAATTTTACACATTTTTAAATATGTTCTAATAAAGATTTATATTTTATCTGTGTGACCCTTAGATTCCCCTTTGTATAATTCTTATTTAAGAGTCTCATTGAGTGCTTTTATTGTCTCCTTTCTGTTCAATGTCCTATATTGAATATTAGCTAAGCATAGCTAGACATTCTCAGTGCACCAGCATTGTAAGTACTGCAGCTGTTCAGAGTGCAAGCAGGGCATGTATCATGTCAGCAATTAACAAATTGAGTCATTACCAGATGGTACAAGCACCTTAGGCTCTCTGAGCAAGGGCTGTGTTTAAAATGCTGGTGCACTATGCATACTTAAATACACATTTCAAACAGCTATAGCTTTTATTAGAAGCATTTGTGCTAATACGTGTATATTAGAAAAATACTTCTATTCAAAACTGAAATGCATCCATGTGATTTCCAATTTTTTGCTGGAATATCCCTTTAAGCTAAATCTCTCCAAAACTGAGCTCCTTATTTCCCCCCATTCTTCAAACATCTTCACACCTAATTACTCTATAACTGTCAATAACACCATCATTACCCCTACCCCGCATGCCCGATGTCTTGGGGTTACACTTGACTCAAATCCTTCTGTCACTCCTCAAATTCAATTCTTGGCTAAAGCCTGCTACTTTCACCTTAAAAACATCTCTAAAGTTAAAGATTTCCTTATACAAGACACAAATAAGATTTAATCCACTCTTTCATCCTTTCCCGCACTGACTACTGCAACTCCACCCTCTGTGGTCTTGCTAGCTGCTGCCTAGCTCCTTTACAATCCATTATGAATGCCTCTGGCTCATCGTCCTTACATGTTGCTCTTCTTCTGCTGCACCTCTCTGCTAATCCCTTCACTGGCTTACTCTTTTCTCCAGGATTAAACACAAAATTCTCACTCTCACGTACAAAGCCCTCAACTGCACTGCTCCTCCCTACATCTCAGACCTTTTCTCCAGATACTCTCCCTCCCGTCCCCTTTGCTCTGCTCACAATCTTCTGCTCTCTTGATACCTCCTCCCATTCCCGTTTACAGAACTTCTCCAGACTGGCTCCCATCTTGTGGAACTCTCTGTCTTGCTCTACAAGACTCTCCCCTAGTTTTGAAAGCTTCAAGCGCTCCCTAAAGACTCTACTGATCAGGAATGCATACAACCTACACTAACCTTTCCTAACTCCATTGCTATCTCCTTGTACCCCATTACATTTAAGCCTATGAACTCAGCTGTTTGTAGATCACCTTCATAAGAGCTGACTACAACAGTACAACTCTCGGCAAGGCCCTCTACCCATTTGATCCCTATAATTGTTATATTATATACTGCCTATGTTTATAGCACTGCGGAATTGGTTGGCGCTTTACAAATACAGTATCTCACAAAAGTGAGTACACCCCTCACATGTTTGTAAATATTTTATTATATCTTTTCATGTGACAACACTGAAGAAATGACACTTTGCTACAATGTAAAGTAGTGATTGTACAGCCTGTATAATAGTGTAAATTTGCTGTCCCCTCAAAATAACTCAACACACAGCCATTAATGTCTAAACTGTTGGCAACAAAAGTGAGTACACCCCTAAGTGCAAATGCCCAAATTGGGCCCAATTAGCCATTTTTTCCTCCCCGGTGTCATGTGACTCACTAGTGTTACAAGATCTCAGGTGTGAATGGGGAGCAGGTGTGTTAAATTTGGTGTTATCGCTCTCACACTCTCTCATACTTGTCACTGGAAGTTCAACATGGCACCTCATGGCAAAGAACTCTCTGAGGATCTGAAAAAGAATTGTTGCTCTAAATAAAGATGGCCTAGGCTATAAGAAGATTGCCAAGACCCTGAAACTGAGCTGCAGCACGGTGGGCAAGACCATACAGTGGTTTCACAGGATAGGTTCCACTCAGAAAAGGCCTCACTATGGTCAACCAAAGAAGTTGAGTGCTCAGCGTCATATCCAGAGTTTGTCTTTGGGAAATAGATGTATGAGTGGTGCCAGCATTGCTGCAGAGGTTGAAGGGGTGGGGGGTCAGCTTGTCAGTGCTCAGACCATACGCCGCACACTGCATCAAATTGGTCTGCGTGGCTGTCATCCCAGAAGGAAGCCTCTTCTAAAGATGACGCACAAGAAAGCCTGCAAAGAGTTTTCTTAAGACAAGCAGACTAAATACATGGATTACTGGAACCATGTCCTGTGGGCCGATGAGATCAAGATAAACTTATTTGGTTCAGATGGTGCCAAGCGTGTGTGGCGGCAACCAGGTGAGGAGTACAAAGACAAGTGTGTCTTGCCTACAGTCAAGCATGGTTGTGGGAGTGTCATGTTCTGGCACTGGGGAGCTAAAGTTCATTGAGGGAACCATAAATGCCAAGATGTACTGTGACATACTGAAGCAGAGCATGATTCCCTCCCTTCGGAGACTGGGCTGCAGGGCAGTATTCCAACATGATAACGACCCCAAACACACCTGCAAGATGACCACTGCCTTGCTAAAGAAGCTGAGGGTAAAGGTTATTGACTGGCCAAGCTTGTCCCCAGACCTAAACCCTATTGAACATCTGTGGGGTATCCTCAAATGGAAGGTGGGGGAGCGCAAGGTCTCTAACATCCACCAGCTTCATGATGTCATCATGGAGGAGTGGAAGAGAACTCCAGTGGCAACCTGTAAAACTCTGGTGAACTCCATGCCCAAGAGGGTTAAGCCAGTGCTGGAAAATAATGGTGGCTGCACAAAATATTGACACTTTGGGCCCAATTTGGACATTTCCACTTAGGGGTGTACTCACTTGTGTTGCCAAAGGTTTAGACATTAATGGCTGTGTGTTGAGTTATTTTGAGGGGACAGCAAATTTACACTGTTATAAGTGTAATTTCTTCAGTGTTGTCACATGAAACAATATAATAAAATATTTACAAAAATCAGAGGGGTGTACACACTTTTGTGAGATACTTTATTTGATAATAATAATAATTGTACAAAAAAATCATATAAATATACAAATATGTATTTATGAATAAAAAGAACATATTCTTTAGCGCTGCGGAATCTGTTGGTGCTCTACAAATAACTGATAACAATAATAAAAATTCTATATGAAGAACATTGGAATGTGAAATCATATTTTTATGTCGAGTTCGCACACTTAAGACTATGGGATCAGGTTTGCAGAGTAAGGTTTTTTTCCCCCCACTTTTTATGCTCCGTTGACTTCTATGAAGGATGAGGTTATCTCAAGCACGATATCCTAAGTTCAGATTTTTATGTGTGTCGGGTTAGTGTGCAAGCGAAAACAGTTTACTTTCAACTAATAATACGAGCGCAATCCAAAGTGTGCAAAAACCTTACTTCTAGTGCAGTTAATGCTTGAGGAAAAGTGTTAAATGTCGCTCCACTTGTAATCTAGTCCTCTATTGGGCTTCTCTACCTGATTTAAACCTTCTGCTTTTCTCAGTGATTTTAACCAATCTCCTGGCTTTAAGGACCATTAAATACAGTAGAATTGCCTAATCATCAAATGCATAATAAACAGACAATGCAATAGCACATAGGGGCCGATTTATCAAGCTTCAGGCTCAACGGAAACAGAAGTTATGAAGACCGCTGCTCCATTACTTGTCCACCTGCTCTGAGGCAGCAGACAGAAATCAACCCGATCGAATACGATTGGGTTGATTGACACCCCCTGCTAGCGGCCGATTTTCCTCGAATCTGCAGGGGGCGGCATTGCACCAGCAGTTCATAAGAACTGCTGGTGCAATGATAAATGCTGATGCTGTCGGCATTAATCGATGTGCAGCGGACATGATATGCTACATTGTATCATGTCCGCTCGCACTATAATAAATATACCCCATAGTCTGAATTTCAAATTAGTAATAGAAAATTCAAAATTTACTTCCATTTCCCCTCCCACCTGTATCATGTGAAAGCAATTAGCCAATCAGAAAACATATTGTATACACTGGTGAACTCTTGCTCATTATCAGTAGGAGAAGGTGTCCAAGAAAGTCTGGATATAAAAAAACTGCACAATTTGATAATGGAAGTCATGAAAGTGTAATTTTGGCTCTAGTAACCCTTTAACTAAGGCTATAACCCAATCTCAGAATTTAGATCACACCTTGGCACGTCTGCTAAAAAATGCTATAAGATAATTTTAAATTGTTTAAACAACCAAAATACGCGTTGTCTGCTGCTCCATAACCTGTCCGCCTGCTCTGAGATGGCGGACAGACATCGCCAGAAATCAACCCGATCGAATACGATCGGGTTGATTGACACCCTCTGCTAGCGGCCGATTGGCCGTGAATTTGCAGGGGGCGGTATTGCACCAGCAGTTCACAAGAACTGCTGGTGCAATGATAAATGCAGAGAGAGCATGCTGTCAGAATATATCGATGTGCAGCGGACATGATCCGCAATATCGGATCATGTCCGCTCGCACATTAATAAATAGGCCCCATAGACTGGAGCTACTAAATAAAATAAAATGTTTCTGCGTTCTAGTGATGCTGACAAATACATGTTGTTTCATTTTTTTTTTCAGCAACCTATGGGATTGTTTTCCCCTTTTGAGAGACCAATTTCCCATTTATGCCTTCTCAATCCATTATAACATCTTAAAGTGATACTGAACCCAATTTTTTTCTTTCATAATTCAGATAGAGCATGGAATTTTAAGCAACTTTCTAATTTACTCCTATTATCAATGTTTCTTCATTCTCTTGGTATCTTTATTTGAAAAGCAGGAATGTAAGCTTACTAGCGTGCCCATCTTTGGTTCAGTACCTGGGTAGCGCTTGGTGATTGCTTGCTGATAAATACAGCCACCAATCAGCAAGCACTATCCAGCGTGCTGAGCCAAAAATGGGCCGGCTCGTAAGCTTACATTTCTGCTTTTTCCAATAAAGATACCAAGAGAATGAAGAAAATTTGATAATAAGAGTAAAATAGAAAGTTGCTTAAAATTGCACGCTCTATCTGAATCATGAAATAAAAAATTGGGTTCAGTATCCCTTTAAGTAAGACATCAAACAATGAGAAAACGTTGGATACCTAACATATTGTAACATGCTCTAATTTGTTACAGTATGTAATTCTCAGGCTATCAACCCTACACTACTATTTGTTTTATCCCCCGCAAAGGGGTAAACACACAGTAGAAGTGCTGCTTGGGACCTGCGGAGCACTGCTGGTCCCGAGCAGAAACTGCCACTGATCCAATCAGTAGCACTAGATGCAGATCTGAGTTTTACAACTAGAACTGTTGATGGGATCAGCAGCGGGCTCTGTTTGGGATCAGCAACGCTTTGCGAGTGCCGAAAGGCACTTTAACTGTGTGTTTAACTTCTATGCAGGGGATTAATTACACAGTAGTGTAGGGTCAATAGTCTTCAAGTTACAAGCTCTAACAAATTATAGCATGTCATTTTTTTACTATTATGTCCCTTAAAGCCATTCAGCTGGTACAAAGCGTTCATGCTCTCACATTTTAAAAAGAGCAGAGAAATTTCAGGTTTAAGCTGTCGCTTAAAGGGACACTGTACCCAAATTTTTTCTTTTGTAATTCAGAAAGAGCATGCAATTTTAAGCAACTTTCTAATTTACTCCTATTATTAATTTTTCTTCGTTCTCTTGCTATCATTATTTGAAAAAGAAGGCATTTAAGGTTTTTTTGGTTTCTGTGCTCTGGACAGCACTTTTTTATTGGTGGATGAATTTATCTACCAATCAGCAAGGACAACCCAGGTTGTTCACCAAAAATGGGCCGGCATCTAAACTTATATTCTTGCATTTCAAATAAAGATACCAAGAGAATGAAGAAAATTTGATAATAGGAGTAAATTAGAAAGTTGCTTAAAATTTCATGCTCAATCTGAATCATGAAAGAAAAATTTTAAGTACAGTGTCCCTTTAATGTTAAATGTTAAATTTTAAATGTAAACTCTGTACATCTTACTAAAATTAAAACTTCTTTTGTTAAAATAAAAACTCATTGCTAAGGTGTTGCAGTCATTTTCTATCTCTGCATACAGCTGGGGGGTTATGGGGTGCAGGTTGCAGAACATAAGTTTGGAATTTCCATTAATATAATGCTGGAACAAGAAAAACCTTTGTGTTTTGCATTTGATACAGGACTTAAACTCTGGTATTAACATTAATCATAGTTGGAGTAAAGGCACGGGATGTAAAGGAAAAATACAAAGTATCCTTATATATGAAAAGTATTACATTTCTTCTAATATTTTTAGTTTAGAAATTTGGCATTGCTAATAAGTCTGAATACTTTAAAACTTCTACTCTGCATAAAATTATGACTTTCAATGCAAAACGTAATAGAAAGTGTCTGATGACATAAGTGCAGAAAAAACTATTTATACCATATATTGAGGCCACAAAGGGCAATGGAGCGCTAACAGTTACGCACAAGTGAAAAGAGGTATATAGCGGATGTTAGTGCACGTCTGGTTTTTTGCACATATTTGAAAGTAAACAAGTTAAAAGTAAACAGTTTTTGCTTGCACACTAATGTGACGTGCGTAAAAAGCCAAACTTCTAATATTTCGAGCTTCATACCGTATTCCCCCATAGAAGTCTAGCGGGGTTAATGCTCGAGCAAGTGCGTTAAATAATGCTCCACTTGTAACCTGGCCTAATGTTGAGGTGTCTTTATGGATTGACCAACTACACACAAACCTAGGGACAAAATGTTGAAAGTTGAAGCTATACCTAGAATCTTGTTATCCAAAACATAAAGGGCCAGATTACAGAAGTGGCACACTAATTAACATTCCCGCTCAAGCGTTAATTGCGCCAGAGGTAAGCTTTTTGAGTGCGTCGGGTTGCACTCATATTATGAGTTGAAAGTCAACTGTTTTTGCTTGCACGCTAACCGACGAGCACAAAAATCTGATCTTAGACTATAACGTGCACTTTCACGTATTCACCATAGAAAAACACCCCACTCTTTGCGCGAACCTGATCGCATATTCCCATGTGCCCTAATCCAACATGAAAATATGAATATTTCACATTCCAATGTTCTTAAAAAAACAGAATATGTTCTATTTATTCATAAATATTTCTTCATGTATCTGGTATTTTTGTACAATATATTTCTATACCTATATATATATATATATATATATATATATATATATATATACTGTATATACTGTAGATGATTATATATAGGTATATATACAGATATTTATAGGCATATCTATTTATAAATACATAGAACATATTCTGCTATGTGCATAACATTGGAATGTGAAATATTTACAGTAAATACACATTATAACAGTGTTATAAATTTGAATATTGCATAAATATGATTTTTCATGTTTTCATCTACTTAAAGGGATGGTAAGGTCAGACATTTTCTGTTCGTTATTATACACTTTTAATCGAATGATACATTTTTCCAAATACCTTTCGCTGAGCTTTTTTTGCCGTTCAGCAGCTATTGTGGTCCAAAAATATGTCAATTTCCAAACCCATGGTGAGGCTAATTTGCATTAGCCAATCACGGTAGGCAACCAGGGTTCTCGCTTCCCTGCAGTTCCCAGGTACAGGGATAACGCCTAATGCATGAGCAAAGTTAACGCATGCACATTATTTTTTTGAATTCTCCGACGTCAGTGGTCTAGCAGTCATGTGACCGCAGTCATTCACCATCTGGAGCAGATAGAGGCATTGAAATATGTTAATTCCGGCAGATAATTTATGCGTGCAGAGAAGCATTCAAGATCGCCCTTTGTAGGGGCTGGAAAATGTGACGTGATAGTTACAAATAGAATAAAGTTTGAATACAAGATCAGAGCTTCGTTTGGATAAAATTGTAAGTACAATGACAATCACTTTAAGATACAATGAATATTGGATCGTTTGCTTTAAAAAAATGTTTTTAATCTGACTTTACTAATCCTTTAACTGCAAAGGGCTCCAATGCACTTATATATTTGTCTATATATGTGTACATATGTATTTATGTGTTTATATCTTTAAATATGTCTGTAAATACATATATACACGTATAAATATATAAATACATATGTACACATGGGTAGTTTTTTTTTTAGTTAGATTTTTTTATTTTGGGGAGTTGGGGGGGGTAGGGGTGTAATGTTAGGGGGTTAGTGATTTTTTTCAACAAAACAGCTGATCGCTTTAGAGCAATGCCCTACAAAAGGCTTAGGCAAATGTTTTTTTTATTTTGGGGTGTTTTTTTAAGGGGTATTAGAATAGGATTCAATTTTTTTTGTTAATTTTTTTTTTGTTTTTTGTAATGGTAGTTTTTTTATTTTTGTAATAGTAGGGTTTTTTATTTTGATAAAGGTAGGATTTTTTATTTTTCAGTAATGGTAGTTTTTTTCATTTTCAGTAATGGTATATTTTTTAAGTTAAGATTAGGTTTTTATTTAAGTTTACAGGTAAGTTTTTTATTTTAAGGTAGTTTTTTTTTTAGTTAATGTAAGGGTATTTTAATTTGGGTTAAGTTAGGGGGTGTTAGGTTAGGGGGTTTAGGTATTAATTTATAAGTTTATGTTGTGGAGGATGGCGGTTTAGGGGTTGATAGTTTATTCAGATACTTTGCTATACGGTGGGTGGCGGTTTAGGGGTTAATACTTTTATTTAGTGTTTGCGATGTGAGGAGATGGTGGATTATGGGTTATTATGCTAGGGGCTGTTAGTTTACGCAAGTAGGGTCGTTTGCGCGAGTAGGGTGTTTGGGGTTTTTTCCCACTTTTTTTTCTCCATTAAGGATTTTTGCACTTTTCAGGTTACCGCTACTTGTAATACCAGCGGAACACTAGCGATAAAACAAAATTTACCATTGGACTTGTAATTTAGCCCTTTGTTTAGTTTTCATTTGTAGTATTTATTAGAAATTTTTGGTATTAAAAAAAAAAAAAAAAAAAATCCGTAAAAGAAGTGGGTAGGGTAGCACGTTACAATAGGTCTGAGCAACATTTAGGTTTCAGAGACAATTGCACAGTGTTATCATGAGTGATGAGACATTGTTCTAGTATCAAAATTATTATTTGTAAATTGAAAAATTATTGCAGTCACCCCAAAGTAAGGGTATTGCTTATTAATATGAGTGTATGTGTTGCATGCTTTCTATAATAAAAACATAAGCAAACTCCATCTTTTCTTAATTTTCTATTCAGAAGTAGTGAGTTTCAAATTTTGCTAGTTTTCACAGATTTCAAACAGAACAAAAAAAACATACATATTTAACTATTTAATTATTATGAGAACACATTTAAATCCTAAGGAAAAATACCATCAAAAACAAACATCCCAGAACCCATACTGATTTTATTAGAAGCTTGTGGGGAAAAAATCATGTGATTTGAAACTTAAAGGGACACTGAACCCAACTTTTTTCTTTCGTGATTCAGATAGAGCATGACATTTTAATCAACTTTCTAATTTACTCATATTATCAAATTTTCTTTATTCTCTTGGTATCTTTATTTGAAATGCAAGAATGTAAGTTTAGATGCCGGCCCATTTTTGGGTTGTCCTTGCTGATTGGTGGATAAATTCATCCACCAATCAAAAAGTGCTGTCCAGAGTCTGAACCGAGAAAAAAGCTTAGATGCTTTCTTTTTCAAATAAAGATAGCAAGAGAACGAAGAAAAAATGATAATAGGAGTAAATTAGAAAATTGCTTAAAATTGCATGCTCTGTCTGAACCACAAAAGAAAATTTTTGGGTTCAGTGTCCCTTTAAATGTTTGAGTGATAAAACAGTTATGTATTAGATCTTGACAACCGTGGGAGACGGAACAACCTCAGGGTCAGAGGTATACCTGAAGAGATCTCCTCAGAGCTGCTAAAACCCTATGTTAAGGATCTGTTTCACTTTTTTAATCCCAGATCACCTCCACTACAAAATGACGAAATTGAACGGATCCACAGAGCGCTAAGACCTCCATCTAAGCCTCCCGCTCCACCTAGAGACGGGATTATGAGGTTCTTAAGATTCACTACCAAAGAAGAAATCTGGCAAACGGCGAGACCCAGAAGATCCATAACCTTTAAAGACCATACTTTACAAATATTCTAGGACCTCTGCCCACAAACCATTCAGAGGAGGAAGGAGGTCAGGTTTCTCACTAAAGCCCTGCAAGAACATAATATTAGGTATCGATGGGGATACCCTTTCAGTCTGATCATTAGCCACAATGGCTCACAGATCATTTATAAAACTTTCCAGGACCCAGACAGTGTGTCCAAGAAACTGAATATCACCATTGAGCCTCCAGATGAGGATGTTCTTGAGACTGCAACAAAGCACTCGGATAAAGTAAGAGACCCCCCAAGGAGCAACGCTCTCAGTGGAACAAAGTCCATTCCAAGAGAAGGAAGACTGACACCACATCCCCAGGTCCATCACGATCACAGGACCCCTCATAATTGTAATATCTGGCAACAAGTGCCAGGTCACTAATTCCCCGCTACTGGATACATTTGGTTGTGCTAGGGAGCCTTCCCTGGCCTCTATCTACTTGGACTGCTCCTGGTCGTGGGTAGCGGGGTAAGAACTTAAATTGTGCTAAAACAGTTGTGAGTTTGGTTATTGGGTTATCATTGTTGTAGTCCTACTGAACACTGTTACCTGCCCTTTATTTTCCTTCTTTTAGCTTCTCATTACAGATAACTGGACTAGTCCCACGAACACTGGCCAAAATATAGTTTGGTATATGTCAAATAGACTGTGCTTGGACTAGGTAATGCTAATATTGAGTTCTAATGATGACATGACTATGATCAGCACAATCTGAATTCCCCATTCCCAATATCTTTCACTTCTTCCTACATCTCTCTCTTCCCCACTCCTCACTCCTCTTCCCTTCGCTCCCTCCCTCCTCTTACAGGTCCCCACCTGAAACTCCTACATAATATATGAAAAGTATTTCAGAGCTCTATGCAACACCAGTCACTCCCCAAACAAGGTGTATAGCTTTAAAAATACACTCTATGTTGGTTTAGTTAAGAGTTTATGTTTATTTTATTTTATTATGCTTATACTGTATATGCAATCTATGTGATGTCTCATGCTTTTTACTGGACAATGCTCATATCTACCTTGAAGTGCAAAATCGAACTGTGCTTGTTGTATGTAACTTTATATAAACAGAAACATATTAATGTTGATGGATAGGTCTAACTTCAAATTCTCTCCCACAATGTCAAGGGGCTTAATATCCTGCAAAAGAGAACTATTGCTTTTAAAGATTATAAAAGGCTTAAATGTGATATTGTGATGCTACAGGAGACCCATTTCAAAAGGGGGCGGGAGCCCCGCGCTTCCTTTAAGAAATTTGGGACAGCATACTTCTCCTCCAATAGCTCTAAACATAACGGAGTTTGCACAATGATTAATAAGAATTTTCCCTTTCAGGTGACATCAATCGACAGGGACAAAATGGGAAGGTACTTAATTATTTCTGGGCTACTGAACCATAAACCTATAACCCTAGCTAACATTTATGCCCCTAGTTTGGACGCTACTAGTTTCTTCCACCAGCTATGCAATAAACTCTTAGAGTCACCCAGGGGTAGCCTGGTCGTGGGGGGTGATTTCAATGTCGCCCTAGATCCAACACTAGACTGCTCTGCTGGTAAGTCAGCTGTCCCCACCAAGACCTTGAAATTAATTAGGTCCAAGTTAACTACTCTGGCCATACACGATGCCTGGCAACTCCACCACCCACATGAAAAAGACTTAACTTTTTATTCACACCCACACCAAAGCTATTCTAGAATAGACTACATGCTAACAGATGTTACCAGTTTAGTTCATGCCCGTCACTCTGAAATATACCCCATAACGTGGTCTGACCATGCTATGGTTAGTTGTATATTTAATTTCCCTGTAGACGCCAATCAGTCAAGATCTTGGAGGTTGGATGAATCCCTTTTAAAGGACCCATTGATACGGATTCACCTAACTAAGTTCATCGAAGGCTATTTTAAGATAAATAACACCCCGGATATATGCCAGCAGCACATCTGGAACGCCCACAAGTGCGTCCTCAGGGGCGAGCTAATTGCTTTAAAGGCAGCCAGAACAAAACAATAACAATACTATTTAACTTCCCTACTTACTAACTTAAATAAACTCCAAGAAATACACAAACTATTCCCAAAAGACAGATCTCTCCTAGATAGTCTAGAACATAAACGACTACAGCTCAACTATTTCCTAGGGAAGGAGGCTAAACGCAATGCACTTTTCCTTAAAAAAAACATACTATGAAGGTGCTAACAAACAAGGCAGGCTCCTGGCCAGGCAGCTCAGGAAAAAAACTCTCAGTAGATATATCCTACACATTAAAGACAATAGGGGGAACGACTGGCACACATCAAAAGACATAGCAGACAGCTTTAAGCGCTATTATAATTCACTATACAACTTGTCTACAGATATACCCCCCCTAACTAATGCGGCCATTCAAGGTTACCTGACACAATTAAATTTACCCCAAATTAGTGACAAACAGAGGACCAATTTAGACGCTCCCATCTCAGCTGAAGAGATCAAATTAGCTATAAAATCATTGAAATTGGGTAAATCCCCAGGCCCAGATGGATTTAGCAACACTTATTATACAACCTTCAGAGATGTCTTGATACCGCATCTCCTGGCATACTTTCAAAGTGTAGACCAGGATAAACCCTTCTCCCCTACAGCCCTGCAAGCCAACATCACATTAATTCCAAAGCCAAACAAATCTACTTTATCCATTTCTAACTATAGACCGATCTCCCTTCTGAATAGAGATATAAAGCTTTTCACTAAAATCATTGCTAACAGACTCAATTTAATTTTGCCCCATATTATACATCGAGACCAAGTTGGCTTCATACCATATCGAGAAGCGGGACAACACAGTGCGCAACATGCACCTACTGTGGCATGCTAAGACGAATCATATTCCCACACTCTGGATTTCCACTGATGCTGAAAAGGCCTTCGACAGAATCAGATGGCCTTTTCTAGAGGCAACGTTGTGAGCCTTTGGTGATAAAACATTACATAGAATTTTCGCGCTATATAACAAACCGAGTGCCAGAACTGCCCTTAACGGAGTCCTATCATCCCCGCTTCAGATTACAAATGGCACCAGGCAAGGCTGCCCCTTGTCTCCCTTGCTTTTTACATGTCTCATTGAAACCTTAGCAACCAAAATTAGATCCAATAGAAAAATCCAAGGCTTGAGGGTGGAGGGTGAAGAATACAAGATGTCACTTTTCGCGGACGACATCCTATTTTCCCTAACGGTACCAGTCGAGTCAATCCCTCATTTACTCGAGGAATTAGAGACATTCCATAACCTTTCTAACTATAAAATTAATCAAAATAAATCTGAGATGCTAGGGGTAGCCATCGACTCTCTAATGGAAGACATGATCACTAAAATATGCCCGTTTAAATGGAATAAAGATTCCCTAAAATATCTAGGGATACATTTAGCAGATAACTTTGAATCGCTGTTCAAGTTGAACTACACAACCATAAAAACTGACTTAACATGAGACCTCTCATCCTGGACCAGGAAACGTTTGTCCTGGTTAGGGAGGATAAACACAATTAAAATTAACATCTTCCCAAGACTGCTGTATATTATGCAGACCCTTCCTATACAGCTCCCCAGCAAATACATACCACAGATGCAACAGTTGTTTAGTTCGTTCATTTGGAACAGGCGTCCCCCTAGGATAAACAAACTCATAATGTCCCGCCCTACAACTCAGGGGGGTTTGGGAGTCCCAGACATTGACTCATACCGGAGGTCTATTTTTCTCCAGAGAATCCTTGACTGGAGGATTCATAGAGACCATAAGAGATGGGTCTCATTGGAGGAGAACCTTAGTTCTGGCTTTAATCTCCCTTCTATATGCTGGAACCCAGGCTTCCAGGTACTCTATAAACAAATTAATAACCCGATTACACAGGAAACACTGAGAATTTGGGATTCTTCCAACAGGATAAACCCATATATATCCTCCTGCCCAGGCCCTTTAACATCACTTCTTCACAATAACGAGCTCTCCCTGTTAACCCTAGATAGAGGTTTAAGGATACAACATAAAGACATAGATGTCCCACTCTTGACCCTAACTAATAACGACCAGATGAAATCTCAGGGACAATTAAGAGAAACAGGTCACAACTGGGCCAGCAATTGTTTTACATACAGAAGGGTGCACCATTATATCACAACACATCAACAACACCTAAACATGTTACGGCCACTAACCAGCATTGAGAAAGTATACACATCTACACCACCAGTTAAACACAGTCTCTCCTCTATCTACAACATTATTACCCAGCTGCCACCGGGTAACCTACCCCGCTCCATCGAGACGTGGGAGAGGGAACTGGGGGTCATTATCACTGCTCAAGCAGCAATAAATATTATTCACAATACCAAATCTGCCTCCATGTCAGCACCCATCAAAGAAATGAATTATAAAATACTACATGGTTGGTATCTGACCCCTAGGAGATTCCATAAACTTTTTCTGCAGACCAACAATCGCTGCTGGAGGTGTGGACACGTTGGTAGTGGCATGAGTCATATGTGGTGGTGGTGCTCCCAGATAAACTCGTTGTGGCGAACAATAATTACAGAGATAGAGCACATTGTTCAAACCAGCCTCCCATTGGACCCCCTTGTGTGGTTGCTAAATAAATCAATCAAACTACCCCAGTCTCACTTTAAACCCCTGCTAAAAATTATGACAAATAGTTTAAAAGTCTTAATAGCCCAAAACTGGAGATCACCAGAGATCCCCTCACTGGCCCTGTGGCGCAGCAAGGTCACAGATTTGATCGAATTAGAAGAATATGGTTCCTATTTGCAAGATAAAAGGGACCAATTCCTAGAGTTACAAATAACATGGGAAAATTATATTAAATTCAACAAGCCCCAATCCAGGCCACTTGACAACGCTTAGAGGTTTCTTGACCGGTTATATAGATAGATCTTGTCCATGCATGAGCGCAGCCTATAAATAATATTTTCAGGTAGACTTAAGTATATAAAGAGATAAGCATTGAGATGTCTTTATTACTGTTATTGTTAGTTTGGTATTGTTTTTCGATAAGGAAAAAAGATTTAAACAAGAATCTAGGATGCATGGTTTATACATTGTATCTTTCCCTGTAAGATTGACTATGTGATTGTTATTATTGCAGTCTTCCTTGTTTGTTTTGTCGATCTCTTTGTATCATGGATTCTTAATAAAAAGTTTTGGCAAAAAAAACAAAACAGTTATGTATTATTTTAAAAAATATTAGGCTAGATTAGAATTTGGTTTAAGTTAGGGGGTGTTAGGTTAGGGGATTTAGATGATAGTTTATTACTTCGTGATGTGGGGGGATGGTGGTTTAGGGTTTAACATTTTAGTTTAGTGATTGCGATAGGAGGATGGCGGTTTATGGGTTAATCATTTATTTAAGAAGTTTGCAATGTGGGGAGATGGCGGTTTAGGGGCTAACAGTATAGTTTAGTTATTGTGATGAGGGGAAATGGTAGTTTAGTGGATAATAGTGTGTTTAGGTACTTTTCAATGTGGGAGGATGGCGGTTTAGGGGTTAATAATTTATTTAGGAAGTTTGCAATGTGTGGGCGGATGGCGGTTTAGAGGTTAACAGTACAGTTTAGTTATTGTGATGTGGGGGATGGTGGTTTAGGGGTTAATAGTTTAGATACTTTGCATTGTGGGGGTGTTGCAGATTAGAGGTTAATAGTTTATTTAGATACTTTGCGATGTGTGGGTGACGGTTTAGTGATCATTACAGTAGGGGCTTATAGTGATTCGGGTTAGCGGGAGAAGGGTGTTAGTTTTTTTTTTTAACTATTTTTGCTCCATTGACTTCTATGGAGTAGTATGTGATCGCGCTAGCGGTAAACATTTTTCGCTATTCAGGTTTTCACTAGAGCAAAAACTTTTAACTTTCATCTTGTAATACCAGGGTAACTCGACTCGCAAAAATGGTTTACCGCTAGTGCAATTATCACTCTAGCGCAAGCAGTAGTTAGCCAATTATTTTTAAAACAGTGATTTTAGGATGTATCCTGCAACAAAAAAATATTTTATATTAAAAGTTAAAAAATTGATTGAAACATAAATTAACAATGCTAACATCTAACAATTAATTAAAGGTACACTCAAGTCACAATTTTACTTTCATTATTCAGATAGAGCATGCAATTAAAAAAAAGTGCACAGTCTTTTTAAATTTTAACTTTTTGAGTCACCAGCTCCTACTGAGCATGTGCAAGAATTCCCAGAATAAGCGTATATGCATTTGTGATTGGCTGATGGCTGTCACATGGTAGAAGGGGAGTGGAAATAGACATAACTTTTAAAAATGTCAGAAAAAAAATCTACTACTCATTTGAAGTTCAGATTAAGTGCTATTGTGTTGTCTGGTTATCTTGCATTTGTTGATTATGCAAATCTACTGTGTTGACTGGTCCTTTAAAGGGACAGTAAAGTAAAAAAAAATCTTTCATGATTTAAATAGGGCGGGCATGTAATTTTAAACAACTTTCCAATTTACTTTTATTACTAATTTTGCTTTGTTCTCTTGGTATTCTTAGTTGAATGCTAAATCTAGGAGGCTCATGTGCTGATTTCGTAGACCTTGAAGACTGCCTCTAATCTGAAAGCATTTTGACAGTTTTTCACCACGAGAGGGAGTTAGTTCATTTGTTTCATATAGATAACATTGAGCTCAGGCACGTGAAGCTCCTAGGAGTCAGCACTAATTGGCTAAAAATGCATGTCTGTCAAAAGAACTGAAATAAGGGGGCAGTTTGCCGAGGCGTAGATACACTAGATACAATAGAGGCATAGATACAATAGATACAATCACAGAGGTAAAAAGTATATTATTATAACTGTGTTTTTTATACAAAATTGGGGAATGGGTAATAAAGGGATTATCTACCTTTTTAAACAACAAAAATGCTGGTGTTTACTGTCCCTTTAAGTATTTTCTTAATTGATTTATCCTGTACTGTACTGATTAAATTTGAAATTCACTACTTCTGATTAGTTAAATATGTATGTTTTTGTTTTTTTTGTTCTGTTTGAAATCCTTGAAAACCAGCAATTAATATTACAAATTTCAAGAATGCTCCATTTCTATTTAATTAAATAATTATAATGAGTACATCTACTGATCTGTATTAAAAAACTGTACAAATGCTAAATAAATGTTGAATAATAATTTTAAAATCTGTACTATGCAAGGTAAAAAATTCTAAATTTTAAGAATTTATTTAAAAATCAAAATTAACATTTTATTTAAAGGTAGTAATAGATTTGTCTTGGAACATATAATCTAAAAAAAAACATATTAAAGCTGATTCCATATTTTATTAAACTCTACACATAAATATTTTAATTAAAATTTGCATGGTTCATTTAATTTAGCTTACATACTGCATATTTCTTCTTATTTTTCAACACGCAAATGGGAGTATATCCAAGAACTTAAAATGCTTTTTAAGGACAATGTAATTTTGTTTTTACAAAATAACTTCACATAACCCAATAGCTCATTAGCCTAATATTAATCATGCATGCAGTATTATTTTTGCCTTTGATTATGCATTTGTCCTATTTTTTTATGCTTTTTGATTATATTTTAGGTAACATTCTTTTAACCTTATGTTAAGGACTACAGTAAATATGCACCTAGAAAAGTAAATTGGCACTAAAACAAAGATAATATGTTGTGAAATGTCTGTTGTTTAAACTTTATAAGTGTCTGCCTCCTACTGTGTTAAACTCTGGCCAACATATGAACTTTGCTTAATTCCTTAATGTTATTTAATATGTTCCCTATACATTTTCTTTGGCAAATGTATTATCTGACTTAAAGAAGAGCACACATTGCTTGGAAAGGAACTGATCCTCTGCTGGGTAACATCTGGTTTTCACATCAGTCACTTTTTAACATTTTTTTTTCTTCCTTTAATATTTTTGTATGTCTTTTCTGGGATTCTTGCTGTTTAACCTATTCACTGCATTGAAGGCAAGTTAAAATACCTTTTAGAATAAAAGGTTAACACATTTGAACCTTTGTAATCTCTGTTTTGAAGGAAGATTTGTTTGGCCTGAGCTCAAGATTGTTCAACTCAAAGTCCTTTAATGGATGTTCCTGAAATTTTATCAAAATTGATTGCTGAAATGTTATGAGAAGAAAAAGGGGACAGTTTGTCAAATTTGTTTGAGAGAAAGTAAAAATATTCTATGTATCTCACTCATGTTATTGAAACTCTATGTGAAAAAAAAAGAGAGAAATTATTTTATGAATGAATCCTTTACTAGTCTATAACATCTAAATCCTGACTATGTAATTTACCAAAGGCAGGAAGTCTTATATTGTTTTCAGAAAGGTTTAACAGATTCTATAACAATGAATGCTGAAATATTATAATCTAATTATGTTTGGTTTATGGAATATTGAAACACACTATTAGGTTCCTCCAAGACATATGGCCGGTTATCTGACATTTTCTGGATCAGACATGAAAAACACAATGACAGGCGCAAGGGCTGCCCTTAGGGAGTTCTCTAAAATAAAGAGGCTGTACATTGTGACTTGCAAGATACCTCAAATAAATAGTGATGGAGTCCAATGGAAAGGAAACATTTGGATAGTGAAGTTAGCAGTGGGTGTCATTAAATAATCAGATAATACAGCCAATACAAATCAGATTACTCTGCTTTCAGTATCTTACAATTACCTGTTTTTATATTTATGTGTTTTTCTATTAGGGTAACATACCATTCATCATGTATGTGTTTGTATTTGGAACCCTGGTGGTTGAGGGAGGCATCATTGTTTTGTGGTTGGTGCTACTTCTGGAGGGGGTGAGTTGTGGTTGAATAGTGGGTGGGATTGTGGGCACTGACTCAGTAGGTGTATCCGGGAGGCTCCTGGTAAAGTATGCATATCCTGTGGGAGCGCTAAGAAAAATCCTTCAAAATGGGAGATATGGCAGTCTCGAATTAGGACCTGTCCCTCGCATTTTGTTACAAGTTCAAAAGTAATTTAACAATACATTTTTACTGCATGCTTTTATTTCCCTATTAAAGTATTTTGATATTTGTTTTCTGTCTCATATTTTTTTAACATCACTTTAACAGAATCAACATTCATGAGAAAAGTATTTTAAAAACTAATTTTATTTAAACCTGTATGTGTCTTCCCATCAAGGGGGCACTAAACTTTAAATTAACTTTCATGATTCAGATAGATAATGTCATTTTAAGAGACTTTCCATTTTACTTCTATAATCAAATTCTGCAGCCTTTTTATAGGTGCACTTCCTGAGGCACCAATTCCTACTGAGCATGTCACAGTATAAACGTATTTGAGTATGTGATGGGCTGATGGTTGTCATGTGATACAGGGTGGCGGCAAATTGAAATACATTTTGAAATCTGTCAGAAACAACTACTGCTTATTTAAAAGCAGAGTAAGTGCTGTTACTATGGCCCACGAGCAGACAAGCTTCTTAACTTGAGAAGTTGTCCGCTCACCTTTGCTGCATACGGGCAGCAGATGCTGCATTATTTCCAAGTCTGGGACACAACCCTTGAAAAGCCTCCTGAAAGCTATTTATCTTATCTCCTTTGCTGTGGCCAATAAGGGGAATATATGTTAGCTCCTGCACATATCAACCAATTGACGTGCAGCGTTTATGAGTGTCAGGTTTCTGCATTCTACAAAGTGCCTCCCATATAAAGTAATAAAGCCTTTTGGAACTGAGGATCTCATAGTAGAGAGTAAATAAACGAGGGAGCTCCTGGCACTGATAGCAACATTTATTGAAGCACATCCAAATCAAATTACCGGGTTGAGACATGGCAGGGATTAAGTTTAGGCGGGCTAGAAGTGGGGTCAGGTAGGTGCCCGGTTTAACTTTGGAAACCAATGTATTTATAGGAAAGGAAGGGACAGAGGGGTGGAGCTCTGAAGCTATGACAAGTTCAACCGCACAGTATGCAGATTGGTAGGGAGCTCTGTAAATAAAGGATGTTACAAGGACAATTAATCAATACTAAAGCTTGTTTGAAAAACTGAAAGTAAAGAATGATGTTTTGGGTAAGTTCATCTATGTGATCAATACCAATATATGCTTAAAGGGACATTAAACACTTTGAGATGGTAATATCAAGTGATAAATCATTTTTATATATATAAAAAAACGCTGCAATATGCATTCATTATTTTATTTGTTCCTTTTTCCTGTTATTCCATTCTGAAATTATGAGCTTTACAGTTCCTGTTAGGAATGGAAGTGCACAACACTGTTATATTCCACATAGCCATTGGCTGCACACTCTAGTGAACTATTTATAACTGTCCCTAATTGGCCATGGCAGAGAAGGTAACCTAAGTTGCAATATGGCAGCTCCCAATGTTTTATAGTCACTAAGGGGTCTATTTATGTAGGTGCGGACAGACATGATCCGCTATAGCGAATTATGTCCGCCGTACATCGATAAATGCCGACAGCATAAGCATTTATCATTGCACCAGCAGTTCTGGTGAACTGCTGGTGCAATACCGCCCCCTACAGATTTGCGGCCAATTGACTGCTAGCAGGGGGTGTCAATCAACCCGATTGTATTTGATTGGGCTGATTGCTGTCCGCCACCTCAGAGGTGGCGGATAAGTTATGGAGCAGCGGTCTTAGGACCGCTGCTTCTTAACTTCCGCTTCAGTCGGAACTGAAGCGGAGAGGGTCGGAAGCAGCATCTGCTGCTTCATAAATAGACCCCTAAAACTTTACACTTATATGTCAATATTTAAACAATTAATGAAACTTTAAAAAATACATCTACTTGTTATTTTCAGATTAATCTTTTCTGTAAATGCATCATTCTATGTAGCAGTTATTTAGTGTTAAATGTCCCTTTAATAAAAGAGGAATTACAAAGAAATAGTTATGTTACGCTATGGGCTAAATTGATCAATTAGCGGAAGAATAAGGCTCACATGTTGTGAACCTGTCAACTTTTCATTGCAAATTGTGGGGAGTATTTGTTCCCAATATTTTCTATTGTGCAAGTGCCCCCCTACCTTTGATCAAGCAATTGTGTGAGAGCAGGGCTTGTCAATCACCCTGGTCTGCAGGGTTGAGGTTTGGCATCCTACAGGATGAGGGCAGTGCAAACCCCCTCCGGACAATTTTCAGAGGGCTCCTTTCCACTGAGTTGCACAAGCTTGCAAATAAAAAAAAATGCTGCCAAAAAGGCATTACACTTACTGACAATTTCCAAAAGCATATTTTCCACCATTACACTCAGATTCCAAACAGTTAAAACACTGTCAGGTGCTGTAGTTAAAGCCTTAAACATTATAGCATGCTCATTATACATTTATTTTTATATGTAGTATTTAGTGCTGCCCCAAGCAAAGGCCTAGCTGGAGTTATGTTCCTAATTATACTTCTGTATGTACTTACATCTAAAAAAATAATCAAGCACATAACTTCAAAAATCTAACTACACCTGTGCCTGGAGTAGCACTACATTTTACATCTTTTTTTTTAAAATCCTTAATTAAGAAATAAAATACAATGATTAAATACTTTGGGTATTTCTTACTCACTTATGAAAAGACCAACTGCATGCATTGCACAACATAATTCAATGGAAGCTTACACCTCCATTTTTACTAGACATGTGCGATTCGTTTCGGATCGATTCGGAAATTCGGCCGAATTCGTAAAATTCGGGATTCGGATCCATCCGAATTTCCGAATTAAAATAGTGCCGAATCTACCGAATAAATCCGAATTAGTTCGGATTTATTCGGTAGATTCGGATGGCCATGGATTACACTAGTATTGTACAGTATATTAGGTTATATCACTCTGCTATGGGTTACACCTAATATACAGTACATAATACTAGTCTAATCCCACCTAACACTTACCGAAATTCTGAATTTCCAAACCGAACCGAATCCAGACGAATTTATTCGAATCCGAATGAATCCGAAATGAATCCGAACCGAATTGATTCAAATTTTTCCGAATTCGAATCGATCCGAACCGAAATTCGAAAAAATCTGAATCGATCCGAACCGAACCGAACCAAATTTCTTCGCCATGCACATATCTAATTGGTACAGACTCAATTGAAACAAGCCCGGAGTTAAAAGACCATTAAATATAGTAGAATTTCATAATTAACAAATGCATAGTAAAAAAGTAGTGCATTAGCTATTTTAACTGAATGGTAGATTTTAAAAACAAATTTCTTCCATTTGTCGGCCCTTCTGCATCATGTGACAGCCATCAGCAAATCACAGACGCCTATACGTATACATTGTGAATCTTGCACATGTTCAGTATCAGCTGGTGTCTCAAAAAGTGTTAATATAAAAAGGATGCGCATAATTTCATAATATAAGTAAAACAATTTTTTTTGTAAATGGTGTGCTCAATCGGAATCATGAAAGTAAAAGTTTGACTTCAGTGTCCGTTTAAATTACAAGGAAATTAGAATAGAATTTTGCACATTTTTTTACCATGTATAATTAAACATTTTGGGCTAGATTACAAGTGGAGAGCTATTTTAACGTGCACCACTAAAATAACCAGACATTTCAAGTGGTTGGTTAATGCTCCTGCAAGCTTGAGGGAGCACTTTGCGCTAATTACAATTAACCAGAGGTCAGACCTCTGATTTATTAAAAAAATGGCCCCCAATTGCCCCCAAAATATTATAAAAGAAAAAATATGAGCATCTTATAAGTTATTAGTGGGATGTGGGGTGTTAGAAAAAACATTTCACTGAAAAGTGCCTTTACATTGTGGTCTATGGGGACTGTGTTTTTACTGGTAATTCACTGTATATGTATATGTTTAGATATGTTTATATACATATATATTTATGTGCTAATATGTGTATATACATATAAAGCTATAAATGTATATGTATATATTCATATACACATATATTTTGAATTTGCTGCCCAACGCTGTGTGACTTACCCCCATTCTGGTTAACTTGTAATACCAGCGTACATTTGCGTGCGCTGGTATTACTGAGTGGAGCGCAAATATTGCTCTTGCGAAAGCACAATTTTGCGCTCCACTCGTAATCTAGCCCATAATTGGGATTTTCTTTAAAGTTAGCAGATATTTAAATGAATAAAATACTAGTTCACAACATTAAGGAAACAATTGTTAATAAGCTTTTTTAGAATCATCCCCACAGCAAGTTGCTGATGCTCCAAACCTTTTTTTTTGGTATCCTTTCTTGAAAAGCAGGTACTATATCAGGGCTATATGGCGGCAGTCTTTCAATATTGCTTCTCACATTGTTATAAAATGTGTAAACACTGCTGCCATGAAGTTTTCAAAAGCATTCTTGCAAAACAACTGCCGTATAGTTCTCCAAACACAATCACACTACCTACCTAGGTATTCTCTTCAACAAAGAGTACCATAAGAACAAACTCAGTTTCATAAAATAAATAAAAAATTGTATGCTCTGTAAAAATGTCATACTGCATTTGAATCATGGAAGAAAACTGTAGGGTTTGTATCCCTTTAAGTCATTAATAAAAACACACATCATTAAGACCACAAAATTGACCACAGATTAACAAAATTAACTTTGAACAAACATAATAAAATAGCAATACATTAAATGTAGCTTTTAACAATTAATCTGAGCAACAAGAATTTGAGAACCTGTCAATAAAAATCACTCACTGTGCTGACCTTTTCTTTTTAGTTTAGCAGAGAGTTTAGAAAAAAAAAAAGAAAACAATGGTGCACATCCTGTTTTGTCAAACAAAAACAAATACTTAGTTTACTTTTACTTTTTTCTCTTCCTGACTACATTATTGAAGCTGGTGATCTTTGGCCCTTTCATGAGGACAGAAAGTCAGCTAGTTGACATTCTCGCTATTCTTTTAGCCCAAAGCAGAATTTGCTAACAGTTTTAATGTGAGAACAGAATGCACAAGGCTGGCCCTTAACTCCTTAGAGAAAATAGGGTAGTCATTGTATGGATCAGGTTTAAGTGTGCTTGGACATTAAAATCTCATTCCTCTTGTCATGATTCTAAGGTCAGAGAAGGTCACCCTAACTGAGTTTCCTATTTCATTTTATTACAGTTTTTTTTTCCAGAGTATAATCCTATGTGGAGCTATTTTTTTTTCTAAGCCACATTCTAATTTTTACATTGGTTACAAACAACAGTTACTTAAACATATGAATTTGTGTCTAAAAAGGAGTTTTGTGATATTCTACTCAACAATCTAAGTTTTCATTGGAGAACCTCATAGTCCATACAATATAAAATGATGTTTTGGAGAAATGCAAATGATGGAGTTACATGCAGTCAACACAAATTGGAAAGGTTTTGGCAGTTTTACTTAAAGGACCAGTCAACACAGTAGATTTGCATAATCAACAAATGCAACATAACAAGACAATGCAATAGCATTTAGTCTGAACTTTAAATGAATAGTACATTTTTTTTCTGACAATTTTAAAAGTTATGTCTATTTCCACTCCCCCTTTACCATGTGACAGCTATCAACCAATCACAAATGCATACACATACCATGTGACAGCCATCAGTCAATCACAAATGCATATACGCTTAATCTGTAAATTCTTGCACATGCTCAGTAGGAGCTGATGACTCAAAAAGTTTAAATATAAAAAGACTGCATTTTTTTAATGGAAGTAAATTGGAAAGTTGTTTAAAATTGCTGCTCTATCTGAACAATGAAAGTAAAATTTTGACTTGAGTGTCCCTTTAATAATATACTCAGAAATAATTAAAACATACTCAACATTATAACCGTTACAGCATTATACTCTTTAACAATGAGTTATAATTCTTAATAAAGTCTAGAAATAATGAAGTATTCAAAGCAAAGATTAACCTCAAAGATGTATTTTTATAAAGCAATGGGTGCCACCATGCTGAAACTTAAGTTTAAACTTTGGCTCTGCTTATCTTATCTCCTCTGCTAAGACCTTTAAGGAACAGTTATAAATTAACTGATAAAATAGCAATCTTACAGGGTCCAAGTCTTCACTTTAACACATTTTTCGTTATTATTTTAAAAATGTTTACATTTACAATACAAGGGTGATTGTGTAATTGCAAAAGCTACTTTTATAAGGGCTCATAATAGGATGATATAACTTACAATCTTTATATGATTTTGTCATATTAACCCCTTAACGACTGAGGACGTGCAGGGTACGTCCTCAAAAAAAAGGCAGTTAACGCCTGAGGACGTACCCTGCACATCCTCGGTGTGGAAAGCAGCTGGAAGCGATCCTGCTCGCTTCCAGCTGCTTTCCGGTTATTGCAGTGATGCACTCTGTGGCCCTCTCTGCACCGGAGATCGGTGGCTTACTGCGTTGGTGGGTGGGAGCCGGACCGGGAGGCGGGTGGCGGCCATCGATGGCCCTGCTGATGTGGAGGGGGGCGGGATCGTGAGCGGGGGAGTCCGGGGGCATGCACGGGCGCGCACGCGTGCACGGGAGGGCGGGGGCGGGCACATGCACGGGGAGGGAGTGGGTGGGAACCGCTACACTACAGAAAATGCTTTAATAAAAAATCTTAAAAAACTGTCTGAAAATTAAAAAAAAAAATGATCAGCAAGGTGGTGGGGGTTTGTCTGAGTGGGGGGGGAAGCTACACTACAGAAAAAAAATAAAAAAAAGCATTTTTTTTTTTGCAAACTGGGTACTGGCAGACAGCTGCCAGTACCCAAGATGGCCCCCAATAAGGCAGAGGGGAGGGTTAGAGAGCGGTTTTGGGGGGGATCAGGGAGGTTGAGGGCTAAGGGGGGGGATCCTACACAGTAGCATATGTAAATATGCTAAAAAATATATATTTTTTAAAAAAACCCTTTTATTTTAGTACTGGCAGACTTTCTGCCAGTACTTAAGATGGCGGGGACAATTGTGGGGTGGGGGAGGGAAGGGAGCTGTTTGGGAGGGATCAGGGGGTGGGATGTGTCAGGTGGGAGGCTGATCTCTACACTAAAGCTAAAATTAACCCTGCAAGCTCCCTACAAACTCCCTAATTAACCCCTTCACTGCTAGCCATAATACACGTGTGAGGCGCAGCAGGATTTAGCGGCCTTCTAATTACCAGAAAGCAACGCCAAAGTCATATATGTCTGCTATTTCTGAACAAAGGGGATCCCAGACAAGCATTTACAACCATTTGTGCCATAATTGCACAAGCTGTTTGTAAATGATTTCAGTGAGAAACCTAAAATTGTGAAAAATTTAACGTTTTTTTTTAATTTGATCGCATTTGGCGGTGAAATGGTGGCATGAAATATACCAAAATGTGCCTAGATCAATACTTGGGGTTGTCTACTACACTACACTAAAGCTAAAATTAACCCTACAAACTCCCTAAAAGCTCCCTAATTAACCCCTTAACTGCTGGGCATAATACACTTGTGGTGCGCAGTGGCATTTAGCGGCCTTCTAATTACCAAAAAGCAATGCCAAAGCCATATATGTTTGCTATTTCTGAACAAAGGGGATCCCAGAGAAGAATTTACAACCATTTATGCCATAATTGCATAAGTTGTTTGTAAATAATTTCAGTGAGAAACCGAAAGTTTCTGAAAAAATTTGTGAAAAAGTGAACGATTTTTTGTATTTGATCGCATTTGGCGGTGAAATGGTGGTATGAAATATACCAAAATTGGCCTAGATCAATACTTTGGGATGTCTACTAAAAAAAAATATGTATACATGTCAAGGGATATTCAGGGATTCCTGAAAGATATCAGTGTTCCAATGTAACTAGCGCTAATTTTGGAAAAATATTTTTGGAAATAGCAAAGTGCTACTTGTATTTATGGCCCTATAACTTGCAAAAAAAGCAAAGAACATGTAAACATTGGATATTTCTAAACTCAGGACAAAATTTAGAAACTATTTAGCATGGGTGTTTTTTGGTGGTTGTAGATATGTAACAGATTTTGGGGGTCAAAGTTAGAAAAAGTGTGTTTTTTTCCATTTTTCCTCATATTTTATAATTTTTTTATAGTAAATTATAAGATATGATGAAAATAATGGTATCTTTAGAAAGTACATTTAAAGGCGAGAAAAACGGTATATAATATGTGTGGGTACAGTAAATGAGTAAGAAGAAAATTACAGCTAAACACAAACACTGCAAAAATGTAAAAATAGCCTTGGTCCCAAACAGACAGAAAATGGAAAGTGCTGTGGTCATTAAGGGGTTAAAGGGACATAAACTCAAAATTTTCTTTCATGATTTAGGTAGAACATACAATTTTAAACAACTTTCTTGTTTACTTCTAGTATCAAATTTGCTTCCTTCTCTTGGTATCATTTGTTGAAGGAGCATCAATGCACTACTGGTTTCTAACTGAACACATGGGTGAGCCAATGACAATTGGTATATATATGCAGCCACCAATCAGTAGCTAGAACCTAGGTTCTTTGCTGCTCCTTTCTAGATAAACCTTTGAGCAAAGGATAACAAGAGACGGAAGCAAATTAAATACTAGAAGTAAATTGCTTTTCTAATGCTTTTTCTTTAAATGTAATATTCGAATTATGCAATACGTGTATTTGAATTCAAAAAATTCGAATTTAGATTGTAATAGTATTTCTAATGCTTTTTCTTTAAATGTAATATTCGAATTATGCAATATTCGAATTCGAAAAATTCGAATTTATATTCGAATTCGAAAAATTCGAATTTATATTCGAATTTGAAAAATTCGAATTTATATTCGAATTCGAAAAATTCGAATTTATATGTTTGTAATAGTATTTCTAATGCTTTCTTTAAATGTAATATTCGAATTATGCAATATTCTATATGGAAACATTCAAAATTATATATTTGTATCTATTATGTATCAATTTACTAGATTCCCGCCCTACCACATGAACTATTGAATTTCTGAATAGTATTTGTTAAATAGAATGTTAAAATCGAAATTTCGAATGTGGACATTCGATATAATTATAGACATTCAAATTCGAAAGTGACATTTGAAAACTGTAAATAACATTCGATTTTCGAATTTTTAAGAATATTCGTTCTTATCAACATTCGTATTTAGAATTCGAATTTCGGTAATAACATTCGTTCTACATTCGAAATTCGAAAATTTACACATTCGCCCATCCCTAATTAGTTGTTGCTTTTGTAATGCTCAGTTTGCCTTCGCTGCATCCTGATAGATTCCAATGGCAGGGTGGTGAAAGATTCCACCTTCGGTGGATTCTTTCACCATCCTGCCATTTCAGAAATTATCTATATGGTTATCTATATGGCAAATATGAACTAACGCTCTCTAGTTGTGAAAATAATTCAAAATGCATTTAGATAAGAGGCTGCCTTCAAGGGCTAAGAAATTAGCATATACATTAAAGGGACACTGAACCCAATTTTTTTTCTTTTGTGATTCAGACAGAGCATGCAATTTTAAGAAATGTTCTAATTTACTCCTATTATCAATTTTTCTTCGTTCTTTTGCTATCTTTATTTGAAAAAGAAGGCATCTAAGCTATTTTTTAGTTTAGGACCCTGGATAGCACTTGTTTATTGGTCGGTTAAATGAATCCACCAATCAGCAAGAACAACCCAGGTTGTTCACCAAAAATGGGCCCGGCATCTAAACTTACATTCTTGCTTTTCAAATAAAGATACCAAGAGAATGAAGAAAATTTGACAATAGGAGTAAATTAGAAAGTTGCTTAAAATTGCATACTCTATCTGAATCACAAAAGAAATTGGGTTCAGTGTCCCTTTAAGCCTACCTAGGTTTAGCGTTCAACTAAGAATACCAAGAGAACAAATCAAAATTGATGATAAAAGTAAATTGTAAAGTTGTTTAAATTTACATGCCCTATCTGAATCATCAACGTTTATTTTTTTACTAGACAATCCCTTTAAGGATATAAGGCACAGTGTTTCAATTAACAGAGTACATTCAAAAGAGGGGTCAGTTACTAGTTGTGCTCCCCAAGGGTCAGTTCTTGTTCCTGTTTTGTTTAACAAGTTCACCAGTGATATTGGAAATGGGCTCCATTGTAATGTAATAGAGTGGATGTTCCAGGAGCAGTGGATCAAATGAGCAGTGATATTACAAAATCTTGATGACTGGGCAAATAAATGGGATCTAAAAATTGTAATAGAAACATAGAAACATAGATATTGACGGCAGATAAGAGCCATAGGCCCAGCAAGTCTGCCCGACCTTACCTAACAGTATAAACTTATCTAGTTCGTAGGATAGCCCTATGCTTGTCCCATGCATTTTTAAAGTCCCCCACAGTGTTTGTTGCTACTACCTCTTGAGGAAGTTTATTCCATAAATCAATCACTCTTTCTGTAAAGAAGTGCTTCCTCAAATTACTCCTGAATCTACTACCCTTTAGCTTGAGCTCATGACCCCTTGTTCTTGAATTTTCCATTTTATGTAAAATACCCACAGCCTCAGTTTTACTAAACCCTTTAATGTACTTGAAAGTTGCTATCATATCACCTCTTTCCCTTCTCTCCTCTAAGCTATACATATTTAGGTCATTGAGCCTATCCTGGTAAGTTTTATTTTTTAGACCATGTACCATTTTGGTAGCCCTCCTTTGCACAGATTCAAGTTTGTTAATATCCTTCTGAAGATATGGCCTCCAGAACTGCACACAATACTCAAGATGAGGCCTAACTAATGATCTATAAAGTGGCATAAGAACCTTACTATTTCTGCTGCAAATACCTCTACCAATACATCTAAGCATTCTGCTAGCCTTACTCGCTGCATTACTACATTGTTTACTAAGTTTTAAATCATCTGAAATAATAATTCCCAAGTCCTGTTCCTCGTCTGTAACAGTCAGTAAAGTGGCATTGAGTCTGTAATTAACATTTGGATTTTTCTTCCCTAAATGCATTATTTTACACTTTGCTGTGTTAAACTTTAGATCCCAGTCGTTTGTCCAATCCTCCAATTGTTGTATATCACTTCTCATTTTGTCTACCCCCCCCTGGAACATCCACTCTGTTGCAAATTTTTGTATCATCTGCAAAGAGACATACTTTCCCCTGTAGCCCTTTGCTGATATCGCAGATAAATATGTTAAACAAAACAGGCCCCAGAACTGACCCCTGAGGAACACCACTAGTAACAGCCCCCTCTGCTGAATGAACTCCATTTACTAAGACACTTTGTTTTCTGTCCTTAAGCCAGCATTCCACCCAGTTCACAATTTTTGAATCTAGACCAAGGAGATATAGTTTGTGAATAAGTTTATTGTGTGGGACGGTGTCAAATGCTTTGCTGAAATCTAGATATGCTACATCAACTGCTCCTCCCTTGTCTAATACTTTTGTTACATAATCAAAGAAGTCAATTAGATTAGTCTGACATGATCTCCCTGAAGTAAAACCATGCTGATTTTGGTCCTCTAAATTGTTTGTCTTTATGTAAGTCATAATTCTTTCTTTTAAGAGGCTTTCCATTAATTTCCCTACTACTGAAGTTAAACTAACTGGCCTGTAGTTGCCAGATTCTTCTCTACTTCCCTTTTTATGAAGAGGTATTACATTTGCTATTCTCCAATCATCTGGGACAGCTCCTGTTAATAGTGACTGATTAAACAGATCAGTTAATGGGACAGTTAGCACTGATCGAAGTTCTTTTAAAACCCTTGGATGAATATTATCAGGACCCACTGCCTTTGTAACATTTATTTTTGATAATGCTAACAAAACCTCATCCTCTGTAAAAAAATTACTGTTAAGCTTGTTTCTATTTTGCGTAGCATCCCTTAATGTAGACATTGTATCTTCACAATCTTTAGTGAAAACAGAACAGAAGTAATCATTGAGACAGTCTGCAATCTGCTTATCTCCTTCTATTATTCTACCATCAACTGATTTCAATTTTACTATTCCTACCTTATTTTTTCTTCTTTCACTGATATATCTAAAGAATGTTTTGTCCCCATGTTTTACTGACTGTGCTATCTTCTCTTCTGCATGAGCTTTAACCTTCCTAATTAACTGCTTAGTCTTTTTTTGTTGGAGTCTCCATATTTTCATATCATCATCTGCTTGTGTGTGTCTGTAATTTTTATAAGCTATCTTTTTTGTCTTTACAGCATGTGCTACTTCTTTGGAAAACCAAATTGGTTTCCGCTTTCTTTTACTTTTACAGACATGTCTAATACAGTGTGCGGTTGCATCTAAAATGGCACCTTTCACAAATTCCCACTGTTCTTGAACCCCTGTAATAAGAGTTTTCCCCTTTAAATAGTTTTTTAGGTATTCTCCCATTAATGAAAAATCTGCTGTCCTAAAGTCTAAAACTTTTGTTTTAGTCTGGGTGGACAGTTCCTGAACATGAATACTAAACCAAACAGATTGATGATCACTGGATCCTAAGTTCTCACCTACAGACACATCTGAAACTGTATCACTGTTTGTAAGTATTAGATCTAATATAGCTTCCTTACGAGTTGGTTCCTTGACTAATTGTTCAAGTGATTCCCCTAGCAGAGATTCAAGAATATACCTGCTTCTAGCCGATCTAGCAGAAGGAATCTTCCAGTCTATATCTGGCAAATTAAAGTCCCCCAGTACTATAACCTTACCCTTCATGGTCATTTTGGTTATTTCATCTAATAACAGATTGTCCAGTTTTTCATCCTGCAATGGAGGCCTATATACAACCCCTATTCTAAAAACATTTTTATCTCCAATTTCCAAAGTCACCCAAATACTTTCCACCTCATCATTTGTTCCTACAATTTCAGTAACCTTTATATTTTCATTTACATACAAAGCAACTCCTCCACCTTTCTTACCTACTCTGTTCTTTTTAAATAACCTGTATCCAGGTATGACTATGTCCCAGTCATGCAAATCATTGTAATGGCTTATTACTTTTTACATGATTTTATCATATTAATGTCTCCATTAAGTGCATATAATAATTTATCTTTTAGATTTTAAAGAAGTTTATTGTATTGTATAATTTGGCATTGAATGCTATAAATTTTATAATGAATTATTTTAACTTATTTTATTTGTATTATTCTGGTATTTAATATAAATATTGATGGCTTAATACAACATTTTAACTTGTTTTTAACCTATTGTTTTTTTATTTTTTCCCAGACGTTATATATTTGTATATATTTTTTGAGATTTTCCGAAAACGTTTTGGTTTCTAAGTTTTGAATCTTTTGTCTGTGTCACTTTAGAAATTGATTAAAAATATTGTATATGAATGGCAGTATTAAGTTTGCACATTAACTCTGAGGAAGTTCCCTTAGAGGCATGAAACGCGTCATTTGGAGTGCAAGACTACTGTACCTTTATTAATTTTAACATTGGATCAATAAATGTTTACGTTTTTAACTATGTCATCTTTTCTGATCCTCTCCTTTAAGATATTTTTTGGATTGCATATTACTTCTCTACAGGACAGAGGAGGGGTGAAAACACATATTGGAGCAGCAGGCAGGGATGACAGAGTTATGTCAGAATGAGATGGTAGTGCATTTGCCTCTACGCTAAGGGACATAGAATGCTCACAACTGTGTTGAGACATTTTAATACACAGAGCATTTGGTGGAAGTCTAGTACCTTGCTATGATCTGTCTTCAATGCAGATTGTCTTTAACACATGTCCCACTTTGAAAGTTAATAAGATATCAATGACTGTTTGTGTACTTTTTTGAGGGATTGCCCTATCCTATATGCATCATAGTCTATATAATTCTGCAGATATTTTTACTGATCAAGATTGCTTTTTTGTCTGGCTGAAGTGTACAGTTGGTATGCACTCTGGGATAATATTAATACCTTAATTGCTATATATATATCTCTTAGGTAATCAGCTCTATAAAGGGAGGTATTTATGAAGTGAGGAAGTTGCGAGTGCTTAAGCTAGGTAGAATATCTGCCTCCTGCAATTTCTGTGAGATTTTCTCTATTTTGTAGTCTGCCCTCTTTAATAAAGTGTTTAAGTGGAATTGTATATCCCCATTTTGTTAATCTTTGTTGTCCTTTATCTAGTCTCCCTGTTAGTTCTGCGTTCATAGGAATTGGGAAAGAGGCGATCTGATGTCTGAAATTTGAGGTTTATGTGACAGAATTGTGTCCCATGAGTCAAATATGTGTTTGTGAATGTCTAATTCTGCGCATTGTGGCGGTCTAAGTGATTTGGACACCCAACACAAAGCTCCGACAGAGGGTAGTTTTAGAATGTGTGAGTCAATGGCTACCCATGCTGTTTGCCAGTCTAGAATCCTTTGTAGGATTATGGCTTCATAAAAGGTGGTGAAATTTGGAAGTCCCAGCCCCCTATTTACTGTAGGTCTGTACATATTATTCCTGTTGGTTTACTCTGTCCCCAAATAAAGGAATTGATTAGTTTCTGTAGTTGTGTGAGGAACCATCAACCATTTTGGAAGGGGGATTGGGAGCACTTGGAGGAGGTATAGGAATCTGGGTAAGGTGGTAATTTTTATACTTTGTGTTCTGCCCCACCAAGATATATGTTTCGTTGACCATAGATGCAAGTCTTGTTGTATATTGCGTAGTAGGGCAGGTAATTACTGTCAAATAGTGTTGTGGGAACTGGTGAAAGGTTGATACTGAGGTATCTCAGAGTCTTGTTCTGAAGGCTCAGGGGACATATAGATGATAGTTCCTGGAAGCCCTTTAAATTTCTGACTTCTGTGAGTTTACCGCAAAATTATTAGCCAAATTTAGTGATTTTGGTGATTTAGTATTTCTGGAATGGATTGGAATGGTGAAGTTATTGTAAAGAGCACATCATCAGCATATAATGCTATCTTAAATGCATGCGGTCCTATTTCAATGCCTTTTATCACTTTAGCTGCTAGAACTTCCATTGTTAGTATGAACAAAATTGGTGATAGGGGACATCCTTGTCTTGTGCCATTTTGTATTGTTAATGTGTTTGATAGCATTCCATTAGCTTTGACTTTAGCTGTGCGGTAGCTTTAAAGGCTTAGTATCCATGACAGCATTTTTTGGGGCCTAGTCCCACAGCTTTCAGGGTTTCTTCTAAGAAGTGCCAATTTACACGATCAAACACTTTCTCTGCGTCTATAGAAAGCCGAATGGCCTGTATATTGTTATGTTTTGTGTATGATATGTGTCAATGCCCTAATAGTATTATCTCTTGCCTCCCTGTGTGGGGCAAACCCTACTTAGTCGGTGTGAATTATGTCATGTGAGTAGTTTTGCTAAGATCTTTCCCAGCATTTTTATGTCCGTGTTAAGGAAGGAGATAGGTCTATAGCTACTCGGATTTGTGGGATGCTTAATAGGTTTTGGAAGTACCAAAATGTGTGCATTAAGCATCTCATACGGGAAGGTTTGGCCCTCATCTATTGAATGAAAAAGGTTTAGCAAATGGGGTGCTAGAATGGATTTAAATGACTTATAGTATAAATTGGTAAAGTCACCTGGTCCTGGACTTTTTCTAACTTGAAGGTCAGAGATTGCTGTAAGTATCTCTTGCAAAGTTATAGGGGAGTCTAATGCTTCTCTTTTGGAGCGTTGTATTGTGGGTAGTTTGGCATCTCTGATGTATTGTATAATTTGTGTTATAAGTTCCAAGGAATTGCTTGAGGGCAAATTATAGAGTTTAGAGTAGAATTCGCTGAAGTGGTTTGCAATTTCTTGACTATCATAAATTGGTTTATTTTCAGGGCTTATGAGGGTATGGATTTGGGTGTTGAGGGACTGGGCCTTTAATAATTTAGCTGGTAGTGAACCTGCTTTGTTCCCTTTATAGAAGTATGTTTTTTTGAGGGATAGGGCTTTTCTTTGGACTTCTTTTGTCATGATTAGATTAATTTCCTGTCTTGTTTTGGTGAGGAATAAAAGTATTGTGCAGTCTTTTTTATTATTTGTGTGCTGTAGTTCTAGTTGCCTTAAGCGTGTTGTTTTTTCCTATGAGCGTTGAGCTTAATACATTTGCCCCTCATTACAGCTTTTTGAGCTTGCCAGAGGGTGTCAGGTGTGATATCTGTTGAGGTGTTATGATTAAAAATCTCTGTTAATGATTTAAAGAGGGCTACTGATGTTAGAGGGTAATGTAGGAGTGAGTTGTCAAGTCTCCACATGTATGGGGTAATTGGGCCATCTGGCCAGTCTACTTGGAGATATGTCAGTAATTGGTCTGACCAGACAGTCAGTTGAATTTCTGTTTCCTTCACTAATGATAAGTGGTTCCAATCTATAAATATGTAGTCTAGTCTTGTGTATACTGCCCATGGGTGAGAGTAAAAGGTGTAATTGAGTTGAATTGGGTGTTGTATTCGTCAGGTATCAAGTAAGCCCAAAGAATCTAAACACTTAAAAACTGTATCAGGTGGTCTGGCCTGGGTTTGTGTAGACCCAGAAGAGACATCTAATGTGGGGGCTATTGAAATTTTTAAATCCCCTCCTAAGATCAGCATTCCTTTTGTGTGTTCAGTGACCATTGAGCAGAGGCATTGGAAAAATGTAGCTTTTCTATTGTTGGGGGCATATACATTAACCAAGGTAACTGGTTTGTAAAACAGTAGGCCAGTCACTATCAAAATTCTCCCCTAATTATCAGTAATCTTATTTTGCATTTGGAAGTAAAGATGTTTATGAATTAATATACCTACTCCATTCTTTTCAACGTTATATGAATTAAAGAAACCAATTGGGAAGTCTTTGGAGGTGAACTTCAGTTCTATACCAGAAATAAAATGAGTTTCTTGAAGGAATACAATATAATTTTTGTCTCATGTTTGTAAAAAGTCTTACCTTCTTACCTGGTCCACCTGAGTCGGCCACAGCCCTGAGGGTCATCATCAATGCAGCAAAAAACTTGAACGGTGATCTGTACAATTCTCCTAGGATGAAGAGTGGGGAGAGTCCCACTCTGAGGGTACTAAATTAAGTGAGCACAAAAATAGAGTTACAATCCAAACAACTGTATCTAAACTTACAGTGGAATAAACATTGATAACTTAAAACTTTTATAACAACAATTTTTAAACAATGTAGATAATCCGTCTTATTACAGATTTTCATATTGTTATGGGGGGGGGGGGGGGGGAATTAGACAGATCTATCTGTCGGGTCAGTCCTGTTGGGCAGTTAAATTATAACTATGCATGGGGGGTGGAAACAAGTATCCATATTTAATGGAATTTCAAAATAGTGTTCTTTTGGTAAGGAAAAAGTTCATTTTTAGGATCTCTTGTGGTTCTCATTAGGATTAAACAATTGAGGGATGTTATAGCCTCATGTAGGGTCGACTGTCATCTCATTTGTATTGCCTCTGTAGGTTGGTGAGTTTTTCTTCTTTTTCACCATTGTGATCCATTCTTTGCACTGTGGTTTAGGCACTTGATTTTTCTGTTTTGCTTTGTCGGACAACGATGGCAACGATGGTTGTGCAATATTCAGTTGCTTGCAGAAGTGATCTAAGTCTTCTGTGTCTTTGTAGATGATAGTCTTATCTTCTTTGATAACTTTTATCGAGAATGGGAATCCCCATCTATAGGGAATGTCCAATTCCTTTAGATGTTGAGTAAGGTAGCAGGCCTCCCTGCGTTTGCCAAAGTGATAGTGCTGAGATCTGTGTAGATTTGGAGGGAGTCTTCTCCAAAATACACTGTAGATTGTTTTATGGCAGCTTGCATTACGGTTCCTTATCTGTAAATTTATGACAACAGAGGATTACACCCCTGGGAGGTGCAGTGGTAGGTGGCCTAGGCCTTAAGGCCCTGTGTTTTTGGTCTAGGCTCACGTTTCCATCTGGTTCGTCTTTTAAAAGGAATTTGAACAGGTTCTGCAAATATGATGGCAGTTGTGCTGGGAGGATTTTTTCTGGTATGCCACAAATTCTTAGATTTTGGCAGCGGCCTCTATGATCCAAGTCCTCCACTTGAGATTGTAGTTGTGTTATTGTTTGATTCTGTTGTTGGAGTGCTATGGACATGGCATCTGAGGAGCTGGAAGTTTCTTCTGCCTGTTCTTCAAGTTGGAGCACTTTATTACCTAAATTGTTTATGTCTCTTTTAACTTCTGCCAAGCCGTCCTTAATGACTTTACTGACTTGGGACATGAAGGAAGAAAAATCAGCCTCGGCTCTGATTATAGGCGTATTATCCCTGTGTTGTGATGGCGCAGTTTGCTCTGCATTGTCTGCAGTATCTACTGTTATTGGATCAATTTCAGGGGAGTTCAGGGTTTCAAAGGGCTTGAAATATATATTCATCTTCCATTCACTCTTAGTTGTGCTCTGAGCTGTACTTGGGTCTTAGAAGCCATCTTTTAGTTTAGTATTGAGGTATTAGTTGTGAGGATGTGTTGTAGATTCACTGCAGTAGGGTTTTAATATAAACTGAGCCGAGAACCGGCTTTTATTTGTGCTGTAAAGTTCCTATATAAAGTTCTCCAGGTACCTGGTCCTTCATGAATACCAGTTTCTTTCAGCAATCCCACTACACTATGCTTTCACTGTTTGCTTTTGTTCTGTCTCTGTGTGTAAAGACCAATTTTAATCATATTCTAAGGGCTTCATTTACCAAGACTGACTGTTTCAGGCTTGCTTGAAACAATAGTTAAGTTGCAGTGGTTTTTAGACCTTTTATGTGGTGCACTGAAATCATACCGCTCAGATCCGATCTGCATGATTGACAGCCCCTGCTAGTCGCTAATTTGACGCCTGTGAGCAGGTGGCGGCATTGCACAACCATTGTTGGTGCAGTGCTTGTGCAATGTTAAATGCGGACAGCAAATGCTGCCCACACCACAAATCATGTCCACCCTACCAATAGGTAGGGGTTAATAGGTAGTTAATAGGTAGTTTATGGTTGTTAGTGTACTTTGTAATACTTTAGTTATGAGTTTTATGGTACAGCTTTGTAACGTAAAACTCATTACTACTGACTTTCAGGTAGCGGTACAGATCTTGTAGTTATACTCATTTAGTAACCATGAGGTATAAAAAATATAAACTGTTTCATAGCTATATAAAAAATAAACCAAAACAGCACATATCATGTAAAGAAGAGAATATGATAGTAACAATATACCAATTATCAATTTGAAAGGACATTTAGGGCTAGATTATAGTGGAACACTAATATAACAGGGGCATGTTAAATGACCAGCCATTACAAATGGCTGGTTCATGATAGTGCAAGCTCGCGGTAGCACTTTGCACTAAGAAAATTAACCAGAGGTTAATTAAAAAAATAAAAACAAAAATAAGGTTTATAAAAAACCCATAAGAGGTGCGCACAAATCACAATAAACAAAAAACATAAAATCAAATAATCAAATATCAAATACACATATGTGACAAAAAGGGATAGAAAGAGTCCAGGAAAAAATCTTCCATCAAACGGATTCTTCTCACAATAGTAAGCGGAATAGTTCGGCAGCACTCCCAAAGAAAGGATAACCTATGCAAAAGTCCTGGAAGACAAGAGAAAGGCGCCTAATCATGTGATAACATCTATCACTAATACATAAAAGGTCAGACAAGTGGCAATTCACAAGTTCCAGGAGCACACATAGTGCTATAGACAACAAGCTGAGACCTTTCAGTCGCTCGACAGACTCGTATCCGGCACCACTCAACTGGTCATGTGAGGAAGCTTCCAACTGGTGATTCGTGGAAGCTTCCACACGTGACCAGTTTAGTGGTGCCTGATACGAGACTGTGGAGCGACTGAGAGGTCATAGCTTGCTGTCTACAGCACTGTGTGTGCTCCTGGAACTTGTGAGTTGCCACTTGTCTGTCCTTTTATGTTTTGGTGATAAATGTTATCACACGAATAGGCGCCTCTCTCTTGTCTTCCAGGACTTTTGCATAATTAAAAAAATGTTCCCCAATTGCCCCCCAAAATAAAGAGTATAGTTCCTTTTCATTAATAAAATATATGAGCATTTTTTTTTAAATATAACTGCACAAAGCAGTAATAAGGGGTTAAAGTGAGCATATGTGGGGTGTTAGACAAAAAAAGGCACTGACAAGTTCCCTTATATTGTGGTCTATAGGGATGGTGTTAACACTCTAAATATATACTGTATGTATATGCTTATATACATATATATTTATGTGTTAATATGTGTATATACTCATAAAAACACATAAATATATATGTATGTATATATATATATATATATATACTGTCTACATATATATTTTTAATATGCTGCCCAATGCTGTGTGACTTACCCCCTTTACTGCGTTTAGATCTGTGCCGTGTCTATCGTGAGCGCAAAGCTTTCATGTAATGCAAACGCGTAATCTGACCCTTAAAAAAAAAAGAAATGAATATAAAGGTCACATAAAATTTTCAAATTGTAAATTAAAGTGACATAAAAAAAGCAAAATATATTTTTTTTAATTACTGCACTCTTGTTTACATACAACTATGTGCTTAACTCACTGGTTTTCAAACCTATTCTCAGGCCTCCCCAACAGGCCAGATTTTCAGGATTATCTTGGATGAGCGTAGGTTAATAACCATCGGCCAGATTACAAGTTTTACATCGCAAGTTATTTCCACCGCTCACCTTTAATAGCGCTGCTATTACAGGTTTGCAAAAAAACGGCGTTTGTGGGCAATATGGCAGCATTAAGCTCCATACCACACACTAATACCAGCGCTGCTTTGAGCTGCTTTGACGTGCTCGTGCATGATTTCCCCATAGGTATCAATGGGGAGAGCCGGCTAAAAAAAGCATAACACCTGCAATGACGGAGCGTAAAGCTCCGTAACGCAGCCCCATTGATGTCTAAGGGGAAAGAAAACTAATGTTTAAACCTAACACCCTAACATAAACCCAGAGTCTAAACACCCCTAATCTGCCACCCACGACATCGCCGACACCTACATTACACTTATTAACCCCTAATTTGCCGCCCCCAATGTCGCCGCAACCTACATAAATGTATTAACCCCTAATCTGCCGCCCCCAACGTCGCCGCTGCCACTATACTAAAGTTATTAACCCCTAAACCTCTGGCCTCCCACATCACTAACACTAAATAAATATATTAACCCCTAAACTTAACCCTAAGTCTAACTCTAACCCTAACACCTCTAACTTTAATATAATTAAAATAAATCTAAATAAAAATTACTTTTATTACCTAAATAATACCTATTTAAGACTTAATACTTACCTGTAAAATAAACCCTAAGCTAGGTAAAAGAGCTGATTTCTTTGGGGCAATGCCCCGCAAAAGGCCCTTTTAAGGGCTATCGGCAGTTTAGTGTAGGCTAGGGGTTTTTATTTTGGGGGGGCTTTTTTATTTTGATAGGGCTATTAGATTAGGTGTAATTAGTTTAAATATTTGATAATTTCTTTTTTATTTTGTGTAATTTAGTGTTTATTATTTTTTGTAATTTAGATAAATGTATTTTTTTAATTTAATTTATTTAATTTTAGTGTAATGTTAGGTTTAACTGTAAGACAGATTAGGTTTTATATTACAGGTAAATTTGTATTTATTTTTATTAGGTAGTTAGTAAATAGTTAATAACTATTTACTAACTAGTCTACCTAGTTAAAATAAATACAAACTTACCTGTGAAATAAAAATAAAATATAAGCTAGATACAATATAACTATTAGTTAAATTGTAGCTAGCTTAGGTTTTATTTTACAGGTAAGTATTTATTTATTTTTAAATAGGAATAATTTAGGTATTAATTGTAATTTTTATTTGGAATTATTTTAATTATGTTAAAGTTAGAGGGTGTTAGGGTTAGGGTTAGACTCAGGGTTAGGTTTAGGGGTTAATAACTTCAGTATAGTGGTGGCGACATTGGGACCACAGATTAGGGGTTAATAAGTGTAGTTAGCTGGCGGCGATTTTGGGGGAAGCAGATTAGGGGTTAATAACAGTAATGTAGGTTGCGGCGATGTTAGGGATACCAGATTAGGGGTTAATAAGTGTATGTAGGTGGCGACGACATTGGGGCAGCAGATTAGGGGTTAATAATATTTAACTAGTGTTTTTACGATGCAGGAGTGCGGCGGTTTTGGGGTTAATATGTTTATTATAGTGGCAGTCATGTCCGGAGCGGCAGATTAGGGGTTAATAATTTTATTTTAGTGTTTGCGATGCGGGAGGGCCTCGGTTTAGGGGTTAATAGGTAGTTTATGGTTGTTAGTGTACTTTGTAATACTTTAGTTATGAGTTTTATGGTACAGCTTTGTAACGTAAAACTCATTACTACTGACTTTCAGGTAGCGGTACAGATCTTGTAGTTATGGGCTGTACCGCTCCCTTTTTGGCCGGACAGGCAAACTCGTAATAACGGCGCTATGGAAGACCCATTGAAAAAAGACTTTTTGAAAGGTGTGGTAGTTACGTTGCGTGATGGCCAAAAAAAGTGTGCGGTACAGCTATACCTACAAGACTCGAAATAGCAGCGGTAGTGAAAAAGCAGCGTTATGAAGCTTTTTCCCTCATAACGCAAAACTCGAAATCTAGACGCTTGTTTTTTAATCAGCTGATTACTTCACCTGTGTTCCAGTTCAGATATCCTCAAAATGTGGCCTATTAGGGAGGGGGTAATCTAATGTCAAGAGGAACATGTTTGTAGCCACCAATCACCAGCTAGTTTCCTGTAGTGCATTATTGCTCCTTAGCTTTCCTAATCTAGAGGGAAAATTAAAAACATAAATATTAACACAAAACAAAGAAAGTCTCTCTTACAAGCACACAGCCCTGGGTGCTCACCAGCTGCACAGCTTTCAACAACTCGGGCAGTTAACCACAAACAAGCATGGGTGCAAAGCACATAGGGAAAATTACAAATCAAAAATATTAACACAACACATAGAAAGTCTGGCACTCTCTTGCAAGCACACAGCTAGATGTAAAGCAAAATGGAATTGTCAGTTACAGCATTTGGCCAAAATCATGATAGGTCCAGGACCACATCAACGTCTCTTCCTTCCTGGGTCCCTAACCTACAGCCACACAATCATACCTCCCAACTGTCCCAATTTTCGCGGGACAGTCCCTATTTTAGGGGTCTGTCTTGCTGTCCCGGGTTGCTAGCAATCTGTCCCGCATTGCCCCATGCATAAAAAAAAATAATTAAATTATATTGGCCCATACTCAGAAGCAGCTGGCTTTTCTCTCCCAGGGTTATATACCTGTTATATTCCTTGTAGAAAAGGAATGGTGTGTGGGTTAAGTAGGAGTAAGAATGCTGTATACCCTCTGACCTCAGGTAATGGTGACCTCTAACCCCTGGTAGTGATGACATCTAGCCCCTGGTGATTATACTAGCATTCCTTCAGTTTTATACGATGAGCAGTGCTAACACCAGGGTAAACGAACAGTGGCAGCCTCAGACTACCAGCTAAGCTGTGTAGTGTGTGTGTGTATATGTATGCATAAGTGTAGGCTATGTAGTGTGTGTGTGTATCTGCATGTATAAGTGTGTATGCATGTATAAATATAAGCTATGAAATGTGTGTATCTGCATGTATAAGTGTATACTATGTAGTGTGTGTATCTGCATGTATAAGTGTATGCTATGTAGTGTGTGTGTGTATCTGTATGTATAAGTGTATGCGATGTAGTGTGTGTGTATCTGCCTGTATAAGTGAATGATATGTAGTGGTGTCTGCATGTGTAAGTGTGTGCAATGTAGTGTGTGTGTATCTGTATGTGTAAGTGTATGCTATGTAGTGTGTGTGTATCTGCATGTATAAGTGTAAGCTATGTAGTGTGTGTGTGTATCTGTATGTAAAGTGTGTATCTGCATGTATAAGTGTATGCTATGTAGTGTGTGTGTGTATCTGCACGTATAAGTGTATGCTATGTAGTGTGTGTTGATCTGTATGTACAAGTGTAAGCTATGTAGTGTGTGTATCTGCCTGTATAAGTGTATGCTATGTAGTGTGTGTGTATCTGCATATGCAAGTGTATGCTATGTAGTGTGTTACTGTGCATTTTTGCTAACTTTAAAGGCCAGCATCTAGAATATTAATGGGGAATGCAGAGAGCAGTTTTAAAGAATCTATTATTAAATGTCCAATTAAGATAAAAATATTTAGCACTGTCTCTGCAAAGGTTAATTAAATACAGAGCTTCCATAACTATACCAGTGGGTTGAGCTTGTCTTCAACCAAATATACTGAGATACAAACAAAGAAGACACAGGCCTTTTGTAATTTCTCTAGACACATACAAAATATGGAAATGTACTACACTCTCAAGGAGAGTGCCAGACTTTCTATTGGCTAGATTACGAGTTTTGCATTATGAGCTGTGCGGTGCTAACGTGCAGTTTTTTCTCACTGCTCACTTACCTGCAGCGCTGGTATTACAGGTTTTTACAAACCCGGCGTTAAAAGGCCAGAAGTGAGCACTACACTCCAGTACCAGCGCTGCTTAAGTCAGCGGTGAGCTGGTCATACGTGTTCGTGCACGATTTCCCCATAGACATCAATGGGGAGAGCCGGCTGAGAAAAAGTCTAACACCTGCAAAAAAGCAGCGAAAATCTCAGTAACGCAGCCCCATTGATTCCTATGGGGACACTAAAGTTATATTTACAACTAAGACCCTAACATGAACCCCGAGTCTAAACACCCCTAATCTTACACTTATTAACCCCTTATCTGCCACCCCCAACATCGCCGACACCTACATTATACTTATTAACCCCTAATCTGCCACTCCGGACATCGCCGCCACCTACATTATATTTATTAACCCCTAATCTGCTGCCCCCAACATCGCCGACACCTACATTATATTTATCAACCCCTAATCTCCCTCCCCAATGTCGCCGCAACCTACCTACATTTATTAACCCCTAATCTGCCGCCCCCAACGTCGCCGCCACTATTCTAAATTTATTAACCCCTACACCTAAGTCTAACCCTAACCCTAACACCCCCTAGCTTAAATATAATTTAAATAAATCTAAATAAAATTACTATCATTAACTAAATTATTCCTATTTAAAACTAAATACTAATAGTTACATTGTATCTAGCTTAGGGTTTATTTTTATTTTACAGGCAAGTTTGTATTTATTTTAACTAGGTAGAATAGTTATTAAATAGTTATTAACTATTTAATAACTACCTAACTAAAATAAATACAAATTTACCTGTAAAATAAAACCTAACCTAAGTTACACTAACATCTAACACTACACTACAATTAAATAAATTCCCTAAATTAAATACAATTAAATAAATTAAATTAGCTAAATCCCAAAAAACAACACTAAATTACAGAAAATAAAAAACAAATTACAAGATCTTTAAACTAATTACACCTAATCTAAGAGCCCTATCAAAATAAAAAAAGCCCCCCAAAATAAAAACCCGTAGCCTAAACTAAACTACCAATAGCCCTTAAAAGGGCCTTTTGTGGGGCATTGCCCCAAAGAAATCAGCTCTTTTACCTGTAAAAAAAATTCAAAAAACCCCCCAAAAGTAAAACCCACCACCCACACAACTAACCCCCCCAAAAAAATCCTAAATAAAAAAACCTAAGCTCCCCATTGTCCTGAAAAGGGCATTTGGATGGGCATTGCCCTTAAAAGGGCATTTAGCTCTATTGCAGCCCAAAGCCCTAACCTAAAAAATAAACCCACCCAATACACCCTTAAAAAATCCTAACACTAAACCCTGAAGATTCACTTACCGGGAGAAGTCTTCATCCAGCGGCAAAATGTCCTCAACAAAACAGGCAGAAGTGGTCCTCCAGATGGGCAGAAGTGGTCCTCCAGATGGGCAGAAGTCTTCATCCAGATGGCATCTTCTATCTTCATCCTTCCGACGCGGAGTGGCTCCATCTTCAATTGCATCAGCCAATAGGATTTTTTTCTACCTTAATTCCGATTGGCTGATAGAATTCTATCAGTCAATCGGAATCTAAGAGACGCCATCTTCATGGAGATATTCATTCCAAAGAAAACGTCGTTTGAAGAGGATGCTCTGCGCCGGATGTCTTGAAGATGGAGCCACTCTGCGTCGGAAGGATGAAGATAGAAGATGACGTCTGAATGAAGACTTCTGCCCGACCACTTTTTTTTTTTTTTTTAACAGGTAAAAGAGCTGATTCCTTTGGGGCAATTGGTAGTTTAGTTTAGGTTAAGGGTTTTTTTTATTTTGGGGGGGCTTTTTTTATTTTGATAGGGCTCTTAGATTACGTGTAATTAGTTTACAGATCTTGTAATTTGTTTTTTATTTTCTGTAATTTAGTGTTTTTTAGTGATTTAGCTAATTTAATTTAATTGTATTTAATTTAGGGAATTGATTTAATTGTAGTGTAGTGTTAGGTGTTAGTGTAACTTAGGTTAGGTTTTATTTTACAGGTAAATTTGTATTTATTTTAGCAAGGTAGTTATTAAATAGTTAATAACTATTTAATAACTATTCTACCTAGTTAAAATAAATACAAACTTGCCTGTAAAATAAAAATAAACAGGTAAAAGAGCTGATTTCTTTGGGGCAATGCCAAGCAAAAGGCCCTTTTAAGGGCTATTGGTAGTTTATTTTAGGCTAGGGTTTTTTTATTTTGGGGGGCTTTTTTATTTTGATAGGGCTATTAGATTAGGTGTAATTAGTTTAAATATCTGATAATTTCTTTTTTTATTTTGTGTAATTTAGTGTTTGTTTTTGTAATTTAGGTAATTGTATTTAATTTATGTAATTGATTTAATTGTAGTGTAAGGTTAGGTGTTAGTGTAAGACAGGTTAAGTTTATTTTACAGGTAAATTTGTATTTATTTTAGCAAGGTAGTTATTAAATAGTTAATAACTATTTAATAACTATTCTACCTAGTTAAAATAAATACAAACTTGCCTGTAAAATAAAAATAAACCCTAAGCTAGATACAATGTAACTATTAGTTATATTGTAGCTAGCTTAGGGTTTATTTTATAGGTAAGTATTTAGTTTTAATAGGAATAATTTAGTTAATGATAGTAATTTTATTTAGATTTATTTATATTATATTTAAGTTAGTGGGTGTTAGGGTTAGGGTTAGACTTAGGTTTAGGGGTTAATAAATTTAGAATAGTGGCGGCGACGTTGGGGTGGCAGATTAGGGGTTAATAAATATAATGTAGGTTGCGGCGATGTCCGGAGCGGAAGATTAGGGGTTAATAAGTATAATGTAGGTGGCTGCGATGTTAGGGCCAGCAGATTAGGGGTTAATAATATTTAACTAGTGTTTGCGAGGCGGGAGTGCGGCGGTTTAGGGGTTAATGTGTTTATTCTAGTGCGGCAATGTCCGGAGCGGCAAATTAGGGGTTAAAATTTTTATTATAGTGTTTGCGATGCGGGAGGGCCTCGGTTTAGGGGTTAATAGGTAGTTTATGGGTGTTAGTGTACTTTTTAGCACTTTAGTTATGAGTTTTATGCTACAGCTTTGTAGCGTAAAACTCATAACTACTGACTTTAGAATGTGTTACGAATCTTGGAGGTAGAGGATGTACCGTTTACTTTTTGGCCTCCCAGGACAAACTCGTAATACTAGCGCTATGGAAGTTCCATAGAAAAAAGGGTTTATGAACTTTACATAAGTCGGTTTGCGGTAAGGCCAAAAAAGTGTGCAGTGCCCCTAAACCTGCAAGACTCGTAATAGCAGCGGTAGTGAAAAAGCTGCGTAAGGACCTGTTAACACTGCTTTTTCAGCTTACCGCAAAACTCGTAATTTAGCCTATGTGTTTTGCTAATATATTTGTTTTTGAAGTTTAAAAGACCATGGAGGAGCTATAGATGTAGAGTATCTAGACTTTAGCAAAGCATTTGATACTGTCCCACACAACAAACTTATTCACAATATGTATTACCTTGTAGTAGATGCTAAGGGGTCTATTTATGATAGTGCGGACGGACATGATACGATGTAGCGTATCATGTCCGCCGTACATCGATAAATGCTGACAGCATACGCTGTCGGCATTTATCATTGCACCAGCAATTCTTATGAACTGCTGGTGCAATGCCGCCCCCTGCAGATTCGCAGCCAATCGTCCGCTAGCAGGGGGTGTCAATCTACCCGATCGTATTTGATTGGGTTGATTTCTGTCCGCCGCCTCAGAGCAGGCAGACAGGTTATGGAGCAGCGGTCTTTAGACCGCTGCTTCATAACTTGTGTTTCTGACGAGCCTGAAGGCTCACCAGAAACAAGGGCCTTCAAGCTCCATATGGTGCTTGATAAATAGGCCCCCAAAGGGTAGATTTAATAAGCAGTGAATGCTGCTTTCTACTCCCGAAGTTTCCGTCTTGCCGGAAACTTACGATAAGAAGCAGCGGTCGTAAGGTGGCAGACTGCAATTATCCCGATCTGATTGGGATGATTGACACCCCCTGCTAGAGGCAGCATTGCACAAGCATTTCACAAGAAATGCTTGTGCAATGTTAAATGCAGACAGCATATGCTGTCGGCATTTAGTGATGTCAGGCAGACGTGATTCACTACAGCGAATCATGTCCGCCCAGCATATGATAAATTAACCCCTAAGACTGTTAAGTGGGTAGAATGTGAAAAAAATGTGTAGAAATATATTAGCAGCAGAAAAAACAATGTTCTTATGCTGGCACTTTACAAATCACAAGTTAGGCCTCATCTTTTATTAGAAGTATTTTTGCTAAACAGGTATATTACAAAAATGCCTCTATTCAAAATTGAAATGCATCCATGTGGATTCCAATTTTAGCTGGAATATCCTTTTAATAAAATGGAAGCTGAAAGCATTTCCCACAAATAAGAAATAACAAATATGGGGTTACAATCTTAAATTAGAGGGTAGCAAATTCAGAAGAAATGAGAGGAAGCTGTTTTTTTTACATAAAGCGTGGTGGATTCATGAAATCAAGTAGAGGTGGTAAACACATTGGGGCCTATCTATCAAGCTGTTGGAGCTTGAGGGCCCGTGTGGCTCGCCAGAAACACCAGTTATGAAGCAGCGATCTAAAGACCACTGCTCCATAACCTGTCTGTCTGCTCTGAGGAGGCGGACACTCATCGCCGCAATTCAACCCAAATACGATCGGGTTGATTGACATCCCCCTGCTAGCGGCCGATTGGCGAATCTGCAGGGGGCGGCATTGCACCAGCAGTTCACAAGAGCTGCTGGTGCAATGCTGAATGCGGAGAGCGTATTGCTGATCGGATCATGTCGGACAGACACATAATAAATAGGCCCCATAGACTGTCAACAAATTAAAAAATCCCTGAAACACACATAAGGCTATCCAAAGAAATACGTATCATGTAACATGAATAGACTTGATGGGCCTTTCGTTTCTTATCTATCAACAAATTCTATGTTTCCCTATGGGTTTTGCACCCAAACTGATCTGGGGTTAACTGCAGTAACAATGTGTACCCAGTCCAGTTTGATAGTGCAGTTCATTTCCATGTTTCGTATGTGTGTTGGGCAGCAAAACCCAAGCACAAGCACTTCACTTTAAATACCTTACGGCTAGATTACGAGTTTTGCGTTATGAGGGGTGCAGTGCTAACTTGCAAGTTATTGTCACCGCTCACTTCCCTACAGCGCTGGTATTACAGGTTTACAAAAACCCTGCGCTATAAGGCAAAAAGTGAGCGTAGAGCAAAATTGTGCTCCATACCGCACTCCAATACCAGCGCTGCTGAAAGCTGCGGTGAGCTGGTTTTACGTGCTCATGCACGATTTCCCCATACACATCAATGGGAAGACCCGGCTGAAAAAAAGCCTAACACCTGCAAAAAAGCTCCTTAACGCAGCCGCATTGATTCCTATGGGGAAACTAAATTTATGTTTACACCTAACACCCTAACATGAACCCCGAGTCTAAACACCCCTAATCTTACACTTATTAACCCCTAATCTGCCGCCTCTGACATCGCCGACACCTACTTTATATTTATTAACCCCTAATCTGCCGCCCTGATATCGCTGACACCTACATTATATTTATTAACCCCTAATCTGCTGCCCCAACATTGCCAACACCTACATTATATTTATTAACCCCTAATCTCCCGCCCCAAATGTCGCCGCAACCTACCTACACTTATTGACCCCTAATCTGCCACCCCCAACGTCGCCGCCACTATAATAAACATATTAACCCCTAAACCGCCGCACTCCCACATCACAAACACTAGTTAAATATTATTAACCCCTAATCTGCCGCCCCTAACATCACCAACACCTACCTACATTTATTAACCACTAATCTGCCGCCCCCAATGTCGCCGCCACTATAATAAACATATTAACCCCTAAACCGCCACACTCTCGCATCACAAACACTGGTTAAATATTATTAACCCCTAATCTGCTGCCCCTAACATTGCCGCCACCTACCTACATTTATTAACCCCTAATCTTCCACTCCACTATACTAAATTTATTAACCCTTAAACCTAAGTCTAACCCTAACACCCCTTAACTTAAATATAATTAAAATAATTCTAAATAAAACTTACTATCATTACCTAAATAATTCCTATTTAAAACTAAATACTTGTAAAATAAACCCTAAGCTAGCTACAATATAACTAATAGTTACATTGTAGCTAGCTTAGGTTTTATTTTTATTTTACAGGCAAGTTTGTATTTATTTTAACTAGGTAGAATAGTTACTAAATAGTTATTAACTATTTACTAACTACCTAGCTAAAATAAATACAAATTTACCTGTCTTACACTAACACCTAACCTTATACTACAATTAAATAAATTACATAAATTAAATACAATTACCTAAATTACAAAAACAAACAAACACTACATTACACAAAATAAAAAAATAAATGATCAGATATTTAAACTAATTACACCTAATCTAATAGCCCTACCAAAATAAAAAAGACCCCCCAAAATAAAAAACCCTAGCCTAAACTAAACTACCAATAGCCCTTAAAAGGGCCTTTTGCGGGCATTGCCCCAAAGAAATCAGCTCTTTCACCTGTAAAAAAAATATAAACAACCCCCAGTAAAACCAACCACCCACACAATCAACCCCCCAAATAAAAACCTAACAAAAAAAAACCTAAGCTCCCCATTGCCCTGAAAAGAGCATTTGGATGGGCATTGCCCTTAAAAGGGCATTTAGCTCTTTTTCAGCCCAAAAGCCCTAATCTAAAAATAAAGCCCACTCAATAAACCCTTAAAAAACTAACACTAACCCCAAAAGATCCACTTACAGTTTTTGAAGACCCGACATCCATCCTCAACGAAGCGGCAGAAGTCCTCATCGAAGCCGGCAGAAGTCTTCATCCAAGCCTGCAGAAGTCTTCATCCAGACGGCAACTTCTATCTTCATCCATCCATTCGGCACAGAGCGGCTCCATCTTCAAGACATCCGGCACAGAGCATCCTCTTCAATCGAAATCTTCTTGCAGAATGAAGGTTCCTTTAAATGACGTCATCCACGATGGCGTCCCTTGAATTCCAATTGGATAATAGAATTCTATCAGCCAATCGGAATTAAAGGTGAAAAAATCCTATTGGCTGATGCAATCAGCCGATAGGATTGAGCTTCAATCCTATTGGCTGATCCAATCAGCCAAAAGGATTGAGCTTGCATTCTATCAGCTGATTGGAACAGCCAATAGAATGTAACCTCAGTCCTATTGGCTGATTGGACCAGCCAATAGGATTCAAGCTCAGTCCTATTGGCTGATTGCATCAGCCAATAGGATTTTTTTCACCTTTAATTTCGATTGGCTAATAGAATTCTATCAGCCAATCGTAATTCAAGGGACTCCATCTTGGATGATGTCACTTAAAGGAACCTTCATTCTGCAAGAATACTTCGATTGAAGAGGATGCTCCGCGCCGGATGTCTTGAAGATGGAGCCGCTCCGCGCCAGATGGATGAAGATAGAAGATTCCGTCTGGATGAAGACTTCTGCAGGCTTGGATGAAGACTTCTGCTGGCTTCGAAGAGGACTTCTGCCGCTTCTTTGAGGATGGATGTCGGGTCTTCAAAAACTGTAAGTGTATCTTCGGGGGTTAGTGTTAAGTTTTTTTAAGGGTTTATTGGGTGGGTTTTATTTTTAGATTAGGGCTTTTGGGCTGAAAAAGAGCTAAATGTCCTTTGAAGGGCAATGCCCATACAAATGCCATTTTCAGGGCAATGGGGAGCTTAGGTTTTTTTAGTTAGGTTTTTATTTGGGGGGTTGGTTGTGTGGGTGGTGGGTTTTACTGTTGCGGGGTTGTTTGTATTTTTTTTACAGGTAAAAGAGCTGATTTCTTTGGGGCAATGCCAAGCAAAAGGCCCTTTTAAGGGCTATTGGTAGTTTATTTTAGGCTAGGGTTTTTTTATTTTGGGGGGCTTTTTTATTTTGATAGGGCTATTAGATTAGGTGTAATTAGTTTAAATATCTGATAATTTCTTTTTTTATTTTGTGTAATTTAGTGTTTGTTTTTGTAATTTAGGTAATTGTATTTAATTTATGTAATTGATTTAATTGTAGTGTAAGGTTAGGTGTTAGTGTAAGACAGGTTAAGTTTATTTTACAGGTAAATTTGTATTTATTTTAGCTAGGTAGTTAGTAAATAGTTAATAACTATTTAGTAACTATTCTACCTTGTTAAAATAAATACAAACTTGCCTGTAAAATAAAAATAAAACCTAAGCTAGCTACAATGTAACTATTAGTTATATTGTAGCTAGCTTAGGGTTTATTTTACAGGTAAGTATTATTTTTAAATAGGAATTATTTAGGTAATGATAGTAAGTTTTATTTAGATTTATTTTATTTATATTTAAGTTAGGGGGTGTTAGGGTTAGAGTTAGACTTAGGTTTAGGGGTTAATAAATGTAGGTAGGTGGCGGCGATGTTAAGGGTGGCAGATTAGGGGTTAATAATATTTAACCAGTGTTTGTGATTTGGAAGTGCGGCAGTTTAGGGATTAATATGTTTATTATAGTGGCAGCGATGTCGGGAGCGGCAGAATAGGGGTTATTCATTTTATTTTAGTATTTGTGATGCGGGAGGGCCTCGGTTTAGGGGTTAATAGGTAGTTTATGGGTGTTAGTTTACTTTTTAGCACTTTAGTTATGAATTTTATGTTACAGCTTTGTAGCGTAAAACCCATAACTATAGACTGTCAGTTTACGGTATGGATTTTAATGGTATTGGCTGTATCGCTATCTTTTTGGCCTCCCAGGCAGACTCATAATAACTGCGCTATGGAAGTCCCATTGAAAAAGGTTGCGTTACGGCCAAAAAAGTGTGCGGTACAGATATACCTGCAAGACTCGTAATACCATTGGTAGTGAAAAAGAGCCTTAACGCTGCTTTTTCACCCATACCGCAAAACTCTACTAAAGTAGAAATATAGGAGAGAGATGACTTAAAGAATTGGAGCATGTCACAATTCTAATTTAGTTTATTGTTATTAGTGCGGACCCTCAAAATTGTAAATGTATAGCAATAAAGAAAGATTGGACAGGATTTAGGAAAATCCTATATAAAGTGAGGGGATACTGCACTCTTTTAATAAAAAATATCGATTTTATTGATGTATTCCAAAAAGTTGCATTGTTAGTAAACTATCTATATACAAAACTATACATATAAAACATTCCTATGCACATAGCTGGCCAGCCAATATATATATTCATTAAAGGCTCATATAAACAAATAGAACAATCCTAAGCATAAAAAATGCATAACACACTAGAATAGATGTACAGGTGTATACTAGGACTGTGAGCAATGTCCCAAATCAGAACACATAAATTTCAAGGCAAGATGCTTTAAAGGGACAGTAAACACCAGAATTTGTTGTTTAAAAAGGTAGATAATCCCTTTATTACCCATTCCCCAATTTTGCATAACCAACACAGTTATAATAATATACTTTTTACCATTGTGATTACCTTGTATCTATGGCTCTGCAAACTGCCCCCTTATTTCAGTTCTTTTGACAGATTTGCATTTTTAGCCAATCAGTGCTTGCTCTTAGGAGCTTCACGTGCCTGAGCTCAATGTTATATACATGAAACACATGAACTAACGCGCTCTAGTAGTGAAAAACTGTCAAAATGAATTCAGATTAGAGGTAGCCTTCAAAGTCTAAGAAATTAGCATATATACCTCCAAGATTTAGCTTTCAACTAAGTATCCAGTTCATGGAATAATAGTCATATAGGCCCGATACTTAAATGTCAATGACAATTTCTGAGATTGTTGCACACCAAAGCTACACTGTAGCGTTTCTCAGATTTCATAAAGCCTGTAGAAAAAAATAGAAAGTAACACAGAAGACGATGGTAACCATAGTTACTGCTGTTTGCCGCAGAATGCTTCAACACGTCTAGAGACTAAGCAACACTTTGCCGTCTCGTGCAAACGCACATTTCCAACGCACGTTTCTCTCCCATATGCTCCTACAAACAGGGCCCTCGTCAGGGCTACTTTTTGTGATACAGGGGCTACCTGTATCACAAAAAGTAGCTCTGACAAAGCCCCTGTTTGTAGGAGCATATGGGGAAGAAACGTGTATTGGTAAGCTCCTGATCATTTGCACACTCTGCTGCCAAGTCTTATAACTCTGCAATGTCAACCGACACATGTTAGATGAAAGAGAAACAGAGGAAAAATGCCCTTTAAAATCTGCTGATGTGAAAAAAGTATTTGTATTCCTGCACCAAAAGTCTTCTAATATCTGTCCCAGAAGGAGAAAGTGACGTATGGACAATCCCGTCTGCTGGGCAGATCAGTAACGAATTACCAAACAGGCAGCCTTGGAAGACCTAAAAATTGGGGTCCTCCCAACACTCAACTGACCGCTATCCTTTGGAAATGTGTAGCCCGACGCGGCTGAATGGCGTTGGACCAAACGCATACCGACACAGGTTCCTTACAGTGAAGCGGGTAAGGACATCCTCACGAAAGACATTTGACAGAGGGCATCGATGTGCCAGCTTGCATGAGACAGCAAAGTGTTGCTTAGTCTGTAGACGTGTTGAAGCATTCTGCGGCAAACAGCAGTAACTATGGTTACCATCGGCTTCTGTGTTACTTTCTCTTTTTGCTACAGGCTGAGATGCAGCTATTTGTTTATATGAGACATCAATGAATATATATTGGCTGGCTGGCCAGCTATGTGCATAGGAATGTTTTATATGTATAGTTTTGTATAGATAGTTCACTCACAATGCAACTTTTTTAAATGCATCAATACATTTGATATTTTTGATTAAAAGAAAGCTGTAACCCCTCGCTTTATACAGGATTTTCCTAAATCCTGTCCAATCTTTCTTTTTTTGTGATACATTAAGAATACCAAAGATTAATGTGATATCTATGATGAGAATTTACCCCATCATCCTTATTGAATAAAAGCAGAAAAATATTGATACAAAGTGAAAAAAGGTTTATTATTGATACTCAGCTTTAAGGTTTGTTTCCAGAAATTCTCAATGCTCGTTATTTAATGTAGGACCTCCTAATTCTGGGTAACAAAGTAAATCAAATTACTTGAAAATTCTTGCCAGTGTCGTTCTTAAAAGGAACATGTACAAAAAGGAAACATACTAATGTGTTAGAGCATTCTATTATTATACTATATTGCTCTACTGTAGCCTAACTTCTGATGAACCGGAGGCATGTGTGTAGCCCCCAATAAACAGCTAGCTCCCAGTAGTATATTATTACTCCTTATTTTTAGTCTACACTCAAATTATTCTTGTTTAAAAAGATAGATAATAGACATGTGTGTTTCATTTCGTTCTGACTCAAATTTCGGACAAATTTGCCAAATTCGGAGACTCAAATCGATTCAAATTTCTGAATTACCCTAGCAACAAAACTAAACTAATCCGAATGCATTTGTAACAAATAAATCCAAATTAGTTTCATTCGAATGGCCATGGACTAATCACAATTCAGTATAAAAATTAAATTTAGTGAGATTTAGTGAGATAGAACAGTGAAATAATTCCATTTGTGTAACTTGGAACCATCTGGATCAACATAACATAAGAATCTGAACATACAGAACTTCCTAATTTATGAATCGAATCTGCAATGAATACATACGAATACATCAGAATTTATTTGAATCTGAATGAATCCGAAACTAATACGTTCAAATGTATCCAAATTCAAATCGATCCTAAACAAAATTAAAAAAAATCTGTATTGGTCCGTAAAGAAACAAATTTTTCCGCTGTGCACATGTCTAATAGATAAAGGGGTCTATTTAACAATGGTCTGTCGGACCTTATCCGACAGTGTGGATCAGGTCTGACAGCCCTCGCTGAATGCGGAGAGCAATACGCTCTCCGTATTCAGCATTGCACCAGCAGCTTTTGTGAGCTGCTGATGCAACATTGCCCCCTGCATATTTGCGGCCAATCGGCCACCAGCAGGGAGGGTGTCAATCAACCCGATCGTACTCGATCGGGTTGAATTGTGGTGATGTCTGTCCGCCTGCTCAGAGCAGGCGGACAGGTTATGGAGCAGTGGTCTTTAGACCGCTGCTTCATAACCGGCGTCTCTGGCGATCCAGAAACACAGGCCCTCAAGCTCTATCCGGAGCTTGATAAATTGGCCCCAAAGCCTTTACTACCCATTCCCCAGCAGTTATATAAATATACTTTATAACATTTAAACCTCTAAATGTCTGCCTGTTACTAAGCCACTACAGACAGCCTCTTATCACATGCTTTTTTATTTGCTTTTCACAACAGGAGACTGCTAGTGTTCACGCCAGAGGAGTTATTTAAGAGTTAGTACAACACAGTACTAAAAGTCAATACATAATAAATAAAAATTAATGTGATCAGGGGGCTGTCAGAAGATGCTTAGTTACAAGGTAATAACAGAGGAAAAAAATATGTTTATATAACTGTGTTGGTTATGCAAAACTGGAGATTGGGTAACAAAGGGATTCTCTATTTTTTAAAACAATAAAAATTCTATTGTAGACTATCCCTTTAAAGAGATACTAAATCCAATTTTTCTTTCATGATTCAGATAGAGCAGGCAATTTTAAGCAACTTTCTAATTTACTCCTATTATCAATTTTTCTTTATTCTCTTGGTATCTTTATTTAAAAAACAGGAATGTAAAGTTTAGGAGTTGGCTCATTTTTGGTTCAAAACCTGGGTTATATTTGATTATTGGTTTGTTGAATGTAGTTGCCAATAAGCAAGCACTATCCAGGGTGCTGATCCTAAAATGTGCCAGCTCCTAAGCTTTACATTCCTGGTTTTAAAATAAAGATAGCAAGAGAACAAAGACAATTTGATAATAGGAGTACATTAGAAAGTTGCTTAAAATTGCATGTTCTATCCGAATCATGAAAGAAAAAATGTGGGTTTAATATCCCTTAAACCCTACCTAGGTAAGATTTTAAACAAAGGATAACATTAAAATGAAGTAAACGTGATAGTATAAGTAATTGGAAAAGTTTCTTAAAATTGTGTGCTCTGTTTGAACCATTAGAGGCCCATTTATCAAGCTCCAAATGGGCCTCTAATAGTTCAAAGACCGCTGCTCCATAACCGTGTCAGCCTGCTCTGATGAGGCGGACAGAGATCGCCACAATTCAACCCGATCGAGTATGATCGGGTTGATTGACACCCCCTGCTGGCGGCCGATTGGCTGCGAGTCTGCAGAGTGCGACGTTGCACCAGCAGCTCACAAAAGCTGCTGGTGCAATGCTGAATACGGAGAGCGTCTGCAGAGGGCGGAGTTGCACCAGCAGCTTACAACAGCTGCTGGTGCAATGCTGAATACGACAGCGATGTCTGTCGGACCTGATCCGCACTGTTGGATCAGGTCCGACAGACATTTGATAAATAGGCCTCTATGTTTAATTTTACTTTCATGTCCTTTTAAATATTTAAATATAATTTTGCTTATAGTTGCAATGTTTGGTGTTAGTGAATTAGAGATGAACTATGCTCATTGTCTGGATTATTAAACTTTTAAGGTTTCTCAAGTGAGATTCTAATGGTAGCAGACAAGAAGATTCTGATTCTTCGGGTTACACGCTTATACGTGGTTAGAGTGTGTAGTTCATAAATTCTTTAACAAATGTGTTCATGTTATACCTCAGAGACACACTAGGAATTGGATTTACAAATTGTAACAAGTCTTCTTAAATTTTAAATAAGTGAAAAATGAAGTTTAACATCAAATTGGACACAACCCAGGAACTATAGAAGTGTGTCCAAACAGCCAAAATAAACAGCAGATTCAGTTTTAGCGTGCATGTTATACATGGTAAAAAGAACAATAATTCTCTTGAGTTGATATAATCAGGCTAAATAATCAAATAATGTTCAGAGTGTATATGTGTATTTTAGCAGAAAATATTAAAAATAGATCTATGAGAAACCACAGAAATGGCAAAGACATTGGTAATGGTTTCCTAAAGAAAAAATAATATAGAATGCCAATCCTACTTCATTCTTGTTTTGAGATAATTTGTAGTTATATATGAAATATGAAGTTTAGCTTTCAGAATTCATTACATAGGTTTATTTTATTTTTTTTCTTCATTTTTGCTTCTTTGCCACTAGAAATCATCTATTTCAGAGACTCAGTTTACTAACTTATGTTTCTGAAATTATTTTCAGTTTGTTTTTTTGTCTCTGTTACTTGTCTCTATGGTATATGGACACTCGGAAATAATAATTATACCACTGAGGAAGGAGGGAATTGCAGTCCTGTAATTTCGTACATAGCCTCAACACCCACTGAGCCTGACAGAGCTTGCAGGTATGTGAGCTAGAGTCTTATTTAAGTCTAAAATAAATGCCTGTTTCATGCTATGATATGTTTAATTTTCCTAGGTTTCTTGGATAATATTACTTGAGTGGATTATTTTTATGATTCAGATAGAACATGCAATTTTAAGCAACTTTCTAATTTACTCCTACTATCATTTTTTCTTCGTTTGATTGCTATCTTTATTTGAAAAGCATAAATGTAAAGCTTAAGAGCCAGCCCATTTTTGGTTCAGCACCTGCGTTGCACTTACTAATTGGTGGCTAAATGTAGTCACCAATAAGCAAGCGCTATCCAGGTTGCTGAACCTAAAATGGGCCGGCACCAAAGCTTTACATTCCTACTTTTCAAATAAAGATAGCAAGAGAACAATAGGAAAATAGGAGTAAATTAGAAAATTGCTTAAAATTGCATGCTCTGGCATCTATTTATCAAGCCGTCAACCGCAAATACGCTGGAGTTTCGCAGCATATTTGTGGCGAGACTGATTCGCCTTAGTTATCAAACCATACAAACCGGCAAAAGTAGAATTTGGTGAAGTAACATACGATCCGCCAGACTCAGTCTGACACAGATCAATGCTTACGTCACTCCAGATGTTCCAAATGCAAGTTTGGCACAATCTAACTACTTTTGCTAGTTATCAAATAACTACCAGGTACGCTCGGCATTATTCCGGCCCAGCGTACCTGGTTTCCGCCTGGAGGCAGCGGATACCATAGGAATCAAAGGGAGTCTGAAAGCAGCGAAAGCTTCTGTTCGCTGCTGCCAGATATCCCATTGATTCCTATGGTAATGTCTACACCTAACACCCTAACATGTACCCGAGACTAAACACCCATAATCTGCCCCCCCTACACTGCCGCAACCTAGATTATACTTATTAAAGTGTTTAACCTCTAAACCGCTGCTCCCGGAGCCCACCGCCACCTACATTATACTTATTAACCCCTAATCTGCCCCCCTACACCGCCGCCACCTACATTATATTTATTAACCCCTAATCTGCCCCCCTAAACCGCCGCCACTATATTAAATGTATCAACCCATAAACCTAAGTCTAACACTACCCCTAACACCCCCTAACTTAAATATAATTTAAATAAATCGAAATAAATTATTCCTATTTAAAACTAAATACTTACCTATAAAATAAACCCTAAGATAGCTACAATTTAACTGATAGTTACATTGTTGCTATTTTAGGATTTATTTTTATTTTACAGGCAACTTTGTATTTATTTTAACTAGGTACAATAGTTATTAAATAGTTATTAACTATTTAATATTTACCTATTTAAAATAAATACAAAAGTACCTGTAAAATAAAACCTAACCTAAGTTACAATTACACCTAACACTACACTATAATTTAATTAATTACCTACATTAACTACAATTAGCTACAATTAAATAAAATTAAATAAAATTATCTAAAGTACAAAAAAAACAAACACTAAATTAAAGAAAATAATAAAATAATTACTAGATTTTTTTTTTTGTAATCAACTATTTTATTGAGTTTTCAAACAAATATCCAGGAGGGGTAACATTACAAACTGTTAGACACATTACAGTAGCGTATTCACATATACGTAAGCAGGCAGTTCGAGTGATTGATGTTATCTAGTTCCAAGTCACCAATCTTATCTTACTAATATCATGGTTGCAGTCAATTGTACATAAGCAATTAAGTACTTCATATAGAGGTACAACTACTGAGGGGGGGTTACACACCGTCTATACATTTGACATAAGTTCTGACAATTCTATCAACACATATATTTTCATTTCATTACATGGAGTAAGAGGTATAGAGTGTTATATTGCTATATGTCATACTGTGTCAGTGAGAAGGTCTCTGTTCCCAAATGTACAGAATGTCTGCAATAAAATCTTGTTGTCCCGCATATGTGTAGTGTATTTTTTCCAATGATAAAATGTGATCCACTTCTCTTAACCACATGGGTAAGTCAGGTGTTTGTGTAGATTTCCAGAACCGGGGTATAAGGCGTTTGGCGCAGTTAAGTAGACAAGAGAATAATTTTTTACGGTAAGGGCAAGAAATTGAGGGGGTGTCATTTAACAAAACCATACTATGAGAGAGTGTGATGGAAAGCCCTAGTGTTGCATTAATGTATTTAGTTATGTCCTCCCAATACTTTTGAAGAAGGGGGCATGACCACCAGATGTGTGAGAGAGTCCCTATATTTCCGCATTTCCTCCAGCACAGAGGGGAGGAACATGGAAAAATACTGTGAAGACGGTGTGGAGTTAGATACCATCTTGACAGTAGCTTATAGTTCATCTCTGCAAACACCAAGGATATGGATGATTTTTTGGTTTCTATGAAAATATGACTCCACTGAGTATCTGTGAGGGTAATGCCAAGTTCCCCTTCCCATTTAGATATGTATGATGGTCGTTTAGTTGGGAACGAACCTCTAAGAAGCTTATAGATCATAGAGATGTGGGACCTGTTCAAGGCTGTGGTTGTGCACAATTTTTCAAAGGGGTGCAAGGGTCTGGTCAGGTCATCTGTGAATTGGCTATTTAGTATGGCATGTCTCAGTTGTAGGTAGGGGAACCAGAGATGAAATGGGGGACCTAAGATTTGCGAGAGTTCTAACTGGGAGCGGATTTGCCCATTCTTAAGTGCCAGGTGGGCTGGGACATTAGAGGGAGAATTATCAACTGTCGGAGTTTGTAGGGTCTGTGGTTGTATTAGAAGGGGGTTATTGAGGACAGGGGTTAGAGGGGATGGTATAGTTGAGATAGGATTGTTTAAGGCTAATGTTTTATCCCATACCCTTAGTGTTGCTGCCACGTAGTAGTTAACCTTAACTTCTGGGGGTCTATGCTTGGCTGGGATCCAGCACAAATCTCCAAGATTATAACCACCCGTCAAGTAGGATTCCAACTGCACCCAAGGTTTTTCATGCGAGGAGTGTTTCCATGCCACAATTCGCGCTAGGTGGGCTGCCCTAAAGTATGCTGCAAGATTCGGTGCGCTTAGACCACCATGTTCTCTATCAAGGTACAGGGTGTTTTTATTCACTCTAGTGCGTTTTTGAGCCCATATAAAGGAATCAAATACTTTTTGTTGTTGTATTAAATAAGTTTGGGGAATGTCCAAGGGAAGGACCTGAAACAGGTACAAGAATTTAGGGATGATGCTCATTTTTAGTGTATTAATGCGGCCCATCCACGAGATGTGACCCTGCTTATGCCACGTCTCTAGAGATGTTTGAGTTTCTTTTTGTAATGGGATGTAGTTGAGGTCGAACAGGTCAGACTGAATAGGGGATATATCTATACCTAAATAATGAATGATATTGGTTATCTGAAAGGTAGTGTATGTTTTAATAAAACCCAGTTCCTCATCTGTTATGTGAAGGGGCAGGAGCTTCGACTTCTCCATATTAATAGAGAAGTTTGAAACCCTTTTATAGTTCGCTAATTCTGTCAGTAGCGCTGGTAGCGAAGTGGAAGGTGAACGAATAGTAAATATGATGTCATCCACGTATAGTAAGCACTTCTGGCAGGCTGGCCCGAAGGGCATGCCCTCAATTCCGGCGTTATCTCTTACTCTGGTTGCAAGGACTTCTACTGTTAGGGCAAACAATAATGGGGATAGGGGACACCCCTGTCTCGTACCATTTCTGATAGGAATTTTCTGAGATAAGATATTGTTAGCGCTAATACGAGCAGAGGGGCAGTTATATAGTGCTTTAATACGGGAGATCAAGTTAGCTGAGAAGCCAAATTTCGACAGGGTGGCCCACAGGAAATCCCAGTCCACCCTGTCGAAGGCCTTCTCTGCATCAGTGGAAAGTAGAATTAGGGGGGATTTAATGATATTGGCAGTGTGTATGGTCTGTAGTAGTCGTATCGTATTATCTTTGGCCTCTCTCCCTGGTATAAAGCCGACTTGATCGGTGTTAACCAACGTGGGCAGAATATTATTGATTCTGGTGGCCAATATATTCGCGTATAACTTAATATCAATGTTGATCAGAGATATTGGACGATAATTTGTAACTAATTCCGTATTTTTACCGGGCTTAGGAATAACCAAGATGGTAGCCTCCAGTTGAGACTGTGAGAAATGACAGTCATGATCCAAAGCGTTGTACATTGCTAAAAGATGGGGGCTCAGGAGGGTCTTGAATAGGTGATAAAAATTAGGGGTGAATCCATCTGGGCCGGGGGCTTTGCCCTGTGGGAGGTTTTTTATGGCCACTAGTATTTCGTGCATTGTGAGAGGCGAGTCTAAGGACTCGTTACTCTCTACAGTGAGGGTGGGGAGTTTAATGTAAGATAAATAATTATTGATCATATCTGTTTTGGTTATAGGATCAGCTTGTGGTAGGTTGTATAAAGATGAGTAATAGGATGCAAACAGATTCACTATATCCGAGTTTTTAACGAGTGGGGTGCCTGATGAGTCCACTATTTTGGGGATAAAGGCTTTATAACCGTTCTTTCTGAGGGACCTGGACAATAAGCGGCCGGATTTATTACTTTCAACGTAAAATTTTGATTTAGTGGTGATTGCCCTCAGGTGAGCAGTCTTGACTAGGTATTGGTTAAGATCCTCTCTAGCCAGTCGCGACTGTAAAAGAAGACTTGGGGAGAGGGGGTTCTGTTTCAAGGCTTTTTCGCAGTTTTGAAAGTTGGTCGTTAGTGTGAGGTATTGTGCTGCCCTCTGTTTGCGCTGCCTATGGGTGTGATCTAATATCACTCCTCTGATGTAACACTTGTAGGCCTCCCAGTTATTAGAAGCCGATGTAGCCCTTGGGTCATTAAAAGCAAAGAATTCAGTAGTTTTCTCGACTACATCGGTTGTGACAAGTGGTTCAGCCAGTATGTGATCATTAAGTCTCCAGTGTTGCTGGTGCTGTGGTCTAGAAGACCAGGAAAACATGGAACATACCATGCTGTGGTCTGACCATGAGGTATGATACAGTCTGGAGTTAGTTAGTGATGTAAGGGTATTTTGGTCGCAGAGAAGATAGTCAATCCGGGAATAGGAGTGTTGTGGGTGAGAGAAGAATGTAAAATCTTTTGTGGAGGGGTGTGTGATCCTCCAAGTGTCGAACAAAGGTATTTTCTTGATGGCTTGCCAATTTGCTTTTATTTGACTATATCTCATGTATGATTTGCCCGATGAGGTGTCTAATGCCGGGTTAAAAGGGAAGTTGAAATCCCCCCCCAATATTATTGGGCCCTTGGCTACATCCACTAGGTGGTTGATAACTGTGCGGAAAAAGGAAAGGGCGGGCGGTTGGGTGCATAGATATTGGCTAGGGTAATCGGTCTACCATAGTAAAGGCCAACAAGAATCAACATTCTGCCCTCATTATCTTGGTATTTATGTAGGAGAACGAAGGATGTTCCCCTTTTAAAAGAGATACATACTCCGTTGTGTTTTTTTGGTCCTGAGTTAAGAAAATGTTGGTCATAGTAGTAGTGTGATAGAGCTGGTTCTTTTCTTTTTTTAAAGTGTGTCTCCTGTAGCATAACAATGTCTAGTTGCTTTTTATAGAAGTCGTGAAACGCTAAAGAGCGTTTTTGTGGGGATAATAGGCCTTTAACATTTTGTGAGGCTATTTTGAAGTGACTTATTGTGGCATTGCGTGCCATAGGCGCTTGGATTGGTGTACAAGTGGGCTGCAATGCACTTGACAGAGCTTTTTGGTTGTGTTCAAGTGTTGAAGATTTAAACCACTCTAACAGCTAACTGGATGTGTCTATTTTCCAACTAAATTGAGGAGAGAAAAAGAAAGAGGAGGGAGGGGGGAGTTTCAAAGACAATAGGGAAGTTTAGTGGGAGGGGGAGAAGAAGCCCGACGGGAGTATTCCGTCTGAGGAAAGAGAACAGGAAAAGTAAGTTAATAAGTAAAACAGAGGGAGGTAGGACGGCCCAACGGGGCCCCCCCCCCAACAGGTCTAGTATCTGATATGTTATGTAGTGCGTTCTAACTGGGGTTTCACATCAAGGGAGTCAATGTGTGCTACTGTTGTCAGTACACAATACATATTTGTTATCTAAAAAAGAACAAAAACAAACAAGGAATAATTAACATTAGTAACAGGAAGGGGTTAACTCGATTTAACATTAGACACCCAAAGGGTTGCCACTTAAGCATTTCCAGCAACAAAAAACAAAACAAAAAAAAAACATATTACTAATTGGTGCAGCATTATATATATGTCTACATCTTTTCTTCAATTCTAGCACCTCCTTTCATTTCTGTTTCTGGGTGCTGTACTTCCTAGGGTATCTATCGACCCTTAAGGGCTAAACATGCTAACTTAAAATGATTAACACCATCACATTAATAGCAAATTGAACTCGTCAAATAGGAAGAACAGTGTGTTCGAGAGTTCTGTGACTAGTTCAGGTCAGAAGTCATTCTGAGCAAGTGTCTTTTACTTCAGAGAGAAGAATACCAACAGAAGGAAAAAATGTTCAAAGAATACAAAATAAATAAAGAGTTCAACAGAAAGTAAACAAGGCCAACAAAAAGCATGAGCTGTTCTCTAAGTAAGTCCCACAGCTACTACTCACAAGGTCTGGCAGATGTAGTTCGCTTTATTCATGTTCAGGAGGTGACCAGATGTGAGGATGATTCAGAGTTCAGTCTCTTTCTAGCGTGCTTGCCCGCTATCTCAGACCACAGTTTCCTTTGTGGTTTTACGGGAAATGACAATGTTTTTGGTATAGAAGATTCCGGAACATCTGGAGGTGAAAGGTTGAGTTGTCTGCAAAAATCTGGGATGTTGGCAGGGTTTAGACATTCATATCTCTTTCCATCCTTAATAACTTGCAAAGATGTAGGGAAACCCCACCAATACGGTATTTTTAGTGAGCGGAGGTGCGTGGTAAAGAAGGCGAACTCTTTTCTATGTTGCAGTGTCCGTATGGAGAGGTCTTGGTATATTTGTATTTTTGCGCCCATAAAAGAAAAAGATGGCTGGGCCCTAGCAAGTTGGAAAACCTTTTCCCTGTCTCTGTAGCTCTGGAAACACACAATAATGTCTCTAGGAGGTTGATTATCTTTTGGCTTTGGGCGTAATGCTCTGTGGGCTCTTTCTAGGGGTATCTCTTCAATCACTCGTTTGTTGGAGATAGCCATAGACTGAAACAGGTTTTGTAGGTGTTCTGAGATATCCTCTCTGCTCACTGTCTCCGGGATCCCTCTGAAGCGTAAATTGTTGCGTCGTGACCTGTTTTTGATATCATCCAATTTATTTTCGAGCTCCGCAATCTGGGATTGATGCTCTGTTAAAGAGTGTGACATGTCAGACAGCTCCTTAGTTAGTTCTTCTCTGTCGTCCTCTAATATTCCCACTCTATGGCCCAGTTCATTTATATCTTTTTTTAAATCTGCACATTCCGATTTGATACAAGATTTTACTTGATTAATAAGTGCTTCCATGGCTTTCAGGGTCACCGGTTCATCAACCAAGTGTCCAGGTGATCTAGGCGAGGTTATGTGCGCCTGACAGGTGTCCGGGTTATCAGACAATGCTTCATCATCGCTGCCCAACTGAGGCACTTTCTTTTGCTTCTCTGTATTTTTAAAAAAAGTGTTCATCGGAGTAATGGTATTGGTAGTTTTGGTTTTTTTGTCCAGTTTAGAGGTTCTTCTCAGCGCCATCTTGTATACTGCGTACTCAGACTGCTGTGTAAATCAGTTAAGCATGTGATGGTTGAAATCTAAACAACACCCAATGCCCAGTAATATATTATATAATAGGTCACCCTTGAATGCAAAATGCTGATTCAGGAAGAATAATATAGGTAATGGGCTTGTAGGAAAGAAATCTTCAACTCTGGCTGAGAAAGCTCATGTGGTGTATATACTGCTCAGCATAGGACCTGAATATTGTGCTAATACATTTTAGGCAGTAGGGCTTCAAGTGCTTTTGTGCTGCAGGACATGTACAGACTGTTGCTCTGTGCTGTTTATCCCCTTAACTGCTGCAGCCGGGAGACCAAGCAATCTGATGCAAACCTCTGGATAAATTGAAAACAATATTATAGCAGGTTCAGCATGTTAATGGTTGCTTTGCAAGTTCCCCGTGTTAAAAGGGCAGAATAGCAGTGTGTATTGCTGTCTAAGGAGAAGCAGCTTATACTGAGCTAGAGGGGCTGCATATTGTAGTTGTGTGCACTGGCGTTGTGTGAGTGCTCCGTAATGAGCTCTTACCCCCAAAATGGCGCTGTGTTCAGCGAGTGTCTCAAGTACTAATCTCCCCAGGTCTCACCGGCCGTGCTGGACATATGCACGCATACTTGTGGGGCTGCGAGAGGTTATGCTCCAGTAAGGCACCTTCCGGTAGTTTTATCCTCTATACTGGGCTCTTTGTTTAGAAGATGCGGCGTCTCCACGCACGCTGACACTCTAGCTGTGCCTTAATTGCGGCCTGTATGGCGGATCACATCTATGTCTGTGAACGCCAACTTTCACCTCAGATGCGCTGATTATAGGTCAGCCAGCTTCTCCGATGCTTCGCCCGCTATTTTTGGGCACTGTGACAGCACTAACGCTTGCCTGGTGGGGGGCCCGCTATAGCCGCTTCAGGAGCTCTGGTGAAGTGCGGCCATTAGGTACGCCCGCACGCTCCGCAATTACTAGATTTTTAAACTAATTACACCTAATCTAATCCCCCTAACAAAATAAAAAAGCCCCCCCAAAATAAAAAAGCCCTACCCTACACTAAATTACAAATAGCCCTTAAAAGGGCTTTTTGCGGGGCATTGCCCCAAAGTAATCAGCTCTTTTACCTGAAAAAAAAGTACAATATCCCCCCAACATTAAAACCCACCACCCACACATCCAACCCTACTCTAAAAGCCACCCAATCCCCCCTTAATAAAACCTAACACTAACCCCTTGAAGATCACCCTACCTTGAGACGTCTTCACCCAACCGGGCCGAAGTCCTCAACGAAGCCGGGCGAAGTGGTCCTCCAGATGAGCAGAAGTCTTCATACAGATGGCATCTTCTATCTTCATCCATTTGGCGTGGAGCGGGTCTATCTTCAAGACATGCGACGCGGAGCATCCTCTTCCATCGACATCGACTGTAGAATGAAGGTTCCTTTAAATGACCTCATCCAAGATGGCGTCCCTTCAATTCCGATTGGCTGATAGAATTCTATCAGCCAATCAGAATTAAGGTAGGAAAAATCCTATTGGTTGATGCAATCAGCCAATAGGATTGAAGTTCATTCTACAGTCGACGTTGATGGAAGAGGATGCTCCATGTCTTGATGTCTTGAAGATGGACCCGCTCCACGCCGGATGGATGAAGATAGAAGATACCGTCTGGATGAAGACTTCTGCCCGTCTGGAGGACTTCTTCTGCCCGGCTTGGATGAAGACTTCTGCCCGTCTGGAGGACCACTTCGCACCTGCTTCGTTGAGGACTTCGGCCCGGTTGGGTGAAGATGTCTCAAGGTAGGGTGATCTTCAAGGGGTTAGTGTTAGATTTTTTTAAAGGGGGATTGGGTGTGTTTTAGAGTAGGGTTGGGTGTGTGGGTGGTGGGTTTTAATGTTGGGGGGTATTGTACTTTTTTTTCAGGTAAAAGAGCTGATTACTTTGGGGCAATGCCCTGCAAAAAGCCCTTTTAAGGGCTATTTGTAATTTAGTGTAGAGTAGGGCTTTTTTTATTTTGGGGGGCTTTTTTATTTTGTTAGGGGGATTAGATTAGGTGTAATTAGTTTAAAAATCTTGTAAATATTTTATTATTTTCTGTAATTTGGTGGGTTTTTTTGTACTTTAGATAATTTTATTTAATTTTATTTAATTGTAGTTAATTTTAGTTAATGAAGGTAATTAATTTAATTATAGTGTAGTGTTAGGTGTAATTGTAACTTAGGTTAGGTTTTATTTCATAGGTACTTTTGTATTTATTTTAAGTAGGTAGTTATTAAATAGTTAATAACTATTTAATAACTATTGTACCTAGTTAAAATAAATACAAAGTTGCCTGTAAAATAAAAATAAATCCTGATAGCTACAATGTAATTATTAGTTATATTGTAGTTACCTTATGGTTTATTTTATAGGTAAGTATTTAGTTTTAAATAGGAATAATTTATTTTGATTTATTTAAATTATATTTAAGTTAGGGGTGTTAGGGTTAGTGTTAGACAGGTTTAGAGGTTAATACATTTAATATAGTGGCGGCGGGGTCCGGGAGCAGCAGGATAGGGGTTAATAACTTTATGTAGGTGGCGGCGGTATAGGGGGCGGAAGTTTAGGGGTTAATATGTATAATCTAGGTGGCGGTGGGCTCTGGGAGCGGCGGTTTAAGGGTAAATACATTTATTAGAGTTGCGGTGGCCTCTGGGAGTGGCGGTTTAGGGGTTAATACATTTATTAGAGTTGTGGTGGCTTCCGGGAGCGGCGCTTTAGGGGTTAATACATTTATTAGAGTTGCGGTGGCCTCCGGGAGCGGCGGTTTAGGGTTAATACATTTATTAGAATTGCGGTGGGCTCCAGGAGTGGCGGTATAGGGGGTAAAACAGTTTAGTTTAGTGTGGGTGTTTAGTGACAGTATACCAATAAAGCTGTGAAAAAGCCGAAGAGCAGCGAGATCGATGACTGTTAGTTAACAACAGTCTGCTGCTCATTGCCCCGTAATTGGTGTGCGGCTTTTTGACAGCTTTTTTTGTAACTTTGGAGAACGTATTCAGGTCCGCAGTAGCGATGTTAGGCGATCTTAGGCAAGTGTATTGGTGCCGTCGAATGCAGGTAAGTTGACGGCTTGATAAATAGATGCCTCTTTTTGAATCATTAAAGAAAAAGTTTGGGTTTAGTATCCCTTTAAATTTTTTTTTAACTTATTAACATTTTTACAATAGACCCATAATTGCATTAAAGAATAAATATGTTTTAACATTTATAAGTGTTTCTATTTGTTGAAATATAAACTGAACATGCATGAGATTAGAAAGGCAAATATAAAAATGCGTAATGATAAGATACAATGCAGTTATATGAGGGGTTTCAACGGAGTGACAATAGTGATGTTAATGTTAGTCAAGGTTGGGACCCTGAGGCGAAGCAGTGAGTAAAGCAAACACTGGACACATCAAACAGAATTAGGCACAGGAGGTGACAAAGTTGAGAAAAATGGCAAGCATACAGACAAGGTCAGCAACAGCACAGCAGAGTAGATCCAAAGGGGCAGACTAAAATGTGCAGGGGCGGAACTACCAGTGATGCAGCAGTCGCGGTCATGATCGGGCCCCCGGGAGGTCCCCCATCAGGAGGGCCCCAGCTTCAGCACAACAAATTTTTTTTTTTTTTCAACTTTTGTTGTTTCAACTTTTGTTTTTTAACTTTTTTTTTCCCTTCAGAATTTCTTGCGGCCCCCACACTGGCCCACCCCTCCTTCATATGCCTGTGTCGCTGTCTCCTATTCCTGACAGTTTTAAATCAGAGCATTGCCACGGTAACTTGCGCCAATGCTCTGATTTAAAACTGTAATTTCCTGCTGAGCGGGAAAGAAGGAGCTGCCTGTGTAATGCAGTTGCCATACTGTGAAGTAGAAGTTACAGTGTCTGGACTCTGGAGGGATGGCATTATGGCTAGGCAATCGCATCTGTGCATGTGCAGACGGAGGAGTGCAGGTACCGTGCTCAGACACAACTTAGCTCACTCAGTGCATTACAAGTCAGTGTCACCATGGCTAGCAAAGCTAATGCCGGGCACAGGAGACATGCAGAGCTGCAGATTAAAGGTATGTCCTCAATTTGCTTGGTAATGGTACCACTGCTTACTTCAGAAACTGACACTCTACAATCCATTACCTGTAGTAAGGGGGCTCACTTTCAGCATGAATTTTATTTATTTCTGTTTGGTTGTACTCCCTACCCTGTGTCTCTCTCCCTCCCTTCCATCCCCTGTATCTCTCTCCCTCCCTTCCTCCCCTGTCTCTCTCTCTCTCCCTTCCTCCCGTCTCTCTCACCCTCCCCTGTGTGTGTGTGTGTCTCTCTCTCTCTCCCTCCCTCCCTTGTGTCTCTCTCTGCCTCCCCTGTGTCTCTCTCTCCCTCCTCTGTGTCTCTCTCTCCCTCCTCTGTGTCTCTCTCTCCCTCCTCTGTGTGTGTCTCTCTCTCTCCCTGCCCATCTCTCTCTCTCCCTCCCTCCCTCTCCTGTGTGTCTCTCTCTCTCTCTCTCTCTCTCTCTCTCTCTTTCTCTCTCTCTCTCTATCCCTCCCCCCTTCCTCCCCTGTGTCTCTCTCCCTCCCTTCCTCCACTGTATCTCTATCTCTCCCTCCCCCCCCCCTCTCTCTCTCTCTCTCTCTCTCCCCCTTCCTCCCCTGTGTATCTCTCCCTCCCTTCCTCCCCTGTGTCTCTCTCCCTCCCTTCCTCCACTGTGTCTTTATCTCTCCCTTCCCCCCCCTGTATCTCTCTCTCTCTCTTTCCCCTTCCTCCCCTGTGTCTCCCTCCCTTCCTCCCCTGTGTCTCTCTCCATCTCTACCTCCCCTGTGTCTCTCTTCCTCCCTTCCTCCCCTGTGTCTCTCTCCCTCCCCTGTGTCTCCCTCCCTCCCCTGTGTCTCTCTCTCTCTGCCCCCTGTGTCTCTCTCCCTCTCCTCTGTCTCTCACCCTCCCTCCCCTGTGTCTCTCCCCCTCTTTCCCCTGTGTCTCTCACCCTCTCTCCCTCTCCTGTGTGTCTCCCCCTCTCTCTCCCCTGTGTCTCTCTCTCTCTCTCTCTCTCTCTCTCTCCCCCTGTGTGTGTCTCTCTCTCTCCCTTCCCTTTGTGTGGCTCTCTCTCTTTCTCCCCTGTGTGTGTGTCTTTCTCTCTCTCCCTCCCCTGTGTGTGTGTGTGTCTCTCTCTCCCTCCCCTGTGTGTTTCTCTCTCTCCCTCCCCTGTGTTTTTCTCTCTCTCTTCCTCCCCTGTGTCTCTCTCTCCCTCTCTCTCTCTCTCTCTCTCTCTCTCTCTCCCTCTCTATCTCAATCTCTCCCCTGTATCTCTCTCTCTCTCTCCCCTGTGTCTTTCTCTCTCTCTCTCTCTCTCTCCCTACCCTATCTCTCTCTCCCTCCCCTGTGTCTCTCTCTCTCTCTCTCTCTCTCTCACTCTCTCCCTCCTTTGTGTCTCTCTCTGCCTCCCCTGTGTCTCTCTCTCCCTCCTCTGTAACTCTCTCTCCCTCCTCTGTGTGTGTCTCTCTCCCTGCCGATCTCTCTATCTCCCTCCCTCCCTCTCCTGTGTGTCTCTCTCTCTCTCCCTCCTCTCTCTCTCTCTCCTTCCCTCCCCCTGTATATCTCTCCCTCCCTCCCCCTGTGTCTCTCTCTCCCTCCCCTGTGTCTCTCTCTCCCTCCTCTGTGTGTGTCTCTCTCTCTCCCTGCCCATCTCTCTCTCTCTCTCTCTCTCCCTCCCTTCCCTGTGTCTCCTCTCTCTCTCTCTCTCTCTCTCTCTCTTTCTCTCCCTCCCCCTGTATCTCTCTCCCTCCCCCTGTATATCTCTCTCCCTCCCTTCCTCCCCCCTGTATCTCTCTCCCTCCCCCTGTATCTCCCTCCCTCTCTCCCTCCCTCCCTCCCTCCCTTATCTCTCTTGTATCTCTCTCCCTCCCTCCCCCCTGTATCTCTCTCCCTCCCTCCCCCCCTGTATCTCTCTCCCACCTCCCCTGTGTCTCTCTCCCTCCCTCTCCCCTGTGTCTCTTTCCCTCCCCTTTCTCATTTTAAGTATAAGTTGACATGATTAACAGATTTTTTTTTACTGTGTTACATTTTGCAAAAAAAAAGAGAGAAATATTAAATGTATAAAAATCATTTTTTTTTAATGGGGGGCCTTCATGGATTCTTGCACTGGAGCCCCCTGAGGTTTCTAGTTACGCCTCTGAAAGTGTGGTTAAAAACAAATAGGAGTTTGGGAACTAGAAGGCTGGAGCCAATAGCACAACAGCAAAAACAGACCCGCTGCCTGATAGTGACTAAATGCCAATCTTAGTTGAAAGGAAACAACAATGTGACAGATGATAAATGCATGAGTTCATGAGGTGAATGTGTGTTTTGATCATGTTTCATACATTTGTATTTATATATTTTTATAATTGATCAAGTATGCAAATTAACGTATTCTTGTATTTAGACTTGTGCACAAACTACATTTTTTCACACTAACAATTTTATTTTGTTTCATCAAAGATTAAAAAATTGTGTTTTTCAGAATTAATTTTTTAACACAAATCTGTTTCCAAAATCCTATGACGAACATCTTTAGGGCAGCCGAGGAACAGTCGAAAAGCATTTTAAACTTTAAGGCCCAGATTACGAATGAAGCGCAAACGTTTGCACCCAAGCGATAAGGGGTTTATCTCAGGGGTTTGCACTCATTGGGCTTACAGCTGGTATTACGAGTTGAAAGTAAACGCAATAGCTTGAGTGCAATAGCGATTTACAGTAGAATGATTAACCGCAACTTCAGAGCTCTGGTTAACTGTTTTCTGAAACTAAAAAGTTGCACAAAACACATAAAAAATACATTACAAAGCATAGTTAACCTCATAATAACACCATCTAATAAAAATTATTTTTAAAAAAAGTTATAAAGGCTCAAAGATATGAGATCTCAGGTGTTAGAAACAAAAAGGCAGGCAAAGGGCTTTAACACAGAGAAATGTATATGTATGTATATGTATATTAAAATATATGTATGTATTTATATATATATGTATATATATGTTTACATATGTATTTATGTATTTATATGTGTATATTTGTATTTACAGACATATATACACATATAAACACATAAATACATAAGTATACATATATTGACATATATAGAAGTGCATTGGAGCCCTTTCCAGTTAAAGGGATAGTCTAGTCAAAAATAAACTTTCATGATTCAGATAGAGCATGCAAATTTAAGCAACTTTCTAATTTACTCCTATTATTAATTTTTCTTTGTTCTCTTGTGGCTAGATTTAGAGTTGGGCGGTAGCCGTCAAAACCAGCGTTAGAGGCTCCTAACGCTGGTTTTGGCCTCCCGCTGGTATTTAGAGTCAGTCAGGAAAGGGTCTAACGCTCACTTTCCAGCCGCGACTTTTCCATACCGCAGATCCCCCTACGCCATTTGCGTATACTATCTTTTCAATGGGATCTTTCTAACGCTGGTATTTAGAGTCTTGGCTGAAGTGAGCGTTAGAATTCTAACGACAAAACTCCGGCCGCAGAAAAAAGTCAGTAGTTAAGAGCCGGTTTATAAAACTCTTAACTACTGTGCTCTAAAGTACACTAACACCCATAAACTACCTATGTACCCCTAAACCGAGGCCCCCCACATCGCTGCCACTCTATTAAAATTTTTAACCCCTAATCTGCCGACCGCACACCGCCGCCACCTACGTTATCCCTATATACCCCTAATCTGCTGCCCCTAACATCGCCGACACCTACATAATATTTATTAACCCCTAATCTGCCGCCCCAACGTCGCCGCCACCTACCTACACTTATTAACCCATAATCTGCCGAACGGACCGCACCGCTACTATAATAAATGTATTAACCCCTAATCCGCCTCACTCCCGCCTCAATAACCCTATAATAAATAGTATTAACCCCTAATCTGCCCTCCCTAACATAGCCGACACCTAACTTCAAGCATTAACCCCTAATCTGCTGACCGGAGCTCACCACTACTCTAATACATTTTTTAACCCCTAAAGCTAATTCTAACCCTAACCCTAACACCCCCCTAAGTTAAATATAATTTTTATCTAACGAAATAAATTAACTCTTATTAAATAAATTATTCCTATTTAAAGCTAAATACTTACCTGTAAAATAAACCCTAATATAGCTACAATATAAATAATAATTATATTGTAGCTATTTTAGGATTAATATTTATTTTACAGGCAACTTTGTAATTATTTTAACCAGGTACAATAGCTATTAAATAGTTAATAACTATTTAATAGTTACCTAGTTAAAATAATTACAAAATTACCTGTAAAATAAATCCTAACCTAAGTTACAATTAAACCTAACACTACACTATCAATAAATAAATTAAATAAACTACCTACAATTACCTACAATTAAACCTAACACTGCACTAGCAATAAATTAATTAAATACAATACCTACAAATAAATACAATTAAATAAACTAACTAAAGTGCAAAAAATAAAAAAGAACTAAGTTACAAAAAATAAAAAATATTTACAAACATTAGAAAAATATTACAACAATTTTAAACTAATTACACCTACTCTAAGCCCCCTAATAAAATAACAAAGACCCCCAAAATAAAAAAATGCCCTACCCTATTCTAAAATTAAAATAGAAAAGCTCTTTTACCTTACCAGCCCTGAAAAGGGCCCTTTGCGGGGCATGCCCCAAAGAATTCAAGGTTAGGGGTGTTTAGACTCGGGGTACATGTTAGGGTGTTAGGTGCAGACTTAGGAAGTGTTTCCCCATAGGAAACAATGGGGCTGCGTTAGGAGCTGAATGCTGCTTTTTTGCAGGTGTTAGGTTTTTTTCAGCTCAAACAGCCCCATTGTTTCCTATGGGGGAATCGTGCACGAGCACGTTTTTGAAGCTGGCCGCGTCCGTAAGCACCGCTGGAATTTAGAGTTGCAGTGGCGGTAAATATGCTATACGCTCCCTTTTTGGAGCCTAACGCAGCCCTTCTGTGAACTCTAAATTCCAGCTGTATTTAAAAGGTGCGGGCGAAAAAAAGCATGCGTAGCTAACGCACCCCTTTGGCCGCAGAACTCTAAATCTAGCCATGTGTATCTTTATTTTAAACAGCTGGAAAGTAAGATTAAGAGCTGGCCCAATTTTGGCTCAGTACCTGGGTAGCACTTTCTGATTGGATGGCTACATTTAGACACCAATCATCAAGCGCTACCTAGGTTCTGAACCAAAAATGGGCTGGCTCCTATGCTTACATTCCTGCTTTTTTTAAATAAAGATACCAAGAGAACAAAGAAAATTTGATAATAGGAGTAAATTAGAAAGTTGCTTAAAATTGTGTGCTCTATCTGAATCATGAAAGTTTAATTTTGACTTTACTATCCTTTTAAGTAGATGAAAACATGAAAAAACATATTTATGCAATATTCATTGTTAATAAAGTGTTATAGTGTATATTTACTGTCAATATTTCACATTTCAATGTTCTGCACACAAGGGAACATTTTCTATGTATTTATATATATATATATAAGCAAATTATATAGTGCATAAACAAGTGAACAATTTTAATATATACAAAATACATACAGAAAATTATGCATAAATAATAAAATACACAGACTGGGCGTACCCAGTCTCAAAAAAATCATAGACTGTCAGTCCTTATGGGAATTTCAAATATAAGGATAGACCTGTGACGCATGTCTATCCTTATATTTGAAATTCCCATAAGGACTGGGAATCATTTTCTGTATGTATTTTGGATATAATAAAATTGTTCACTTCTATATATTTCTATGTATATATCTTATGGGGTTTTTTGTACACAATATATACAAATATATATAGATGATTTTATATATATATATATATATATATATATATATATATACATATATACATACATATACAGTATATATTTTCTGCTCTGAAGTGCTTATCTAGCATTTGTTTCATATTTATTACTTTCAAGTGTGGGGATATCTAATATTGATATATAATATTTTTTACTTCCATTTCTGGAGGGAGTACTTTATCCCGTACATTTAATGCATTAAATGTATGACTTATATTTAGTATAACATTGAGGTGCTATACCATAGCTACATTTATATATATATATATATATATATATATATATATATGTAGATATGGTATAGCACCTCAATGTTATTCTAAATATAAGTCATACATATATATATATATATATATATATTATATGTATATATATATATATATATATATATATATATATATGCAGTGTAGGCTCCTCCATATGTGCACTGTCGCACGTGAACACCCAGGGTGCAGAGCAGGGAAAAATATAAAAAAAAAGAGCAGGAAAAAAATGAGAAAAAAAATTATGAAAAATTTTATTTTTATTTTTATTTTTTATTTATATTATTTAATATTATATTTATTAATAATTTATTGTGTCTGTGAGACTGCTGCTTTACTGCTTAGCTATATCATCACTCAGTATTACAGTAACAGTATTATTTATCAGGCTCAGGCAGGAGGCAGGAGCTAGGACCGGGTGGACTACTCAGTGTGTGCTGACATCCGTGACATCACACCTAACACCACCACGGCGCTCGTCGCACTGCCTGCAGCCTGCAGCTGAGAGAGGCTGATTGACAGTCAGGGCAGGCTCCAGTCTCCACCCCCCACTCGCACGTACGGTAAGGAGCTCTATATGCCTGCACAGTGATCACAATGTATTCACTGTGCAGGCGTAGCTCCTCCCCAGCCTCATGCCTATAGAGGCATAATCGCACAGGCTGAACTGTGTGGTTGTTTCAGCCTGTGCTCTGTCTCCTCCCCCAGCCTCTTGATCCGGACTCTGAGTTTCTGTGATAGGCTGATTAGGCTCCCAGGCTCACGTGATGGCCCCCACGAGGCTCCTCCCGGCTCAACGGCGCGAAAATCTTTGTGGAGATAGCCGTTGAGCTGAGAGGAGTCTTTTGCATAGAGCTCTGTGCAAAAATTGTTTAAAATTCAAAAAACTAAATTTTTTTTGCTGCCTACTGGCATCAACATCAACAGTCAATATTTGCTGCTGCTGTCTGCTGAGCTGCAGTGTGCACATAGCCTTAGGCTAATAGACAGTTAGTTAGCCATTATAATTATTACATTAGGCTTAGCTTAGCTTAGCAATAGAGTTTAGAACTGTAGATTCACAGTCACTAATAGTATTCTAGTATTATCTATATAGAAGATAGTTACTAATTAAAATTTATACTACTAGTAATAGTAATATATTATAGTTTTTTATATAGAGTAACTGAGTGAGTTGAGTCTTGAACTACTAGTGTTTAAAAAAAAATAAAAAAAAAATTATTTTTCTACTTGTAATTTAAACAACAGATACAGTCTGAGGCCTAGATTTGGAGTTTGGCGGTAAAAGGGCTGTTAACGCTCCGCGGGCTTTTTTCTGGCCGCACCATAAAATTAACTCTGGTATCGAGAGTTCAAACAAATGCTGCGTTAGGCTCCAAAAAAGGAGCGTAGAGCATTTTTACCGCAAATGCAACTCTCGATACCAGAGTTGCTTACGGACGCGGCCGGCCTCAAAAACGTGCTCGTGCACGATTCTCCCATAGGAAACAATGGGGCTGTTTGAGCTGAAAAAAAACCTAACACCTGCAAAAAAGCAGCGTTCAGCTCCTAACGCAGCCCCATTGTTTCCTATGGGGAAACACTTCCTACGTCTGCACCTAACACTCTAACATGTACCCCGAGTCTAAACACCAATAACCTTACACTTATTAACCCCTAATCTGCCGCCCCCGCTATCGCTGACCCCTGCATATTTTTTTTAACCCCTAATCTGCCGCTCCGTAAACCGCCGCAACCTACGTTATCCCTATGTACCCCTAATCTGCTGCCCTAACATCGCCGACCCCTATATTATATTTATTAACCCCTAATCTGCCCCCCTCAACGTCGCCGACACCTGCCTACACTTATTAACTCCTAATCTGCCGAGCGGACCTGAGCGCTACTATAATAAAGTTATTAACCCCTAATCCGCCTCACTAACCCTATCATAAATAGTATTAACCCCTAATCTGCCCTCCCTAACATCGCCGACACCTAACTTCAATTATTAACGCCTAATCTGCCGAGCGGACCTCACCGCTATTCTAATAAATGTATTAACCCCTAAAGCTAAGTCTAACCCTAACACTAACACCCCCATAACTTAAATATAATTTACATCTAACGAAATTAATTAACTCTTATTAAATAAATGATTCCTATTTAAAGCTAAATACTTACCTGTAAAATAAATCCTAATATAGCTACAATATAAATTATAATTATATTATAGCTATTTTAGGATTAATATTTATTTTACAGGCAACTTTGTAATTATTTTAACCAGGTACAATAGCTATTAAATAGTTAAGAACTATTTAATAGTTACCTAGTTAAAATAATAACAAATTTACCTGTAAAATAAATCCTAACCTAAGATATAATTAAACCTAACACTACCCTATCAATAAAATAATTAAATAAACTACCTACAATTACCTACAATTAACCTAACACTACACTATCAATAAATTAATTAAACACAATTGCTACAAATAAATACAATTAAATAAACTAACTAAAGCACAAAAAATAAAAAAGAACTAATTTACAAAAAATAAAAAAATATTTACAAACATAAGAAAAATATTACAACAATTTTAAACTAATTACACCTACTCTAAGCCCCCTAATAAAATAACAAAGCCCCCCAAAATAAAAAATTCCCTACCCTATTCTAAATTAAAAAAGTTACAAGCTCTTTTACCTTACCAGCCCTGAACAGGGCCCTTTGCGGGGCATGCCCCAAGAATTTCAGCTCTTTTGCCTGTAAAAGAATAAATACAATACCCCCCCCCCAACATTACAACCCACCACCCACATACCCCTAATCTAACCCAAACCCCCCTTAAATAAACCTAACACTAAGCCCCTGAAGATCTTCCTACCTTGTCTTCACCATACCAGGTTCACCGATCCGTCCTGGCTCCAACATCTTCATCCAACCCAAGCGGGGGTTGGCGATCCATCATCCGGTGCTGAAGAGGTCCAGAAGAGGCTCCAAAGTCTTCCTCCTATCCGGCAAGAAGAGGACATCCGGACCGGCAAACATCTTCTCCAAGCGGCATCTTCAATCTTCTTCCATCCGGTGCGGAGCGGGTCCATCTTGAAGCAGGCGACGCGGATCCATCCTCTTCTTCCGTTGTCTCCCGACTAATGACGGTTCCTTTAAGGGACGTCATCCAAGATGGCGTCCCTCGAATTCCGATTGGCTGATAGGATTCTATCAGCCAATCGGAATTAAGGTAGGAATTTTCTGATTGGCTGATGGAATCAGCCAATCAGAATCAAGTTCAATCCGATTGGCTGATCCAATCAGCCAATCAGATTGAGCTTGCATTCTATTGGCTGATCGGAACAGCCAATAGAATGCGAGCTCAATCTGATTGGCTGATTGGATAAGCCAATCGGATTGAACTTGATTCTGATTGGCTGATTCCATTAGCCAATCAGAAAATTCCTACCTTAATTCCGATTGGCTGATAGAATCCTATCAGCCAATCGGAATTCGAGGGACGCCATCTTGGATGACGTCCCTTAAAGGAACCGTCATTAGTCGGGAGACAACGGAAGAAGAGGATGGATCCGCGTCTCCTGCTTCAAGATGGACCCGCTCCGCACCGGATGGAAGAAGATTGAAGATGCCGCTTGGAGAAGATGTTTTCCGGTCCGGATGTCCTCTTCTTGCCGGATAGGAGGAAGACTTTGGAGCCTCTTCTGGACCTCTTCAGCACCGGATGATGGATCGCCAACCCCTGCTTGGGTTGGATGAAGATGTTGGAGCCAGGACGGATCGGTGAACCTGGTATGGTGAAGACAAGGTAGGAAGATCTTCAGGGGCTTAGTGTTAGGTTTATTTAAGGGGGGTTTGGGTTAGATTAGGGGTATGTGGGTGGTGGGTTGTAATGTTGGGGGGGGGTATTGTATTTATTCTTTTACAGGCAAAAGAGCTGAAATTCTTGGGGCATGCCCCGCAAAGGGCCCTGTTCAGGGCTGGTAAGGTAAAAGAGCTTGTAACTTTTTTAATTTAGAATAGGGTAGGGAATTTTTTATTTTGGGGGGCTTTGTTATTTTATTAGGGGGCTTAGAGTAGGTGTAATTAGTTTAAAATTGTTGTAATATTTTTCTTATGTTTGTAAATATTTTTTTTTTTTTGTAACTTAGTTCTTTTTTATTTTTTGTACTTTAGCTAGTTTATTTAATTGTATTTATTTGTAGCAATTGTGTTTAATTAATTTATTGATAGTGTAGTGTTAGGTTAATTGTAGGTAATTGTAGGTAGTTTATTTAATTATTTTATTGATAGGGTAGTGTTAGGTTTAATTATATCTTAGGTTAGGATTTATTTTACAGGTAAATTTGTTATTATTTTAACTAGGTAGCTATTAAATAGTTCTTAACTATTAAATAGCTATTGTACCTAGTTAAAATAAATACCAAGTTGCCTGTAAAATAAATATTAATCCTAAAATAGCTATAATATAATTATAATTTATATTGTAGCTATATTAGGATTTATTTTACAGGTAAGTATTTAGCTTTAAATAGGAATAATTTATTTAATAAGAGTTAATTAATTTCGTTAGATGTAAATTATATTTAACTTAGGGGGGTGTTAGTGTTAGGGTTAGACTTAGCTTTAGGGGTTAATACATTTATTAGAATAGCGGTGAGCTCCGGTCGGCAGATTAGGGGTTAATAATTGAAGTTAGGTGTCGGCGATGTTAGGGAGGGCAGATTAGGGGGTTAATACTATTTATGATAGGGTTAGTGAGGCGGGTTAGGGGTTAATAACTTTATTATAGTAGCGCTCAGGTCCGCTCGGCAGATTAGGAGTTAATAAGTGTAGGCAGGTGTCGGCGACGTTGAGGGGGGCAGATTAGGGGTTAATAAATATAATATAGGGGTCGGCGGTGTTAGGGGTAGCAGATTAGGGGTACATAGGGATAACGTAGGTGGCGGCGCTTTGCGGTCGGAAGATTAGGGGTTAATTATTTTAAGTAGCTGGCGGCGATGTTGTGGGGGGCAGGTTAGGGGTTAATAAATGTAATACAGGGGTCGGCAGGGTTAGGGGCAGCAGATTAGGGGTACATAAGTATAACGTAGGTGGCGGTCGGCAAATTAGGGGTTAAAAATTTTAATCGAGTGGCGGCGATGTGGGGGGAGCTCGGTTTAGGGGTACATAGGTAGTTTATGGGTGTTAGTGTACTTTAGGGTACAGTAGTTAAGAGCTTTATAAACCGGCGTTAGCCAGAAAGCTCTTAACTCCTGCTATTTTCAGGCGGCTGGAGTTTTGTCGTTAGAGCTCTAACGCTCACTTCAGAAACGACTCTAAATACCGGCGTTAGAAAGATCCCATTGAAAACATAGGATACGCAAATGGCGTAGGGGGATCTGCGGTATGGAAAAGTCGCGGCTGAAAAGTGAGCGTTAGACCCTTTAATCACTGACTCCAAATACCAGCGGGCGGCCAAAACCAGCGTTAGGAGCCTCTAACGCTGGTTTTCACGGCTAACGCCAAACTCCAAATCTAGGCCTGAGATTGCTTTTTAGATAGAGTAACTTGAGTTGAGTCTTGAACTTGAACTAGTGTTTAAAAAAAAACATTTTTATTTTTCTACTTGTAATTTAAACAACAGATACAGTCTGAGATTGCTTTTTATATAGAGTAACTTGAGTTGAGTCTTGAACTTGAACTAGTGTTTACAAAAAAACATTTTTTATTTTTCTACTTGTAATTTAAACAACAGATACAGTCTGAGTCTGAGATTGCTTTTTATATAGAGTAACTTGAGTTGAGTCTTGAACTTGAACTAGTGTTAAAAAAAAACATTTTTATTTTTCTACTTGTAATTTAAACAACAGATACAGTCTGAGATTGCTTTTTATATAGAGTAACTTGAGTTGAGTCTTGAACTTGAACTAGTGTTTAAAAAAAAAACATTTTTTATTTTTCTACTTGTAATTTAAACAACAGATACAGTCTGAGTCTGAGATTGCTTTTTATATAGAGTAACTTGAGTTGAGTCTTGAACTTGAACTAGTGTTTACAAAAAAACATTTTTTATTTTTCTACTTGTAATTTAAACAACAGATACAGTCTGAGTCTGAGATTGCTTTTTATATAGAGTAACTTGAGTTGAGTCTTGAACTTGAACTAGTGTTTACAAAAAAACATTTTTTATTTTTCTACTTGTAATTTAAACAACAGATACAGTCTGAGTCTGAGATTGCTTTTTATATAGAGTAACTTGAGTTGAGTCTTGAACTTGAACTAGTGTTAAAAAAAAACATTTTTATTTTTCTACTTGTAATTTAAACAACAGATACAGTCTGAGATTGCTTTTTATATAGAGTAACTTGAGTTGAGTCTTGAACTTGAACTAGTGTTTAAAAAAAAAACATTTTTTATTTTTCTACTTGTAATTTAAACAACAGATACAGTCTGAGTCTGAGATTGCTTTTTATATAGAGTAACTTGAGTTGAGTCTTGAACTTGAACTAGTGTTTAAAAAAAAAACATTTTTTATTTTTCTACTTGTAATTTAAACAACAGATACAGTCTGAGTCTGAGATTGCTTTTTATATAGAGTAACTTGAGTTGAGTCTTGAACTTGAACTAGTGTTTACAAAAAAACATTTTTTATTTTTCTACTTGTAATTTAAACAACAGATACAGTCTGAGTCTGAGATTGCTTTTTATATAGAGTAACTTGAGTTGAGTCTTGAACTTGAACTAGTGTTAAAAAAAAACATTTTTATTTTTCTACTTGTAATTTAAACAACAGATACAGTCTGAGATTGCTTTTTATATAGAGTAACTTGAGTTGAGTCTTGAACTTGAACTAGTGTTTAAAAAAAAAACATTTTTTATTTTTCTACTTGTAATTTAAACAACAGATACAGTCTGAGTCTGAGATTGCTTTTTATATAGAGTAACTTGAGTTGAGTCTTGAACTTGAACTAGTGTTTTAAAAAAAACATTTTTATTTTTCTACTTGTAATTTAAACAACAGATACAGTCTGAGTCTGAGATTGCTTTTTATATAGAGTAACTTGAGTTGAGTCTTGAACTTGAACTAGTGTTTAAAAAAAAAAACATTTTTTATTTTTCTACTTGTAATTTAAACAACAGATACAGTCTGAGTCTGAGATTGCTTTTTATATAGAGTAACTTGAGTTGAGTCTTGAACTTGAACTAGTGTTTACAAAAAAACATTTTTTATTTTTCTACTTGTAATTTAAACAACAGATACAGTCTGAGTCTGAGATTGCTTTTTATATAGAGTAACTTGAGTTGAGTCTTGAACTTGAACTAGTGTTTACAAAAAAACATTTTTTATTTTTCTACTTGTAATTTAAACAACAGATACAGTCTGAGTCTGAGATTGCTTTTTATATAGAGTAACTTGAGTTGAGTCTTGAACTTGAACTAGTGTTAAAAAAAAACATTTTTATTTTTCTACTTGTAATTTAAACAACAGATACAGTCTGAGATTGCTTTTTATATAGAGTAACTTGAGTTGAGTCTTGAACTTGAACTAGTGTTTAAAAAAAAAACATTTTTTATTTTTCTACTTGTAATTTAAACAACAGATACAGTCTGAGTCTGAGATTGCTTTTTATATAGAGTAACTTGAGTTGAGTCTTGAACTTGAACTAGTGTTTTAAAAAAAACATTTTTATTTTTCTACTTGTAATTTAAACAACAGATACAGTCTGAGTCTGAGATTGCTTTTTATATAGAGTAACTTGAGTTGAGTCTTGAACTTGAACTAGTGTTTAAAAAAAAAACATTTTTATTTTTCTACTTGTAATTTAAACAACAGATACAGTCTGAGTCTGAGCTTGCTTTTTATATAGAGTAACTTGAGTTGAGTCTTGAACTTGAACTAGTGTTAAAAAAAAAACATTTTTTTTTCTACTTGTAATTTAAACAACAGATACAGTCTGAGATTGCTTTTTAGATAGAGTAACTTGAGTTGAGTCTTGAACTTGAACTAGTGTTTAAATTTTTTTTTTCTACTTGTAATTTAAACAACAGATACAGTATGAGTCTGAGCTTGCTTTTTATATAGAGTAACTTGAGTTGAGTCTTGAACTTGAACTAGTGTTTAAAAAAAACATTTTCATTTTTCTACTTGTAATTTAAACAACAGATACAGTCTGAGTCTGAGATTGCTTTTTATATAGAGTAACTTGAGTTGAGTCTTGAACTTGAACTAGTGTTAAAAAAAAACATTTTTATTTTTCTACTTGTAATTTAAACAACAGATACAGTCTGAGATTGCTTTTTAGATAGAGTAACTTGAGTTGAGTCTTGAACTTGAACTAGTGTTTACATTTTTTTTTTCTACTTGTAATTTAAACAACAGATACAGTATGAGTCTGAGCTTGCTTTTTATATAGAGTAACTTGAGTTGAGTCTAGAACTTGAACTAGTGTTTAAAAAAAAAAACATTTTTATTTTTCTACTTGTAATTTAAACAACAGATACAGTCTGAGTCTGAGCTTGCTTTTTATATAGAGTAACTTGAGTTGAGTCTTGAACTTGAACTAGTGTTAAAAAAAAACATTTTTATTTTTCTACTTGTAATTTAAACAACAGATACAGTCTGAGTCTGAGATTAGCAAGTTTAGGAGTATACTGGACTTTTAGGGAGTTCTTTAACAATTTAGTTCAACTTCTAGTTGATATTTTCTAATAGCTGCAGAGCTACCTACCTACAAGTTATATATTAGATAACAACCACCAAAATATTAAACTATTACTTCAAGTTGAGTTGTATATTTTCTAACAGCTGCAGAGCTACCTACCTACAAGTTATATATTAGATAACAACCGCCAAACTATTAAACTATTACTTCAAGTTGAGTTGTATATTTTCTAACAGCTGCAGAGCTACCTACCTACAAGTCATATATTAAATAACAACTGCCAAAATATTAAACTATTACTTCAAGTTGAGTTGTATATTTTCTAACAGCTGCAGAGCTACCTACCTACAAGTTATATATTAGAAAGGGGTGTGGCTTTAAAAATGGGCGTGGCTTGTTAAAATGGGCGTGTTTTTAAGGGGTGTGTTTTTTCAAAGGGGTGTGGCTTTCTAATAGGGGCAGGGTCTTGTGCACCCCCATCCTAAAAATTCACCAGAATTAATAGGCAAGTTGTATTTTTGAGGATTAATTTTATTATTGAACAACAACCATGTTCTCAATGAACCCAAAAAACTAATTAATATCAAAGCTGAATAGTTTTGGAAGTAGTTTTTAGTTTGTTTTTAGTTATAGCTATTTTAGGGGGATATCTGTGTGTGCAGGTGACTATTACTGTGCATAATTATTAGGTAACTTAACAAAAAACAAATATATACCCATTTCAATTATTTATTTTTACCAGTGAAACCAATATAACATCTCAACATTCACAAATATACATTTCTGACATTCAAAAACAAAACAAAAACAAATCAGTGACCAATATAGCCACCTTTCTTTGCAAGGACACTCAAAAGCCTGCCATCCATGGATTCTGTCAGTGTTTTGATCTGTTCACCATCAACATTGCGTGCAGCAGCAACCACAGCCTCCCAGACACTGTTCAGAGAGGTGTACTGTTTTCCCTCCTTGTAAATCTCACATTTGATGATGGACCACAGGTTCTCAATGGGGTTCAGATCAGGTGAACAAGGAGGCCATGTCATTAGATTTTCTTCTTTTATACCCTTTCTTGCCAGCCACGCTGTGGAGTACTTGGACGCGTGTGATGGAGCATTGTCCTGCATGAAAATCATGTTTTTCTTGAAGGATGCAGACTTCTTCCTGTACGACTGCTTGAAGAAGGTGTCTTCCAGAAACTGGCAGTAGGACTGGGAGTTGAGCTTGACTCCATCCTCAACCCGAAAAGGCCCCACAAGCTCATCTTTGATGATACCAGCCCAAACCAGTACTCCACCTCCACCTTGCTGGCGTCTGAGTCGGACTGGAGCTCTCTGCCCTTTACCAATCCAGCCACGGGCCCATCCATCTGGCCCATCAAGACTCACTCTCATTTCATCAGTCCATAAAACCTTAGAAAAATCAGTCTTGAGATATTTCTTGGCCCAGTCTTGACGTTTCAGCTTGTGTGTCTTGTTCAGTGGTGGTCGTCTTTCAGCCTTTCTTACCTTGGCCATGTCTCTGAGTATTGCACACCTTGTGCTTTTGGGCACTCCAGTGATGTTGCAGCTCTGAAATATGGCCAAACTGGTGGCAAGTGGCATCTTGGCAGCTGCATGCTTGACTTTTCTCAGTTCATGGGCAGTTATTTTGCACCTTGGTTTTTCCACACGCTTCTTGCGACCCTGTTGACTATTTTGAATTAAACGCTTGATTGTTCGATGATCACGCTTCAGAAGCTTTGCAATTTTAAGAGTGCTGCATCCCTCTGCAAGATATCTCACTATTTTTTACTTTTCTTAGCCTGTCAAGTTCTTCTTTTGACCCATTTTGCCAAAGGAAAGGAAGTTGCCTAATAATTATGCACACCTGATATAGGGTGTTGATGTCATTAGACCACACCCCTTCTCATTACAGAGATGCACATCACCTACTATGCTTAATTGGTAGTAGACTTTCGAGCCTATACAGCTTGGAGTAAGACAACATGCATAAAGAGGATGATGTGGTCAAAATACTCATTTGCCTAATAATTCTGCACTCCCTGTACATAATATATAATATAATATCAGGGGCATCCAACCCAAACTAATCAAATAAAAATTAATATAATGCAAACACACGGCTAGATTTAGAGTTTTGTCGGTAAAGACCCGCGTAGCTAACGCAGCTTTTTTTCCTACCGCTGCTTCCAAACAACGCTGGTATTGAGAGTTGTCTGAGGGGCTGTGTTAGGCTCAAAAAAGGGTGCGTTGAGCCGAATTTACCGCCACTTCAACCCTCAATACCAGGGTTGCTTACGGTAGCGGTAAGCTGGCAAAATGTGCTCGTGCACAATTCCCCCATAGGAAACAATGGGGCAGTTTGGGCTGAAAAAAACAAAAAAGCAGCGTTAAGCTCCCAATGCAGACCCATTGTTTCCTATGGGGAAACAGTTTCTAAGTCTGCACCTAACACCCTAACATGAACCCTGAGTCTAAACACCCCTAACCTTACACTTATTAACCCCTAATCTGCTGACCCCGCTATCGCTGACACCTACATTATATTATTAACCCCTAATCTGCCGCTCCGGACACCGCCGCAACCTACATTATCCCTATGAACCCCTAATCTGCCCCCCCAATGTCGCCGCTACCTTACCTACACTTATTAACCACTAATCTGCCGACCGGACCTCTACTAATAAATGTATTAACCCCTAAACCGCCACACTCCCGCCTCGCAAACACTATAAGAAATAGTATTAACCCCTAATCTGCCCTCCCTAACATCGCCGCCACCTAACTTCAAGTATTAACCCCTAATCTGCCAACCGGACCTCGCCGCTACTCTAATAAATGTATTAACCCCTAAAGCTAAGTCTAACCCTAACCCTAACACCCCCCTAAATTAAATATAATTTTAATCTAACAAAATAAATTAAATCTTATTAACTAAAGTATTCCTATTTAAAAATAAATACTTACCTGTAAAATAAACCCTAATATAGCTACAATATAACAAATAATTATATTGTAGCTATTTTAGGATTTATATTTATTTTACAGGCAACTTTATATTTATTTTAACTAGGTACAATAGCTATTAAATAGTTATTAACTATTTAATAGCTACCTAGTTAAAATAATTACAAAATGACCTGTAAAATAAATCCTAACCTAAGTTACAATTAAACCTAACACTACACTATCAATAAATTAATTAAATAAATTACCTACAATTACATACAATTAAATAAAATAAACTAAATTACAAAAAAAAACAAACACTAAATTTAAAAAAAAAAAAAAAAGAATATTAGGCTAATTACACCTACTCTAAGCCCCCTAATAAAATAAAAAAGCCCACCAAAATAATAAAGGTCCCTACCTTATTCTAAATTAAAAAGTAACCAGCTCTTTTACCAGCCCATAAAAGGGCTTTTTGCGGGGCATGCCCCTAAGTAATCAGCTCTTTTGCCTGTAAAAAAAAATACAACCCCCCCAACATTAAAACTCACCACCCACATACCCCTAATCTAACCCAAACCCCCCCTTAAATAAACCTAACACTACCCCCCTGAAGATCTCCCTACCTTGAGTCGTCTTCACCCAGACGGGCCGAAGTCTTCATCCGATGGGGCAGAAGAGTACATCCAGACTAGCAGAAGTCTTCATCCTATCCGGGCAGAAGAGGACATCCGGATCGACAGACATCTTCATCCAAGCAGCATGAGCGGAGCGGTGCCATCTTCTTCCAGCCGATGTGGATCCATCCTCTTCAACCGACGCCTACTTGCCGAATTAAGGTTCCTTTAAATGACGTCATCCAAGATGGTGTCCCTCGAATTCCGATTGGCTGATAGGATTCTATCAGCCAATCGAAATTAAGGTAGGAACAATCTGATTGGCTGATTGAATCAGCCAATCAGATTCAAGTTCAATCCAATTGGCTGATCCAATCAGCCAATCAGATTGAGCTTGCATTCTATTGGCTGATCTAAATACCAGCGTAAGGAAGATCCCATTTAAAAGATAGGATACGCAATTGGCGTAAGGGGATCTGCAGTATGGAAAAGTCACGGCTTGAAAGTGAGCGTTAGACCCTTTCCTGCCTGACTCTCGTTAGGACCCCTTAACGCTGCTTTGACGGCTAACGCAGAACTCTAAATCTAGTCGACAGAATAGTGTACAAAATGCAAAATATTGCAAAAATAATTGTGCAACAATTATGAAGTGTTAAATTAAAAAAGTGTCACTTATCGTCCAGTAAAAGTCCTCTTCTAAGAAAACGGCATAATATGACACAAAGGTAGCTAATCAAGCTGCTCATCCAGCGTTGAGTACTTCAGCTCAAAAGGATATCAATACAAGACATACAAAAACAGGGGGCACCACATAACGTATCACAACTTCAATCAAAGGATTGCAAAGGTGAGTGAAATGACTTACTCACAATCAGTCAGTCACCATATATACTGTGTGTATATATAGATATATATATATATATATATATCTAAAACAGCCCCAGAGCTCCACACTCACTGTAATAAATAAGCAGTATATGCCCGGGGTGCATCCAAAATAAACATGTATATAAGAAAAAGAGACGCACTCGCCGGGTCTTAACAAATGATGTATTTAATCCACCAGTGACGTTTCGGGGTAGTAAGCCCCGTCCTCAGACCAATAAAATATATACAAACATTGCTGACTTATATTACCTTACCCTCCACCAAGATTCTATGCCGGAAGTGTCCACAGCGTTCTCCCTGCGCCACTGCGCAGAACCGGGGGTAGTCATGGCAACCGGAATCAACAATACTCACAATCAGACATCAGACACCGGGTCCTACGGTCACGCCCATCTGCACTGTAAGTGCCAAAGGAAACCGTAAGAGCCGGATAGCATTATACAGGGCTAGTTACAATTCTGTTGGAAAGAAATAACAACAACACATTAGTCGAAACATTTGACAATAGTGTCCCAAGATCAAAGTATTCAATATCTCAGACTATTTGTAATCTGACTAAAGGTTATATATCTAATACAACATAAGGATATAAGTAATCTAGAAATAAACCTATAGATAAGCCATCAATTAATCATCAACAATTTTTTAACAATTTTTGTGAACATATTTTTGTGAACAGTTTTTATAGGAAACAGTGCCAATCTAAATTTACATTTAGCCCATTTGGCGTTATAGTATTCAGTGTATAAATCCATCTGGATTCTTTTTGTCGAAGTAGTTTGGCCCTGTCTCCCCCTCTATTGGGCCTGGGAACATGATCAATGATGACATAACGTAAGTTGGACACCGCATGGCCAGCCTGCGCAAAATGTCTGGCCACAGGTTGGTCAGATTGTTTTTTATCAATGGCTGCTCTGATTGCAGTGCGATGGTTGGCCATGCGGGTCCGTAGGTCATCAATTGTTTTGCCCATGTAGTATAACCCACAGGGACAATGAATCAAATAGACAACATATTCAGTGGTACAAGTAACACGGTGTCTTATGTAGAATTTTTTGTTAGTGTGTGGGTGTACAAAAAACTTGGTAGCACTAAGTCCACTACATGTAGTGCATCCAAGACATTTAAAGCAGCCTGGTTTTGAACGTTTTAGCCATCTTGTTTTCGTATAACAGTCAATCGGGTCCACCTTGACAAGAATGTCCCGAATTAATCTAGATCTTTTAAAGCAGACTCTAGGTGGTCCCATATTGACAAAAGGTAAAGTCTGGTCAGACTGCACAATTTCCCAGTCCTTTCTTAATACTGCTGGTAAATTCTGTTTGTCCACAGTATTTGTTGTCACATATGTCATCCTGTCGGTGTCCGCTGTCCTGGTCGTTGCGCGTAGGGCTTCTTCTTGTGGCAGGTCCCAGAATTGTTCCAGATGTTTGTTTAGATGTTGCTCATTATATCCCCGTTGGAGAAATCTGGACTTCATTTCTAACAGTTGTTGTTTTGTTTGTACAGGGTTCTTTTGAATTGGGAGATTGGCAATGCCTGCTTCAGAGCTGGAGGATGGCAACTGGTAGCCTGAAGCAGGGAATTTCTGTCCGTGGCCTTACGGAAGCCAAGATATCGCAAACCAAGGAATCTCACTACAGTAGATTCTTCTGGGAACAGTTCAGAATCTGATGGGGCCCCCAGTATACATGTGGAACCAGGAATTGGCCCCCAGGGTGTAACTACCCGGTCAAAAAACTTCAGGGGCACAGGCCACATAATCGGAGGGGGGGCACAAGAGGAAGAGGAAGACCACCCAGACCACAGAGATTCTGACAGAAGATATTGTGATTAATCTCAGCTCATACTCCTTGTCTCCCACTGAAGTAAGGGTACTCAATAAAGGTTTTTCCTTCATACCCACCGAATATGATGACCCTTTCACATCTTTCCTGGATAAACATAAGTTTGAAAGAATGTTGCGTTTACGAGAACACTTTGGGAATAGTCAAGCAGAGATACCAAGATTTCGAGCAAAAGGGAAGTATGACCCCAGCAGTTCAAATGCCAGTATTAAGACCTACAGCAGGCTACTGGAGGATGGAGCCAAAAAAGAGCTACAAGGAAATTTTGGGAAAGATCGCAATAATCTCTCACGACAGGAGAGGGATGCTTTGAAAAGTTTAAAAGAAAATACCGAATTGATATTCCGTGAAGCAGATGAAGGTGGGGCGGTGGTAATCTTGGATTACTCATACTACCGCAGTGAAGCAATAACACAGTTGAATGATGGTAACACCTACAAACAAATCTCAGGAGATCCAGTGTGGTCTTTCAAAAAACAAATTGATGCTTCTCTACAAAATGCACTAAGTAACAATCTAATAGATGAACAGCTCTATAGATATTTAACAGTACAGTTCCCAAGGGTTCCTGTATTCTGCACGTTACCGAAAGTGCACAAGCACCTTACCCAACCTCCTGGGAGACCAATAGTCTCGGCTATTGGTTCTCTGCTCCAACCCATTGCCACATATCTGGACTCCCTTTTCCAGCCAATGGTCTGTAATATGCCTTCTTTTCTGTTGGACTCCATGGCCCTCATCCAAGAGCTTAAGCAATATGATAATCTAAAAGGGACGGAATTACTGGTTACCCTAGATGTGGTTAGTCTCTATACCATTATACCACACAGTCAAGGTATGGAGGCAATCCACAATAACCTGAGAAGATATCCTTTTGTAGGACCAAATACCGAGTGGATCATGGAGATGTTAAACTACTGCCTCACTATGAACTATTTCCGATTTGAGACCCGGTTTTATTTACAACTCTTAGGCACAGCGATGGGGTCGAGTGTGGCCCCATCATTTGCCAATTTATACATGGCAGAGTTTGAACAATACAATACTGATCTATTCTCTCATCCCAACATAAGGATATTTCATCGCTACATTGACGACTTGTTTCTAATCTGGGACGGATTGGCACAGGACCTCCTGCTATGGTTCAATCAGCTGAACGAATCACGTCCTAATCTACAATTTAAGATGGAGTATAGTGATACATCTGTAGATTTTCTAGATTTGCGGATATATAAAGACCAGAACCGTCTCTCCACCACACTCTTCCGTAAGGCCATGGACAGAAATTCCCTGCTTCAGGCTACCAGTTGCCATCCTCCAGCTCTGAAGCAGGCATTGCCAATCTCCCAATTCAAAAGAGTTGTCAGAAATAATAGTGACCCTGTACAAACAAAACAACAACTGTTAGAAATGAAGTCCAGATTTCTCCAACGGGGATATAATGAGCAACATCTAAACAAACATCTGGAACAATTCTGGGACCTGCCACAAGAAGAAGCCCTACGCGCAACGACCAGGACAGCGGACACCGACAGGATGACATATGTGACAACATATACTGTGGACAAACAGAATTTACCAGCAGTATTAAGAAAGGACTGGGAAATTGTGCAGTCTGACCAGACTTTACCTTTTGTCAATATGGGACCACCTAGAGTCTGCTTTAAAAGATCTAGATCCATTCGGGACATTCTTGTCAAGGTGGACCCGATTGACTGTTATACGAAAACAACATGGCTAAAACGTTCAAAACCAGGCTGCTTTAAATGTCTTGGATGCACTACATGTAGTGGACTTAGTGCTACCAAGTTTTTTTGTACACCCACACACTAACAAAAAATTCTACATAAGACACCGTGTTACTTGTACCACTGAATATGTTGTCTATTTGATTCATTTTCCCTGTGGGTTATACTACGTGGGCAAAACAATTGATGACCTACGGACCCGCATGGCCAACCATCGCACTGCAATCAGAGCAGCCATTGATAAAAAACAATCTGACCAACCTGTGGCCAGACATTTTGCGTAGGCTGGCCATGCGGTGTCCAACTTACGTTATGTCATCATTGATCATGTTCCCAGGCCCAATAGAGGGGGAGACAGGGCCAAACTACTTAGACAAAAAGAATCCAGATGGATTTATACACTGAATACTATAACGCCGAATGGGCTAAATGTAAATTTAGATTGGCACTGTTTCCTATAAAAACTGTTCACAAAAATCTGTTCACAAAAAGTGTTAAAAAATTGTTGATGATTAATTGATGGCTTATCTATAGATTTATTTCTAGATTACTTATATCCTTATGTTGCATTAGATATATAACCTTTAGTCAGATTACAAATAGTCTGAGATATTGAATACTTTGATCTTGGGACACTATTGTCAAATGTTTCGAATAATGTGTTGTTGTTATTTCTTTCCAACAGAATTGTAACTAGCCCTGTATAATGCTATCCGGCTCTTACGGCTTCATTTGGCACTTACAGTGCAGATGGGCGTGACCGTAGGACCCGGTGTCTGATGTCTGATTGTGAGTATTGTTGATTCCGGTTGCCATGACTACCCCCGGTTCTGCGCAGTGGCGCAGGGGGAACGCTGTGGACACTTCCGGCATAGAATCTTGGTGGAGGGTAAGGTAATATAAGTCAGCAATGTTTGTATATATTTTATTGGTCTGAGGATGGGGCTTACTACCCCAAAACGTCACTGGTGGATTAAATACATCATTTGTTAAGACCCGGCGAGTGCGTCTCCTTTTCTTATATATATATATATATATATATATATATATATATATGTATATATATATGTGAGACACCAGAGCTGTCGAGCAAGCTCTCTTCCCATGACCTCAGGAAAAAATGACACTCCAACGTTCTACTGGAATGATATTGGTGGAATTTACAGCTCAGAGCCTTAGGTAGAGTTAATTGTTTTATCAGGCAACGAGAGCAGATGAGACAGGACAGAAAAATACTTAGACTTCAGCACAAACTTTTATCACCCCCAGAGGGATGCAGCTCTGAAAATATAGAAGCAAATAAATGCAACTGGTACCAGGATATTCACAAATTATTGGGTAGGGGGAGATAGAGAAAGCAACAGGCAGCTCAAGCATAAAATATTTTAAATCAGTTTTATAATATCCAAAGTCCTAAAGTTAGCACACATTGGATTTCGATGCACTAACCTGCACATGTTAAAAATTTACTTTGAGCACAGTTAAAGCACAAGCAAAAAACTCTGCTAGCGAGCCACTTGTAATCTGGCCTATAATGGTAAAAAGCTATACACAGTGCCAGTTCTAGAAATTATCAGAGCACTGTGCAGGAGTCAGGAAAATTTGGACTACTTTAGTGAGACAATGGGCATAGTCACGCATGACCTATGGATTGATTCAGGGTGAGTGGAGGTGGAATCATAAGTATTTCATGGGTATTATTATTATTATCGATTATTTGTAGAGCGCCAACAGATTCTGCAGCACTATAAACAAAGGGGGAGTACAACAAAACAATTATAGGGATCAGATGGGTAGAGGGCCCTGCCAAGAGTTGCACTGTTGTAGTCAGCTCCTAAGAAGGTGATCTAAAAACAGCTGGACTCTTAGGCTTACATGCTAAGGGGGTTCAGGGGATAGCAATGGAGGAGTGGAACTGGTATAAAGTAAGGCTAGCATAGGTTGTATGCATCTCTGAACAGTAGAGTCTTTAGGGAGCTTTCAAACTAGGGGAGAGTCTTGTGGGGCAAGGCAGAGAGTTCCACAAGATGGGAGCCAGTCTGGAGAAGTCCTGTAAATGGGACTGCGATGAGATAACCAGAGAGGAGGAGAGTAGGAGGTCATGAGCAGAGCGAAGGGGGCGGGAGGGAGAGTATCTGGAGACAAGGTCTGAGATATAGGGGGGAGTAGTGCAGTTGAAGGCTTTGTATGTCAGAGTGAGAATTTTGTGTTTTATCCTAGAGGCAAGAGGAAGCCAGTGAACGGATTGGCAGAGAGGTGCAGCAGATGAAGAGCGACTTGTAAGGAAGATGAGTCTGGCAGAGGCATTCATTATGGATTGTAAAGGAGCTAGGTGGCAGGTGGGGAGACCAGAGAGGACAGAGTTGCAGTAATCGAGGTGGGAAAGAATGAGAGAGTGGATTAAAATCTTAGTTGTGTCTTGTGTAAGGAAGTGTCTAATTTTAGATATATTTTTAAGGTGGAAGCGGCAGGCTTTAGCCAAGGACTGAATGTGCGGAGTGAAAGAAAGATCTGAGTCAAATGTGACCCCGAGACATCGGGAATGCGGGGTAGGGGTAATGATGGAGTTGTCGACAGTTATAGAGAGATTGGGGGTGGAGATTTTGGAAGAAGGGGGGGGGAAATGAGGAGCTCAGTTTTGGAGAGATTTAGCTTGAGGTAGTGAGAGAACATCCAGGAAGAGAAGTGAGAAAGACAGTTAGTGACACAGGTTAGCAATGAAGGAGATAGGTCTGGTGCAGAGAAGTAGATTTGGGTGTCATCGGCATACAAATGATATTGGAAACCGTGGGACTTTATTAGGGAACCTAGTGATGATGTGTAGATTGAGAAGAGAAGGGGACCAAGGACAGGGCTTTGCGGTACTCTTACAGAAAGTGGTGACGGGGCAGAGGAGGCACCAGAGAAGGCTACACTAAAGGTACGGATTGACAGGTAGGAAGAGAGCCACTAAAGGGCTGTGTCACAGATGCCGAAGGATTGGAGGGCTTGGAGCAAAAGAGGGTGGTCAACAGTGTCAAAGGCTGCAGACAGATCAAGGAGGATAAGCAGAGAGAAGTGGCCTTTTGATTTTGCTGTAAGTAGGTCGTTGGTAACCTTAAGAATAACAGTCTCTGTAGAGTGATAGGGATGAAATCCAGATTGCAATGGGTCAAGAAGGGAGTTTAACGTAAGGAAATGGGAAGGGCGTGCATATACTAGTTTTTCAAGAAGCTTTGAGGCAAGAGGGAGGAGGGAAATAGGGCGGTAGTAGGATGGGGAGGTAGGATCAAGGGAAGGTTTTTTGAGGATAGGTGTGACCACAGTGCATGTTTCAGCGATGTGGAAAATATACCGGTGCTGAGGGAGAGGTTTAAAATGTGTGTTAGTATAGGGGTAAGGGTAGCAGAGAGGGAGGGGAGTAGCTGTGAGGGGATAGGGTCAAGGGGACAGGTAGTGAGGTGAGAGTGCAGTATAAGTGCTGAAACTTCTTCCTCAGTAACAGGGGAGAATGATCTAAGTTTAAGGTTATGTGGGTTGTGGTTGAGTGAGAGCATTTGAGGGGGGGAGAGAATGGAATTATGTTGAGAGCTGATTTCATTTCTGATGGAGTCAATTTTGTTATTGAAGTGGCTGGCAAAGTCTTGAGCTGACAGAGAAGTTGTATTAGGAGGTTGGGGAGGGCGGAGTATTGAAAGTGGAGAACAGACGTTTTGGGTTTGAAGAAAGATTAGAGATAAGAGTAGAGAAGTAGTGTTGCTTATGGAGATTAAGGGCAGAATAATAGGAGTGCAAGATGAATTTGTAATGAAGAAAATCAGCTGAACTCCGAGATTTTTTCCAGTGCCATTCAGCAGTACAGGAACATCTGCGTAGGTACCGTGTCAGAGGAGTATGCCAGGGCTGAGGATGAGTGTGTGATTTCCGAGCTATGGTAAGAGGGGCGAGATTGTCAAAGACAGATATAAGGGTGGAATTATATTGGCAGATAGATTGTTCAGGGCAGGAAAAGGAGGAGAAGGATGAGAGGAGAGGTTTGAGGGAAATAGCAAGCTGTTGCTGATCTAAAGACATAATGCTTCTTTGGAGTTTGGTGTGAGGAGTAGAAGGAGGGAGAGTTGTAGGGAGGGATGAAATGTTGCAAGTAAGGAGATGGTGGTCAGAAAGAGGAAAGGGGGAGTTTGTGAAGTTTGAGAGAGTAAAGCTGGGTTTTGACATGTGACTTGGAAGTAATGCTGCATAATTAATGTAAAGCTTAGTGCCCCTCTGCTTTTGTGCATTTTATGCATTTGACAAATCTCTCACTAAGGCCACTGTATATGAGAAAGCTATCTTGGACCATTTAAAACCTGGACATGTGACAGCCAGTGTTCCCTCTAAGGCCATGTTTTGTGAGTAGCCTAGCAGTGAAACAGTTAATAACTGAACCATAACTTTCTGTGTGCATTATGTAGTCTTTATTAACTGCAGGGTGAGGTTCACTAATTAACTGTTTCACTGCTGGGCCACTTACAAATCTGGCCTTAGAGGGAACACTGGTGACAGCTTCTGGGCAGGCAAACTTCAGTGACAGAACCTGCAGATTTCTTATATCAAAGCTTAGTTCAGCTCTCAGGCAGATAAAAATGGTGTGCAAGCTGCCAGGGCATACACCAAATACCCCAAACGAATATCCAGATAGAAAAAGGCAGCAGCACCACCAATACTGTTTAAAGGCTTATTAAACCAAAGGCAATAAAACACAATTTTTTGGTCCGAAACGTTATGTTTTATTGCCTTTGGTTTTATAAACCTTTAAAAAGCATTGGTGGTGCTGCCGCATTTTTCTTTCAGCAGATTTATTAAAGGATACAGATAAAATGTAACTGTTTAGTTAATGGCCAAGTTCAGAAAAATACAATGTTAGAGCTCAATATACAAGGCTCCATTTATGAAGCAGCGGATGCCCGCTGCTTCTAAACCTGTCCATCTTTGAGGTGAAATCATCTTGATTTGATATGATTGGGATGATTGACAGCCCCTGCTAGCGGCCGATTGGCTGCCAGTGAGCAGGGGGCAGCATTGCACAAGCATTTCACTAGAAATGCTTGTGCAACAATAAATGCAGACAGCATATGCTGTCGGCATTTAGCGATATTGAGCGGACATGATTCTTTCACCCCATATTCTTTTGTGAAATATTTGTAGTAAAAACAATGTCTGCTCAGTGGAAGCTGTAATCTTCAGAACCAGTCCAGGAGCACATTTCTATGCCTAACTGTCCAAATCAAAAGATAAAATAAACCACACCCAAGAGGTATTTCAAGAGTTATGTCCCCAAACTAAAAAGCAATGAAGATTTTTCTAACAAAATTATATGCCTAGATTACGAGTCTTGCGGAATGCCTTAAAAAGCAGCGTTAAGGGGTCCCAACGCTGCTTTTTAATGCCTGCTGGTATTACGAGTCTGGCCGGTACAGGTGTACCGCTCACTTTTTTTCTGCGATTTTCGCATACCGCAAATCCCCTTATGTCAATTGCATATCCTATCTTTTTAATGGGATTTTCCTAACGCCGGTATTATGATTGCTGGAAAAAGTGAGCGGTAGACCCTCTCCTGTCCAGACTCCTACCGCATTTCAAAAGTCAGTAGTTAAGAGTTTTATGGGCTAACGCTGTAACATAAAACTCTTAACTAAAGTGCTACAAAGTACACTAACACCCATAAACTACCTATTAACCCCTAAACCGAGGCCCCCCCCCCACATCGCAAACACTTAAATAAAAATTTTAACCCCTAATCTGCCGACCGGACATCGCCGCCACTGTAATAAATATGTTAACCCCTAAACCGCCGCACTCCCACCTCGCAAACACTAGTTAAATTGTATTAACCCCTAAGCTGCCGTCCCTAACATCGCCGACACCTATCTACATTTATTAACCCCTAATCTTCCGCCCCAAACGTCGCCGCTACTTTATTAAATTTATTAACCCCTAAACCTAAGTCTAACCCTAAGTCTAACCCCCCCTAACTTAAATATAATTTAAATAAAATGAAATAAAATTACTACAATTAAATAAATTAATCCTATTTAAAACTAAATACTTACCGATAAAATAAACCCTAAGATAGCTACAATATAACTAATAGTTACATTGTAGCTATCTTAGGATTTATATTTATTTTACAGGCAACTTTGTATTTATTTTAACTAGGTAGAATAGTTACAGGTAAAAGAGCTGATTACTTTGGGGCAATGCCCAGCAAAAATCCCTTTTAAGGGCTATTTGTAATTTAGTATAGGGTAGGGAATTTTATTATTTTGGGGGGCTTTTTTATTTTATTAGGGGGATTAGAGTAGGTGTAGTTAGCTTAAAAAAATTGTAATTATTTTTTTATTTTCTGTAATTTAGTGTTTGTTTGTTTTGTACTTTAGTTTATTTAATTTAATTGTAGTTAATTGTAGTTAGTTTATGTAATTAATTTAATTATAGTGTATTGTTAGGTGTAATTGTAACTTAGGTTAGAGTTTATTTTACAGGTAAATTTGTATTTATTTTAGCTAGGTAGTTATTAAATAGTTAATAACTATTTTTTTATTTTTATTTTTTTTTTAAATAATTTTTTTATTGAGGTTTTTGGAAACAGTGACAATAGTAACTTAACATGCATCAGTGTACAAATACATAATTGTGCTTACGAGTCAGACAAAGAGAACAGCATTACTACAGATATAGATAATACAGACCAGTTAGGCGTAAATGATTACCACATAGGAAAGCAAATGTCATCACACCGGTATGCATACTTAACATAAGGAGTTAGAGCTATTTTGCGTATATATAGAGAAGTGGCAGACTGTGGTAGCGATTATATAATGCAAATGTCTGAAAAACGAACCTCTTTTTTCTTGTATATAATAGAAATGATTCCCTGTTTAGTTCTAGTGGTCACTTTTGGACCTGAGAAATCTAATAAGAGGCGACAAGGGAAATTGTTTTTTTTTTGCATGGCCACTTATGGGCCTAGTAAGGGGAGAGGAAATTCAGCGGGTGAGCACCGCTATACGTACAAGGGAAAGGGTGGAGGGCGGAGCCATATATATATATAGGTAATTTAAGAAACATGGCGGAATCTCTAAAGTTAGTTAACTGTGGGATAAAATGACACTACTAGTTGTATAGTATTTGACAGCATGACACACATATGAACATGGGAGAGGATATGCAAACTTTGTATAGATAGAACATCTAACTCATATGGAAAAAAGAATGTATATAACATAGACAAGCAATTAACCCCAAACATCAAGTTAGTAAACTTGGAGTACATTAATAGTATGCTCAGCAGAGGGGCGGAAAAAAGTGCTCTAACATACAGTATATGCGCAAGATGCGTGGTTGAGAGATTTCGATTACACAAAAAAAAAAAAAAAACATGTAATGGCGATAAACATAACTTTAAACCCCTAAGATAAGACAAAATAAGCTGGCGTAACATTTAACACCAGTCACTCAGAGGAAACATATAAGTGTAGACCCCAAATCTATGCTTGTATGTGCAGTCTATAGTAGAAGTATTCACTTCAAATCGGTAAGTTGTGGATATGATACGGGGGTACAGACAACAGAACTATATATTATTGGTGTGCTAAAGCAAATTTGGATAGACCCTGTAGGAATCTGCATAGAAAAGCCTCATAGAACTGTAAAGTCTTTCTCAACATGAGGGGCAAATCCATAGCACAGCATTCTATGTTAATGTAAAAAGCCCTAAAATATAGTTTGCAGACTAGGCTTGTAGCCTCTATACAGGAATAGAAATTTTTGAACTCTCACAAGCTCAACATGAGTGGTGGGGGTTAAGCGGTCAGGTAGAAGCCTTCCATCCTACACCAACATAATAGAATATCATACTTTTAGCGAGATTTACACAGGGTGGAGACTGTTAGGGCCTGTTAAGTGGGATATGGTAGTACTCCCTCTGTACACTTAAATAGATATGTACATACTAATAAAACACAAACAATGTAGAAATAATACAGATAATACTTTAGTTCTCTGCTAGGAGTTTAGGCATTTAAGGACACCTGAAGTTAATATATATATGACTGTGCACGAAAAATGTAATCCATTTTTGTTGTATTATGAGCTTAGAAATGTTATCCACACCGCACAAACTACAGAACATGTTCACATAGGATCAGCCGAGACATATCAGTCCAGTTACCAGCAATGTTTACACGAATACATAGATAAAACAAATGTAAATATAGATGGTGTGAGCAACATAAAACAATTTATATAGCTAATCTAACAAGCATGTTACACTTTACACACTAATAAGTGTATTAACTGTAATTTAAACTGGACGTGCGTGATGTGTAAATTTTAAAGCTCAGCAAGAATAATGCACACAGACAAGGGATATAAAATAGCAAGTGACATAGCAAATAATGCAAAACTGTATATAGCTGCTTTAGCATAGACTTGACCAGCATGTAACAGCATGTAAATTAAACAAACCATAAGTTAGGAACACATATATGCTTGTTAAGCCAAAATTATGAAAGATAGGTGGAAAACTAATTATGATTAGTTGGATCACAAAGTGTCAGTCATATGAGCATAACATATTCGAGTCATACAAAATAGGGGACATAGGAGCCAGAGTCTTCCAGTCTATATATGTATAAGCGACAGACGCCATGAGAGTGCTAAAGAGAATATTAACGCATTCTCTGGAGCTTCCAGGAATAACTCAGTAGATCATCCTATACCTGTTTTCTTCATTTTTTTGTCCTGGAGATGAAAAAGCAGGTCTCTTAGTGACCAGGGCACATCGACCCCAATGTCCGGGTGAGAATAGACAGTGCCTACTGGCTGAAGGCAAAAGGACTCCCATTCTGGGCAAGCACCGGTAAGACTCTGTACCCCAAAAGCACGTACAGGGCTCAGCAAAGGCAAAACATCAGGCTTCCACATCAAGCCCCAAGGGAGTGCCGCAAGTGGAGGAGCCGGGTCACTATTATGGCAAGTGATCCGCTTGCCGCTGTCAGGACACATGTTGTGCGACTCCATCGCTGTGAGAGAAGGTTGGAGCTCAGTAAACCAGAGGACCTCAGTGTTCGGTAGAGCCTGCTCTGGTAGTGTAACTTTGCTCAATGCAGGATTTGTGCAGCCATTGAAGAGCGGGTTGTAGCAGCCATTGTTATTTATGATAGGCAGTGAAGGCTGGTGTTGTTGTGGCGATATCCTCGGCAGGCCTTCTAGTGGTAACGTTATCTGCGTATCTCCAGGCCTTTTGCTAATCAGTATGTTGCAAGCCCATCCTCTTGATGGCGTTTCTAAGGATTCTAGTATTTCAGAAAAATAGCGTTCCATCTTGCAGTTCAAACTCTGCAGCATGGCAGACAATATCTCATAGTCTTCCCCCATTTGAAGGGTAATCACAGGGTTCTTCTTGTAGAGACTGAGACTGGCAATGTTAGTAGCAGGCCCACTAATTCTGCCGCACACAGCTCAAAGGCTCAATTCTGAAGGAGTAGCTAAGTATTGGATTAGCTGGATAATTCTTATAACAATGATCCCTTAGTTATTGATCAATTAGTGGTGATTAAAAAAAAAGAGATAAATGGAACTATTGCTAAAAATAAGGATATTTATCATTCAAGGCCTAGGAGCTAAAGAGATATACTTCTGCAAGCTTTGGCTGTTGGCTCCGCCCCCCAGTTAATAACTATTTAATAACTATTGTACCTAGTTAAAATAAATACAAACTTGCCTGTAAAATAAAAATAAACCCTAAGATGGCTACAATGTAACTATTAGTGATATTGTAGCTAACTTAGGGTTTATTTTATAGGTATTTAGTTTTAAATAGGAATAATTTACGGCTAGATTTAGAGTTTTGTCGGTAACGACCCGCGTAGCTAACGCTGTTTTTCCCCCCCCCGCACCTTTTAAATACCGCTGGTAATTAGAGTTCACAGAAGGGCTGCGTTAGGCTCCAAAAAAGGAGCGTAGAGCATAATTTACCGCCACTGCAACTCTCAATACCAGCAGTGCTTACGGACGTGGCCAGCTTCCCCCATAGAATACAATAGGGCAGTTTTGAAAAAAAAAACTAACACCTGCAAAAAAGCAGCGTTCAGCTCCTAACGCAGCCCCATTGTTTCCTATGGGGAAACACTTCCTATGTCTGCACCTAACACCCTAACATGTACCCCGAGTCTAAACACCCCTAACCTTACACTAATTAACCCCTAATCTGCCGCCCCCGCTATCGCTGACACCTGCATTTTTTTTAACCCCTAATCTGCCACTCCGTACACCGTCGCAACCTACATTATACCTATGTACCCCTAATCTGCTGCCCCTAACACCGCCGACCCCTATATTATATTTATTAACCCCTAATCTGCCCCCCCCCCAACGTCGCTGCTACCTTACCTACAATTATTAACCCCTAAATCTGCTGACCGGACCTCACCGCTACTATAATAAAGTTATTAACCCCTAATCCGCCTCACTAACCCTATAATAAATAGTATTAACCCCTAATCTGCCCTCCCTAACATCACCGACACCTAACTTCAAGTATTAACCCCTAATCTGCCGACCAGACCTCACTGCTACTCTATTAAATTTATTAACCCCTAAAGCTAAGTCTAACCCTAACACTAACACCCCCCTAAGTTAAATATAATTTTTATCTTACGAAATAAATTAACTCTTATTAAATGAATTAATCCTATTTAAAGCTAAATACTTACCTGTAAAATAAATCCTAACCTAAGTTACAATTATACCTAACACTACACTATCAATAAATTAATTAAATAAAATACCTACAATTATCTACAATTAAACCTAACACTACACTATCAATAAATTAATTACATAAAATACCTACAAATAAATACAATTAAATAAACTAACTAAAGTACAAAAAATAAAAAAAGAACTAAGTTACAAAAAATAAAAAAATAATTTACAAACATTAGAAAAATATTACAACAATTTTAAGCTAATTACACCTACTCTAAGCCCCCTAATAAAATAACAAAACCCCCCAAAATAAAAAAATGCCCTACCCTATTCTAAAATTAAAATAGAAAAGCTCTTTTACCTTACCAGCCCTTAAAAGGGCCTTTTGCGGGACATGCCCCAAAGAAAACAGCTCTTTTGCCTGTAAAAAATAACATACAATACCCCCCCCAACATTACAACCCACCACCCACATACCCCTAATCTAACCCAAACCCCCCTTAAATAAACCTAACACTAAGCCCCTGAAGATCATCCTACCTTATCTTCACCATGCGGGGTATCACCGATCGGTCCAGGCTCCGAACTCTTCATCCAAGCCCAAGTGGGGGCTGAAGATGTCCATGATCCGGCTGAAGTCTTGATCCAAGTGGGGGCTGAAGATGTCCATGATCCGGCTGAAGTCTTGATCCAAGCAGGAGCTGAAGAGGTCCATGATCCGGCTGAAGTCTTCTATCAAGCGGCATCTTCAATCTTCTTTCTTCCGGATCCATCTTCATCCCGCCGACGCGGAACTTCTTTCTTCACCGACGACTTCCCGACGAATGACGGTTCCTTTAAGGGACGTCATCCAAGATGGCGTCCCTCGAATTCCGATTGGCTGATAGGATTCTATCAGCCAATCGGAATTAAGGTAGGAAAATTCTGATTGGCTGATGGAATAAGTCAATCAGATTCTAGTTCAATTCGATTGGCTGATCCAATCAGCCAATCAGATTGAGCTCGCATTCTATTGGCTGTTCCGATCAGCCAATAGAATGCAAGCTCAATCTGATTGGCTGATCCAATCAGCCAATTGGATTGAACTTGAATCTGATTGGCTGATTCCATCAGCCAATCAGAATTTTCCTACCTTAATTCCGATTGGCTGATAGAATCCTATCAGCCAATCGGAATTCGAGGGACGCCATCTTGGATGACGTCCCTTAAAGGAACCGTCATTCGTCGGGAAGTCGTCGGTGAAGAAGGATGTTCTGCGTCGGCGGGATGAAGATGGATCCGGAAGAAAGAAGATTGAAGATGCCGCTTGATAGAAGACTTCAGCCGGATCATGGACCTCTTCAGCTCCCGCTTGGATCAAGACTTCAGCCGGATCATGGACATCTTCAGCCCCTGCTTGGATCAAGACTTCAGCTGGATCATGGACATCTTCAGCCCCCGCTTGGGCCAAGACTTCAGCCGCATCATGGACATCTTCAGCCCCCGCTTGGGCTTGGATGAAGAGTTCGGAGCCTGGACTGATCGGTGATACCCCGCGTGGTGAAGATAAGGTAGGATGATCTTCAGGGGCTTAGTGTTAGGTTTATTTAAGGGGGGTTTGGGTTAGATTAGGGGTATGTGGGTGGTGGGTTGTAATGTTGGGGGGGTATTGTATGTTATGTTTTACAGGCAAAAGAGCTGTTTTCTTTGGGGCATGCCCCGCAAAAGGCCCTTTTAAGGGCTGGTAAGGTAAAAGAGCTTTTCTATTTTGATTTTAGAATAGGGTAGGGCATTTTTTTATTTTGGGGGCTTTGTTATTTTATTAGGGGGCTTAGAGTAGGTGTAATTAGCTTAAAATTGTTGCAATATTTTTCTAATGTTTGTGAATTATTTTTTTATTTTTTGTAACTTAGTTCTTTTTTTATTTTTTGTACTTTAGTTAGTTTATTTAATTGTATTTATTTGTAGGTATTTTATGTAATTAATTTATTGATAGTGTAGTGTTAGGTTTAATTGTAACTTAGGTTAGGATTTATTTTATAGGTAATTTTGTAATTATTTTAACTAGGTAGCTATTAAATAGTTATTAACTATTTAATAGCTATTGTACCTGGTTAAAATAAATACAAAGTTGCCTGTAAAATAAATATAAATCCTAAAATAGCTACAATATAATTATAATTTATATTGTAGCTATATTAAGGTTTATTTTACAGGTAAGTATTTAGCTTTAATTAGGATTAATTTATTTAATAAGAGTTAATTTATTTCGTAAGATAAAAATTATATTTAACTTACGGGGGTGTTAGTGTTAGGGTTAGACTTAGCTTTAGGGGTTAATAAATTTAATAGAGTAGTGGTGAGGTCCGGTCGGCAGATTAGGGGTTAATACTTGAAGTTAGGTGTCGGTGATGTTAGGGAGGGCAGATTAGGGGTTAATACTATTTATTATAGGGTTAGTGAGGCGGATTAGGGGTTAATAATTGTAGGTAAGGTAGCAGCGACGTTGGGGGCGGCAGATTAGGGATTAATAAATATAATATAGGGGTCGGCGGTGTTAGGGGCAGCAGATTAGGGGTACATAGGGATAACGTAGGTGGCGGCGGTGTGCGGTTGGCAGATTAGGGGTTAAAAAAATTTAATAGAGTGGCGGCGATGTGGGGGGGCCTCGGTTTAGGGGTGCATAGGTAGTTTATGGGTGTTAGTGTACTTTAGAGCACAGTAGTTAAGAGCTTTATGAACCAGCGTTAGCCCAGAAAGCTCTTAACTCCTGGCTTTTCTCTGCGGCTGGAGTTTTATCGTTAGAGTTCTAACGCTCACTTCAGCCAAGACTCTAAATACCGGCGTTAGAAAGATCCCATTTAAAAGATAGGATATGCAAATGGCGTATGGGATCTGCGGTATGGAAAAGTTGCGGCTGCAAAGTGAGTGTTAGACCCTTACCTACACGACTCTAAATACCAGCGGTAGCCCAAAACCAGCGTTAGGAGCCTCTAACGCTGGTTTTGATGGCTAACGCCAAACTCTAAATCTAGGCGTTAGTTAATTATAGTAAAATTTATTTAGATGTATTGTTAATTATATTTAAGTTAAGGAGATGTTAGGGTTAGGGTTAGACTTAGGTTTAGGGGTTAATAAATTTATTATAGTGGCGGCGACGTTAGCTTAAAATTGTTGTAATATTTTTCTAATGTTTGTGAATTATTTTTTTATTTTTTGTAACTTAGTTCTTTTTTTATTTTTTGTACTTTAGTTAGTTTATTTAATTGTATTTATTTGTAGGTATTTTATGTAATTAATTTATTGATAGTGTAGTGTTAGGTTTAATTGTAGATAATTGTAGGTATTTAATTTAATTAATTTATTGATAGTGTAGTGTTAGGTTTAATTGTAACTTAGGTTAGGATTTATTTTACAGGTAATTTTGTAATTATTTTAACTAGGTAGCTATTAAATAGTTATTAACTATTTAATAGCTATTGTACCTGGTTAAAATAAATACAAAGTTGCCTGTAAAATAAATATAAATCCTAAAATAGCTACAATATAATTATAATTTATATTGTAGCTATATTAGGGTTTATTTTACAGGTAAGTATTTAGCTTTAATTAGGATTAATTTATTTAATAAGAGTTAATTTATTTCGTAAGATAAAAATTATATTTAACTTAGGGGGGTGTTAGTGTTAGGGTTAGACTTAGCTTTAGGGGTTAATAAATTTAATAGAGTAGTGGTGAGGTCCGGTCGGCAGATTAGGGGTTAATACTTGAAGTTAGGTGTCGGTGATGTTAGGGAGGGCAGATTAGGGGTTAATACTATTTATTATAGGGTTAGTGAGGCGGATTAGGGGTTAATAACTTTATTATAGCAGCGGTGAGGTCCGGTCGGCAGATTAGGGGTTAATAATTGTAGGTAAGGTAGCAGCGACGTTGGGGGCGGCAGATTAGGGATTAATAAATATAATATAGGGGTCGGCGGTGTTAGGGGCAGCAGATTAGGGGTACATAGGGATAACGTAGGTGGCGGCGGTGTGCGGTCGGCAGATTAGGGGTTAAAAAAATTTAATAGAGTGGCGGCGATGTGGGGGGGCCTCGGTTTAGGGGTGCATAGGTAGTTTATGGGTGTTAGTGTACTTTAGAGCACAGTAGTTAAGAGCTTTATGAACCGGCGTTAGCCCAGAAAGCTCTTAACTCCTGGCTTTTCTCTGCGGCTGGAGTTTTATCGTTAGAGTTCTAACGCTCACTTCAGCCAAGACTCTAAATACCGGCGTTAGAAAGATCCCATTGAAAAGATAGGATACGCAAATGGCGTAGGGGGATCTGCGGTATGGAAAAGTTGCGGCTGCAAAGTGAGCGTTAGACCCTTACCTACACGACTCTAAATACCAGCGGTAGCCCAAAACCAGCGTTAGGAGCCTCTAACGCTGGTTTTGATGGCTAACGCCAAACTCTAAATCTAGGCGTTAGTTAATTATAGTAAAATTTATTTAGATGTATTGTTAATTATATTTAAGTTAAGGAGATGTTAGGGTTAGACTTAGGTTTAGGGGTTAATAAATTTATTATAGTGGCGGCGACGTTGGCGGCGGCAGATTAGGGTTTAATAAATTTAATATTGTTGCGGCGACATTGGGGGGGCAGATTAGGGGTTAATAAATAAAATGTAGGGTTGGGCGATGTTGGGGGCATCAGATTAGGGGTTCATAAGTATAATGTAGGTGGCGGCGGTGTCCGAAGCGGCAGATTAGGGGTTAATAATATAATGTAGGTGGCGACGATGTCGGGGGCGGCAGATTAGGGGTTAATAAGTGTACTATTAGGGGTGTTTAGACTCGGGGTTCATGTTAGGGTGTAGACATAACTTTTATTTCCCCATAGGAAACAATGGGGCTGTGTTAGGAGCTGAACGCTGCTTTTTTTGCAGGTGTTAGGTTTTTTTTCAGCCAGCTCAGCCCCATTGTTTCCTATGGGGAAATCGTGCACAAGCACGTTTAGCCAGCTCACCGCTGACTTAAGCAACGCTGGTATTGAGGTGAGATGTGGAGCTAAATTTTGCTTAACGCTCACTTTTCTGAGGCTAATGCCGGCTTGCAGAAAAACTCGTAATACCAACTTTGTCTTAAGTGAGCGGGGAGAAAAAAAGGCTTGTAGCACCGCACGCCATTATCGACAAAAACTCGTAATCTAGCCGATAGTTTTTAAGCTTTTTATTTCTATGTGTGGCTCTTTAGCCATAAAGTCCTCTACTGATACAATATTCTATGTGCTCATATAAAAAGCTTCTACATCATTTTACACTTGAACAACAGTTCATGTGACACCCTCATCCCCCTTTTTTTTGCTTTATTGCTTTCCAATAAATGGATATTTAAAACACGAAGACATAATTAAAAACAGTACAACTGTATAAGAAACATATGGTTTAAAATGATACCTTTAATAACACCTCAACTCTGACAGCCAAGGGGTTAAATCTTACACTTTAAAAATAATGTATTTTTTTTTTTTTTGGCATAGAAAAATATTTTGCTTGGGAGTACCTTGCTTTTCATTCTGTAATTTACTGTTTTTTACATCTTTAGCTGCATGTTGAGTTATTTCTGTTTTGGGATTATACAACAGAATGATTACAACAGAATTATTTTCTGATGAAAGACGAGTGATCTGACCGAAAAACAAAACATAAAATAAGACAATAGACTTGTAGTGCCAGACACTGTTGACGCCAATGTACATGTTCTACAGCTTAACCTACTGAGCCACTGAAGTCTGTCAATACTGAGCTGCAAAGCCTGTGCAGCTGCAATGTTTTAACAGGTGCAAATGGTAAGGTTTGTTGGAAAAAAAAGCAAGATAAGCATTAAAGGCCAGATTACAAGTGGAGCGCTATTTAGCACTTTCGCTAGAGAGCTAATTGCGCTAGAAGTAAAAAGTCGAACTTATAATACCGCACGTGCAATAACCTATTCAACCATAGAAGTCAATGGTGCAAAAAAAGTGGAAGAAAAACCCTTCCCGAGTGCGAACCCGATCGCAAATTTTTATGTGTGCTAACCCGACATGAAAATATGAATATTTCACATTCCAATGTTCTTCACATAACAGAATATGTTCTAATTATTCATAAATACATATTTCTACATATACTGTATCTGATGGTATTTTTGTGTATATATATATATATATATATATATATATATATATATATATATATGTATATATAGGTATAGATATATATTGTACAAAAATACCATAAGAAACAGTATATCTATACTTTTATATATATATATATATATATATATATATATATATATATATATATATATATATATATATATATATATATAACACACAGCCATTAATGTCTAAACCGTTGGCAACAAAAGTGAGTACACCCCTAGGTGGAAATGTCCAAATTGGGCCCAAAGTGTTAATATTTTGTGTGGCCACCATTATTTTCCAGCACTGCCTTAACCCTCTTGGACATGGAGTTCACCAGAGCTTCACAGGTTACCACTGGAGTCCTCTTCCACTCCTCCATGACCACATCACAGAGCTGATAGATGTTAGAGACCTTGCACTCCCCCACCTTCCATTTGAGGATGCCCCACAGGTGCTCAATAGGGTTTAGGTCTGGATACATTCTTGGTAAGTCACCACCTTTACCCTCAGCTTCTTTAGCAAGGCAGTGGTCATCTTGGAGGTGTGTTTGGGGTCGTTATCATGTTAGAATACTGCCCTGTGGCCCAGTCTCCGAAGGGAGGGGATCATGCTCTGCTTCAGTATGTCACAGTACATGTTGGCATTCATAGTTCCCTCAATGAACTGTAGCTCCCCAGTGCCAGCAGCACTCATGCAGGCCCAGACCATGACACTCCCACCACCATGCTTGACTGTAGACAAGACACACTTGTCTTTGTACTCCTCACCTGGTTGCCGCCACATACGCTTGATACCATCTGAACCAAATAAGTTTATCTGTTGTCTCATCGGACCACAGGACATGGTTCCAGTAATCCATTTCCTTAGTCTGCTTGTCTTCAGCAAACTGTTTGCGGGCTTTCTTGTGCATCATCTTTAGAAAAAGCTTCCTTCTGGGACGACAGCCATGGAGTCCAATTTGATGCAGTGTGCGGCGTATGGTCAGAGCACTGACAGGCTGACCCTTCAACCTTTCAACCTCTTCAGTAATGCTGGCAGCATTCATGCATTTCCCAAAGACAACTTCTGGATATGACACTGAGCACTTCTTTGTTCGACCATGGCAAAGCCTGTTCTGAGTGGAACCTGTCCTGTGAAACCGCTGTATGGTCTTGCCCACCATGCTGCAGCTCAGTTTCAGGGTCATGGCAATCTTCTTTTAGCCTAGGCCATCTTTATTTAGAGCAACACTTCTTTTTTTTCAGATCCTCAAAGAGTTCTTTGCCATGAGGTGCCATGTTGAACTTCCAGTGACCAGTATGAGAGAGTGTGAGAGCGATAACACCACATCTAACACACCTGCTCCCCATTCTCATCTGAGACCTTGTAACAAGTCACATGACACCGGGGAGGGAAAATGACTAAATGGCCCAATTTGGACATTTCCACTTAGGGGTGTACTCAGTTTTGTTGCCAACGGTTTACACATTAATGGCTGTGTGTTGAGTTATTTTGAGGGGACAGCAAATTTACACTGTTATACAGGCTGTACACTAACTACTTTACATTGTAGCAAAGTGTCATTTCTTCAGTGTTGTCACATGAAAAGATAATAAAATATTTACAAAAATGTGAGGGGTGTACTCACTTTCTTGAGATACTGTATATATTTGTCTTTATACGTATTTATGTGTTTATATGTGTATATATGTCTGTAAATAGTATAACAAAAGCAAACACTGCACGGGCAATCAGAGTGCTGTTGAAGTCAAGAAGTTTATTTCTCCACAAAAGTTAGACAAGGTCAGACATCAGAACACCTACACATATAAATGCATAATACATCTGTACACATATATAGACATTTATATATACACATATATAGACATTTATATATACATACATATACATCTTTAGACATGCATATGTATATATCTCAATGTTAACTCCTGAGGCCCTTATATCTCGAAATCAGGCAAATATCTTTGAGAGTTTTTTTAGTATTGTATTGTAATGTAGGTGTCTCTCCTTCACATCCTAAACCTGCTTAGCTAGATACAAATCTCTCAAGCTAAAATGTAGCTTTCTAAAAATTATTTGATGGCACTCACAGTACTGCAAACATCCCAACTCTCCCTATTCTGTCTGTATTTGCAGAATTTCCTTTAGACCCACACACAGACTACCCAGATATGCCCAAGAACTGCCCAGACATGCACACAATACATTAACAAAAAATAGAGAAGCACTCAACCTGGGAACAAAAATTAGCATAAAAACTTGTTCTATGGCTAGTTACTACCCTTAAAGCAGCCACTCTTTGCTCAACATGTGCCAGTCCAGTCCTGAAATGTCAAGCAATCCCTCTCTGAACAAGAGAAATGGCCAAAACCCTGATGTACGTTTCGGCCTAGAGGTATATGGCTGCACCTCACTGACAAGACCCACACTAGGCTAAAATGCAAGTTTGGGGAATGTACTGTACTGTTTAATCAGGACCAGACTGATATATTTCAAGAAAGTTCTTCTATGTAAAAGACACATGTCAAGCAAAAAGAAGCTCCTAGGGTGGTAACTAGCCATAGAACAAGTTATTATTCTAATGTTTGTTCCCAGGTTGAGTGCTTCTCTCATTTTGCATATGCAAATTATGACCCCAAGGGAAGTCTCCCTAAGAGTGATGCGGGAAACCAGAGGTGGACTCGTTGCTCATTGTGCCTAGAGGGATATGGCTGCACCTCAATGATGAGGCCCACACTAGGCTGAAACATACGTCTGGGATTTTGCCATTTTTTATTGTTCAGAGAGGAATTGCCTGGTATTTTCAGAATGGACTGTACTGTTTAGTCAGGACCAGACTGATTTACTACAGGAAAGTTATTCTCTGTGTAAGGCACATGTTGAGGACAAAGAGCCTGCTCCTAGGGTGGTAACTAGCCATAGAACAAGCTATTATGCTAATGTTGGCTCTCCCAGGTTGAGCACTTCTCTCTTTTTTTATATGCACATAATACAGCCCACTATCCACCTATGACCCAACCCTAGTCAACACAGCCCCACCCACAAAATAACAATGGTCCCCCTCAACCTCCCGAGTACCTAATACCTAGCCAAAAATGTTAAGAGGTATGGTACTGATGAGGCTTCTTAGATACACACATCAAAGGGGAGAGTTTTAGATCATCTAGTCAAGAGCAACAAGAATTGAGTAGTCCAGAATAGTACTATAATGTTTGTTATATTTATATAAAGATTTAGTCATTATATATTCAGTTTTATTTTGCCATTGCAGCTTTATTACTTTTTATAAAATGGTGGCTACATAATAATTATATATTCTATAAATTATACAGACCAACTATTGATTAAAATTGTGTAGGTAAAAAATGGCATCCTTCTGCCTATACATTTTAAATGGAGAGACACTAGATATGTCAAGATAACTCTCTAATTTGTCAAATGATGTTAAAAGAGGTGTACATAGAGACCAGTTATGTAGATAACTATTCTTTGCATGGAGGTACTTAATAAAAGGTAAAACTACACTGACCAACAAGATTTTGCATATAATCAATTCCTATATTAGTATACTATATAAAAGGTTTTTTAATGTATCTAGAAAACACTTAGAAAAGATGACCTTACAATGAATTGAGAGTGCTAGGCCTAAGTATTTTGAGGAGATTTTTAAGGAAGTTGAAGATCTTTGATCTTCCTTTTACACCGACTTTAGCAAGGATGTTCAGACTAGATTCATAGGGCTCCATGTACTAAGCAGTGTAAGTTGCTTTGGCGCCCTTGCGGGGCAGGTTCACACATGTGAGAATGCTTCCTGCAATGTAACAATAACCGCTGCTTCTTAAATCTCCCCCAGCTCTGAGTTGGCAGAGATAAATCACCCCGAACAAGCTCGGTTAGAGTAATTAACAGGTCCAATTTTGCGAGGGAAGAGGGCTTAAGTGTCTAATGGTACAGACAGCAGAATTACAGGGTCTCAAGGGTCTCCAGTTGAGAACTTTCTCTGCACAGCATTTAGAACACGGGGCTCACTTACCATCATAGAATGTGCCTTAATTGCTGTGAAACATATGTAATATATCTGTTGACTTGCACCTTATGTGACCTTTAATATATCGGACTCACAACAAGAGAAGTCCGAGAAAGATTTAAGGAACATATCACCAATATAAAGAATGGAACCTTAACCACACCTTTAGTTCAGCATTTTAAAACACAGCACCAAAAATGCCCTGCATATCTTAGATGGACAATAATAGAAAAAAAAATATAAATATAAAAAAAGCCAAAGTAGAGAATCCAAATTGGCATTGAGAGAGGTATTATGAATTCATAAATTGAAAAATACCAGAATACCTCTAGGACTATGTATGATGTGATAAATTTCTGGCAATGAAGAAAAAACTTTGAAATCACACTCAGAATAAATATGAAATGGTAGTCTTTTTCAACCTATTGTCATTTCCAATGGTTTCTAATAAAGAGATTATTATAATAAAGAATTTAAATTTTTTTAGGTAGTTGCGATGGGGGTGGGTGGCAGATTAAGGGTTAATAGGATTTGTTTTAGTATTTGCGATGCGGGGGTTGCGGTTTAGGGGTTAATAGGATTGTTTATAGATGTTAGTGTACTTTGTAACATATTTTTTATGAATTTTGTGAAACATTTTTGTTTTGCAAAATCCATAACAACTGGTCTTTGAATGTGAAATGGATCGTTGCAGTATAGGCCATAATGATCATGGTAAAGCTGTAACGCGCGACTTGTAATACAGGTGAGCTGACCATTCAGCACTCAAAGGCCATTTATTATGCAGTAAAGCCGTAACGCACATCTTGTAATCTGGGTCAAAGTCTTTTACCCTTGTGAATTATTGTGTCTCATGGTCTTGTCTCACTGTTTCACAGCTGATAAGGTTCTTGTTTTTAATGTTTTTTTATTCTTCTTTAACTTTTTTTTTACATATTTTACCTGAATATGTTTGTGCTTGAATTGATTGGAATTGGTCATTAATGGAAATGTTTAAAAAAAACTAGCAGATCATCTTCAGCTTCTGCTAGAGCTTAAAAACGTGGAGGTTGTAGCTAACATATTAGTCCACAGACAACAAGGTTAGCCACTGTCATTAAGTTAATATAAATGTATTGTTTCGTAGTTGTTGTCTAATAAACCTAATTAGGGTCATATGTAGCAGGGTTTGCCTTGATTCATCAGCAGGGTGCATTTGAAGTTCTGAGAGATAGAAATTGCAAATTTAAATGACATGAAAAAGGACAAACTAAATAATGAAAATATATTTGAGTTGTTTATTTATACATAACTTAACATTTTATATAAAACTATCAGTTTTCACTGTCCCTTGAAAAACCGTATAATATTTAACAATTGTGCAATTTCCATTTTCATTTTTCCTGGTATATTTTTGTTGCTTAATAAAAATATGCATTCCTTTGTGAATACTGGTAAAACAATGTCATAGATATTTTGCAATGACTAAATAAATCTTTAACCAATCATATTTAATATATTTCCCTCAGTCTAACTTATTTGAAAGCTTAGAGTTCATGATGAAATGTTCAGAATGTTTCCTTGGTTATGATCACATAAAGATGGATTAAAGAGCAATTTAGTGAAAGAGACAGCTGTATTATTCTAATATTTATCTTTGAAATGTTTAGTAGATCTGACATGAATCTGAAATATTACCCTATTCACAATATTTTTTCATGATTAAATGACAAAATAATGGCTTCAGAGCCTAATTAATGTCAGAGTTGACAGTTAATTTTCACAAGAGCAATACATATTAAAAAAAAATCACAGGACTGGCATTACATTGCTGCTCTAGAGCTGACTTTAAAGGGAAAGAAAGGTTAAAAAATAAATGTGCATAGGTGCATTTCAAATTGAAATAGGATCCTTTTTGCAATATACTTCCATTATCAATAAAGCTTCTATTAATAGTTATAACTGGTTTTCAGCGGCATATGCACATATGCTGTGAGGGCCTGTGCACCAATATGTAAGCATCACTCCTGCTCAGAGTCAGCAGTGGATGGTATGACACAAATTACATGTTCACAGACACAATACACCAACAGCTCTCTGACCTTGAAAACTAGTGCGCGGTCCCTCACAGCATATGTGCATATGCTTCTGCAAAACAGTAATAAGTTTTTGCATTTTTGCAGACACATTTATATGCAAGAATAGTGAAGGAAATGCTTTTCCTTTATGTCCTTTTAAAGAGAATTATCGATAAAGCAAAAAAAAACTGTGATAAAAGAAAATGTCAGCACATTTTAAAAAAGAATTATCGATAAAGCGAAACAAAAAGCGTTATATACTTTATCTCTAGTTATGCATCATTTTGTTAAAACGAACAAAAATTCTTACAGAAATACCATGTTAAACGGATAGTAAAGTCCAAATTAAACTTTCATGATTCAGACAGGGCATGCAATTTTAAACAACTTTCTAATTTACTTTTATCATCAAATTTGCTTTGTTTTCTTGTTATTCTTAGTTGAAGCTAAACCTAGGTAGGCTCATATGCTAATTTCTAAGCCCTTGAAGGCCGTCTCTGCAGTTGACAGTTTTTCACAGCTAGAGGGCGTTAGTTCATGTGTTTCATATAGATAATATTGTGCTCATGCACGTGAAGTTATTTAAGAGTCAGAACTAATTGACTGAAATGCAAGTCTGTCAAAAGATCTGAGATAAGGAGGCATTCAGCAGAAGCTTAGATACAGGGTAATTACAGAGGTAAAAAGTATATTTCTATAACAGTATTGGTTATGCAAAACTGGGGAATGGTAAATAAAGGCTTGCACCTCACTGACAAGGCCCACAGGAGGCCGAAACGTTCGTCTGGGGTTGCCTTTTCCTTGTTCAGAGGAGAATTGCCTGGTATTTCGGGGCTGGACTGACCATCTCGGTGGGATCAGACTGATATACTACAGGAAAGTTTTCCTCTGTGAAAGCACAATTGGGCAGAAAGAAGCTACTACCAGGTGGTAACCGGGCCATAGAACAAGCTATTGATGCTGCTGTTAGTTCCTAGCAGACTGCTTCTCTTTCTGTTTTGCATACGTAAATAAAGGAATTATCTATCTTTTTGAACAATAACATTTTTGGTGTTTACTATCCCTTTAAGTAAACACTAGTATTTCAAGATTGTAAATGCAAATGTGTTAAATACGAATCAAGCAACTTGAATATATCAATTCCAAAAACATTTGGGACATGCAATAGAAGCATCACAAAATCTGTATCTATAGGTTTGCTCAAATGACCAAATCAACACATATAGGTATCAATCATGTTTTCATGAACTTGCTGTTTTATAGGACACAGATTATTTCTTACAATTCAGTAACATGGTAGGAACATTTGTTCATGTTTTACCTAATTTTAATATCCAGATTTGTAATTTTTCACTGTTCTCTTCCTGGAAAAATAAACAACATTTTAAACGAATCCAATTTTCTCTCTGTGGCTGGAGCAGGTTGCATCTGTTTGTTGATTTAACTTCTTGAGAGAAGAAGCAATTTGATGATTTCCTGTTTTCATTTATGATCTCATGCTGAATATTATGGACAGCTATTCATTTTTAAATATAGATGACATTCCTGTTATGTGTACCCAGATGGCTTATCATAGCTTATTCTGCTTTTATAAAGTAAATACAAAGTGTTAGACCATGATTTTTTTTCCCTTCTTTTTATTTGAGGTTAATGTAAACAAATAAATTTACATTACAGAAATATGAAGCAAAATAAAGTTAGTGTATAGCACAACAAATAACCATACAATAGTAATAATATAAATTATTTTTCAATTCTGAAAATGAAATATGAAACAGTAGTATCAGAGTAAAGATGTAGGTTTCCTCAGAGACAAAGGGCCAGAATACAAGTGTTGCACTAACTGCTCTCAAAGTAAAAAAATAATATGGCCAGATTAACACGCGTATTACAAGTTGAAAGTTAAAAGTTAACACACACGCACAAGACTAAGGTGCGCTAACTTCAGGACTTCGTATAATGTGACCACGCTAACTCCTTCTCCTATAGACTTCTATGGGGTGCTGTAAAGAAAGTTACGAACATAGGAATTTCAATTATTTCTAGCAAAAACACATTAAAACATATACAAAATTGACACAAATGATATTGTATGTTTAAAGGTATTTGACTGGGAAGGGCTCAGAACTGCATATATATATATGTGTATGCGTGTGTGTTTATATGTGTAAAGATGTATGTCTATGTGAACATACATACATAAAGACATGTATATATACCCACATACACACATTTAGACATACATATCTACATTGGAGACCTTTCTAGTCAAATAACTATTGGCTAAGAGGTGGAAATACCACCTCATTGAGGAAATAGGGTTTACTTTGGGCAGCCATAGGCACTCAGCTCAGCATAAACTTGTTGCAAATAAAAGAACTTTCAGCATGAAGTTTTTTATTTGTAGCACTCGTAAATCCTAGCTTTTTAAAAAAAGTGTTAGGATTTACCATCACTTTAATGAAAAATTAAAAGACTAGAAGGAGAACAAACCATGTATGTAGTTTATCCAAAGGTTATCTGCCTCTTTTCTTTTGCTGAAGAATGGAGACAGCAGCATTTTGTATTTGCAGATTTGAAGGGCAGAGAAAATACTTTCATGCAGGTGCAAGCTCTGATTAGAGGGAGCTGTGTAGTTGCTGGAAACAGAACTTTTGTGTGTGCATAGCAAGAACATTCTGTTAGATCTCCATTTACAAAAAAACAGAGATACAACAGTACCACTTCAAATATAAAGTATATTTATTTTGGAACCTACCACAAAACAAACAATGAGTTGTTCAGGTCTGTATAGCCCTTAATATTGTTAATCAAATGCCTAGGGGTAATACAGAATATAAGTAGCTGACCTGAGATCTATACTAGTATAGGCAACTGCTTATTTATTTACAAAAAAAAAAAAAGAATGTTAAAGAGATAAAGAGATGAGTCTTCAAATAACATCTTTGCATCAGTCAGTTTACGAAAATTGGAGAAGAAAAAACACATAGTAATAAAAGGTGTTATGTTACGTAGATATTTCAAAGATACATAAATCTTTTACGAAAAAAAATAATTGCTGAAGTCTGATTCTAATATTATATCTGGAAAAGAAATGAAAATGGCCTTGCCATTCCAGGCTTCCATATTGCAAAGCCACCAAAGGCCTGAATCAATGAAGATAGTAGGCCCACGATTCGGGCCAGACTTCATATAGGAAAAAATCTCTTTTTTTATTTCTTGATTTTCTCTGGAGAAAGACTGAGGGTGGAGGAATGAGTGTCTATTTGAAACCCGAGAAAAATTAGGTTCTGAGAAGGAATCAAAGAATATTATTCCCTGTTAGTAAGGAAACCTAATTTCGTTAACAGGGAAATGGTCAAATCTGAATGATTCTTTAGAGTAAGTTGAGATTTATGCATTATGAGGATGTCATCTAAATAACTGATTAGACGAATGCCCCTCCGCAAAAGACAAGCAACCACAGGCTTTAGGGTTTTGATAAAAGCCCAAGGAGCTGAAGAAAGCCCAAAGGGAAGACAGGTAAACTGCCATAAGGAATCATTTCATGAAACAAAGAAACCCGGTGAGATTTGTGAATAGAAACAGTTAGACAAGCATCTGTGAGGTCTAATCTTGCAAACCAATTCCCATTTAGAAAGCAGTCTCTAGCAAACGAATAGCATCTATTTTCAAATGGTTGTATTTGACAAAAGCATAGCAGCATTCAACTCTTTTTTCTTGACTAGTAACATATTGCTTAAAAAATCGTTTTGCTGGAAGCGGCGGGTTCTATTGCATGTTTGAACTTTAAACTGAGGATTTTGTGATCTAAAAGATAAAAATATTCCTGAAAAAATTGTATAGAGTAAGAAGGAAAAGAGTTGAAATAGGAGATAAGTAAATTAAAGTAGTAGGTCAGAAACTGTGTGAAGAACCCAGGGATGTATTTTGAGAGAACAGGCTGTCTGACTACTATTTATTTGAGGTAAACACTTGAGGGGAGGAAGGAAAAAAGGACTTACCTAAGAAGGGTCTAGACCTGTTCCTTGCTCATGAGTTCCTGAAATTCCAGTTTTTGGAATGAGTGGGAAAGAAATTTGAGTGCAGAGGGTTAGTGTAGTTGTGAGGCTGAAATTGAGACTTACTGAGGGAGTTGAAAGGGTGGCCAGAAAACCGATCTCTACTGTCACATTCCAGTGGTTGATAAGTGTTTGTTTATGTAAGGAACCAGTGGCTGAGAAGTGACTCAAAAAACACTCTCTCGACCTGTGGATGACATCCAGGATGGGATTATAAAGTTTGAGGGATAGTCCGAGAGCGTTGTTAGAAACAAGCAGAAGGTTCATCAACTATTGGGTAAAGCAGAAGAAATGTCCAGGCAGAGGTCAGGTATCAGTCGACAAACAAAGTGCAAGAGGATAATCTGATAAAATGGTCAGAGGAAAGCCAGAAGTCAAACAGCAGGAATCATTTCAATGTTAAAGCAAAACCAGGAATGAAATCCAAACAACAGACAAAAGATGGAGTTAATTGCATCATTATATAGTGCCTATGACGGGAAAACCAAACACGATGGGCACAAACATAATGACGTGTCAAAAAAAATGAGGCAACTGCTGTGATGTTGGCAAAAAACTATGCAAAAAAAGATGCTGATAACAAGGTTGCTAGGCAACCTGACACAGAGTGAGACTTTATTTTGCTAATAGAAAATGTTTAGTGAAATAATTGACTTTCTTTAAGGAATTAAATGTGTTTACATAGTTGCTAAGTTCTTTCACCCCAGAATCGACAAAAAGAAGGCCATCAGCTGAGGGACCCATCTCAGTGGGAGCAAAGACTGCTAATTTAGGGTCTATGCATCTAAGGACTGCTCTACGTCTTTCAGTAGCTAATGCATTTTTGGCATCACCCAGAATATAAATAGACATTTGAATCCATTGCCTTATGAAATATGGGTCCAAAGTAAAATTATTATTAAATGGCCTCCTCAGAAAGCTCAAAAATCTTAGTGATAGTCCCAAGGGTTTCTAAAACATGGTCTTGACAAAATTTCAGGTAGCGATCAGGGCCTTTCCTAATTTTAAAATTTTATTACCAATAAATTTGAGACAGTTAATATAAAATTCTGGGGTTAAAGATGTTTTACATGGTTAATCAGGTCTAGGCCATTTTGCTATTAAATTATATCTGGCTTGTTTGGAAAGAAGCCTTCTGATATAAAAAATGAGTATGTTGCATTTCCTCTAGGAATATCAACTAAATGAGGCTTCTTTTTGGAAATACTTTTTTTTAGAGGAAAACCACTTGCAGTTTTGGGGTTCAGGAGAATCTTGAGAGATTGAACTTTCTGAAAGTGGTGGAAAGTATAATGTTTACCAAGCGCAAATAGAATTGTCATTCAAATTTTTATAGGAGTCAGCTAACTTTGATGTAGAATCTAAGTTTACTTTTTATTTATGTCTGAGACAAATGGGAGTTATATTATCTGAGTCAGGGGAATTTTTAACATTATCATTAACATCTGAATTAGAGCAAATGGCAGATTTATTGTCTGATCAATGCAGACTTCAAACTCCCTTTGATGATTTTTTATTTGGTATAGAAGTCAGTTTTTAGTAATATGGTTCCTTTTGTGAGAAGCCTTTCAAGGTATAGAAGCTTGAATGTAAAAAGGGACATCATCTATGTAATGCATTTGTATAAATTGTTGCATACAATTTTGCATGGTAGTATTAACCATATTTTGAACAGTGTTTTAAGATAAATGTGAAATTTCTTGAGATAAATAAATAAAAAGTGTATCAGAAATTCCAGTTTCTGGAATGAGTGGGAAAGAAATTTGAGTTCAGAGGGTTTGTGTAGTTGTGAGGCTGAAATTCAGACCTACTGAGGGAGTTGAAAGGGTGGCCGGAAATCCGACCTCTACTGTCACATTCCTGTAGTTAAGCGTTTGTCTATGTAAGGACCCAGTGGTTGAGAAGTGACTCAAAAAAACACTGTCTCAACTCCATGGATGACATCCAGAACATGACTACAGGTAGCCCTCAGTTTACGCTGGGGTTAGGTTCCAGAAGGAATGGTTGTAAATCGAAACCGGTGTAAATTGAAACCCAGTTTATAATGTAAGTCAATGGGACGTGAGGGAGTTAGGCTCCAGGCCCCTCTCAAAATTGTGATAAGTAACACTTAATGCATTATTTTTAAAGCTTTGAAATGAAGACTTTAAATGCTATACAGCTTTAGACACATAATATACAATTAAACTAAGTTAAATGAACAAAAACATTTGCTGAAACAGCATTATAAACCTAATTAAAAAAAAAATCACTCAACACAGACTTTACTTGCATTTTTTTGCAAACCGTTCTTTCTATGCATTCCAATCTGGACGGATTTATAAGACAGGAAGATCTTGTTCCTTTGAAAGCTGCTCGATAGCTCAGGTCTAGCTAGCTACACTGATTATTTCAGCCTGCATGTGTGCTTGGCTTGCATATCTTTGCTGCAAAACAAGCAGACAGCTCCACATAATGACTATTTAATTAATGCACTGCTTCTCAATGCTTTTCAATAAGTCACATGACTGAAAAAAAAGGTTGTTATTCTGAAACGGTGCAAATTGAACCGTTGTAAACTGAGGGCCACCTGTATAAAGTTTGAGGGATGGTCCGAGAGCATTGTTAGAAACAGGCAGAAGGGTCATCAACTAGTGGGCAAAAGCAGAATAAATGTCCAAGCAGAGGTCAGGTATATGTAGACAAAGTGCAAGAGGATAATCTGATAAAATGGTCAGAGGAAAGCTAGAAGTCAAACAGCAGGAATCTTCTCAAAGTTAAAGCAAGCCCAGGAATGAAATCCAAACAGACAAAAGATGAAGTCAATTGCATCATTATATAGCGCCTATGACGGGAAAACCAAACACGATGGGCACAAACATAATGATGTGTCAAAAAACAGGGGTTGTTTGGGGGTTCAGGAGAATCTTGAGTGGTTGAACTTTTTGAAAGTGCTGGAAAGTATAATCTTTAGAATTGCCATTAAAAAATTTATAGGAGTCAGCTGACTTGGATGTAGAATAAACGTTTACTTTTCTTTTATGTTTGAGAGAAATAGGAGTTATATTATCTAAATCAGTTGAATTTTCAATATTATCATTAACATCTGAATTAGAGCAAATGGCAGATTTATTGTCTGATCAATGCAGACTTAAAACTCCCTTTGACGATTTTTTTATTTGTTATAGAAGTCAGTTTTTAGTAATATGTTTCCTCTTGTGAGAAGCCTTTCAATGTATAGAAGCTTTATTGTAAAAAGGGACATCATCTTCGTAATACATTTGTATAAATTGATGCATCAAATTTTGCATGGAAGTATTAAGTATATTTTGAACAGTGTGTTAAGATAAATTATGTGATTTTTTTGAGACAAATAAATAGAAAGTGTATCAGAAACAAAAGGAAGCAATTTTAAAAAAAAAATTAACTACAAACTTGTAAGGACTGAATTCAGATGGATTCAAACTCCCAACATACAGTTATAAAAACAGTTATGCTAACCACTAAGCTACAATAGTACACTGAAAAAAGTGAGACTAATCAAATGAACAAAACTGTAACTATTGAAAGAAAAAATACTTAGGAACTATGTAATGTCTCAATTTCTATGAGCAGAGGCGGAGACATCACACAAAGCTGGTCGGAGGAACTGGAAATTACAGCCTGAAGAAAAAGGAGGGTTGGAGAAGATGATACTGTCACGGAGCAGGAAAAACGCCCACACGTCAGCAATGGAGGAGGAAGAAGAAGAGAAGGAAGATGCTGACTGGAGGTGTCGAGGGAAAGAAGCAGAAAGGTAAGTGACCCACTATACACCAACGAAAGAGGGTACAAATTGATAGAAGAGGGAAAAACCAAAAACAGAAGGGAAAGAAAAAAGGAAAAAATAAAATGGAAAAAAATAATAAAAGGAAAAAATGGAATGTATAAAATAAACTTATAAGAAAAGGCAAATAAAAAAATGACACAATATGCCACAATATGCCATTATTATATTTATAATTAATGACAAGCTAAATAGCTGCAGCAAATACTGTAAAAAAAAAAAGTGTATTTTTTGCGTAGAATTTTGTAAATAATATTTAAAATGGCCAAGTGACCACTGCTGTTACTGTGATCACCAGAGAAGGGGACCAAGTCATTCATTTGCAAGTCACAAGTAAGTCTCAAGTCTTTGTATTTAAGTCCCAAGTCAAGTTCCTGAGTCAAGACAGGCAAGTCAATGTCAAGTCTTGAGTCAAGATAGGCAAGTCCAAGTCATGCCTCGAGTCAACAAAGGCAACTCTAGTTCAAGTCCTGATCTTCAAAGGGCCATAAAACATGTTGTGATCTGTGCATATCCTAAAAGGGCTAATTAAGTAAAATAGATTGCATAAATACATTGTTTAAAAATTTCTGGCAAGTATTTTAAAATAATTTTCAAAAATAAGCAAAATTAGTTACATAGCCACGCTGTGTGGAATAGTCTGATCCACCTCCCTTATCAGTGTTTAGCATCAGAAACACAGGCATTATATTTCAACTGAGTTCACAGCAGCTTATTTGCCTTTAGGCATGTTCCAGCAGATAATGAGTGTTAAAATCTTGCATTCTACCAAATTAAAGGTGGATATAGATACAGCCATAGAAGGAACTGCGTGGGGGGAGTTAGAGCTGTACAATTCAGAAACTTAAAAGAAAGGGTTAATGGTGAGGCACTGCATTATAAATTTGCAGGTAAAGTTATTAAAGTACATATTATATTTTGTCTCTATCCCAACTTGTTTTATGTCCCATTAAGCTTCAAGTGTCCAACAAGTCATTAGTACTCTATGCATAATATAATGTCTGAGCATTAATTACTGTATATAATGTGTACTAATTCATATCAGGAAGGTGTTTAAAATATATTTATATTTTCCCAGTTCAATCTCATGTGAGATTTAAAATTTTAAATTGTGACATAAGGACTAACAGTGAAAACCCCCCCAGTAATTATTGGTAAATGAGAATAAAAAAATATTATAGAAATAGCACAAGGTTCTTTTCTTAGAGCCCTATTAGGCATTGCACTTCCTTGATTATGTTGAGTTGAGTCACAAGTCATCAAATTTGTAAAAGTCAAGTCCCCATCATGATCATCTTACTAAATTACTAAATTATCTTCAAGGTTAGCTACATGTGAGGGACCTATATTGGCTTTCGGAGGTTATAATATAGATAAGTACAGAAATAAAAGCATTTTTTTTTCTTGCACAGTAATCACCTGACTATACATGTAATTAATAATTTTTTTAAGAGAGGGACTTTAGAAATACCAGATTTGTTTTACTTTACATGTAATGTAACATTAACGAGAAAATCCCCATGTTTTTTACTTTGGTTTTAGGACATCATCATTGTGCTACCACTCCAAGGCCACCACCATTTCAAAAAGCTGATTAGCTTTCAAATGGGGGACCTTGGAGATTTGTAGCTGCAAAGGGAGCTGTGATTGAAGGGTTTGAAGAACCTCCCCCCATCCAGCTCCTTTACAGCTACCAGTGGATCCTGGTTTAGTCCGTTTGTGACGTCACCATGTGCGTACGTGGTGATGTCACCACTCACATGAAGCCTGGGAGTGCTGCCCACTAGATCACCGGCCTGTTGTACGGGGGATCACCAAAATAATAGCGTTTGATTGGTGACCCCCCTGCATAACAAAAAGTGTTCGTCATGAGATAACACTGTGCTCACGCACGTGGATTTCCTAGGAGCTAGCACAGATTGGCTTAAATTCAAGTCTGTCAAATGAACTGAAATAAGGGGCAGTTTGCAAAGGCTTAGATACAAGATAATCACAGAGGTAAAAAGTGTATTAATATAACTGTGTTGGTTATGTAAAACTAGGGAATGGATAATAAAGTGATTATCTATCTTTTAAAACAATAAATATGCTGGTGTAGACTGTCTCTTTAAATCTGTTTAAAACCATTCCTGAACCTGAATCTCATAATAACTGAATTATAGTGCTAACATTAAATCACAATAACATTTCTAGTTCTTGGCACTTAATTATTGAAAGACAATATATTTCCCTGGTATATGACAAATTAAAGGGACACTGAACCCACATTTTTTCTTTCGTGATTCAGATAGAGCATGCAATTTACAGCAACTTTCTAATTTACAACCTGGGTTGTTCTTGCTGATTGGCGGATAAATTCACCCACCAATAAACAAGTGCTGTCCAGAGGGCTGAACCAAAAATTGTCTGGCTCATTAGCTTAGATGCCTTCTTTTTCTAATAAAGCTAGCAAGAGAACAAAGAAAAATTGATAATAGGAGTAAATTAGAAAGTTGCTTAAAATTGCATGGTCTTTCTGAATCACGAAAACAAAAATTGGGTTCAGTGTCTATTTAAGTAAACTAGTTGGACAAATGGCCGGTTAGGTGCGGGTTCTCTCATCTTAACAAGTAAGAATTAAATCAAACAATATAACAAAAGGTAAACTGTTTTAAACTTGCAATTTTGAAACTAAACAAAACACTAAGAAACAGAGTGATGCAGAAATAACGATTGTAAACTTCAAAGTTATTAGACCTCCTCATTTTGTAATATCTGTTTTTAACAACAGCTAATTAAAATGGATTTCATGCAGTATGCACCTGTTTAATTACCTCTAATTAGCACTTTTATCTTCTTAGCTATCAAGCCAAACATCTAGATAAAGGTTTCTAGATAAAAAGATAATAACAGTTAATACAGTGTTTTGTAAGAATGAAATATGGAATAAAACTGGAGAAATGATGGGACAGAAAATACCTTGATATTATAATATAAAATATTTTATTATGCACTGCAAAAACTTTGCAATACTATATACTTTTGGTTTCTTATTTTGCCCCTCTTCATGTAAGTTAACTCTGAAACTTGTGGGGTTTCTATCTCTTGGAACTGATAATGCACACTGCAGACTTATAAAGGCTCAACCTGCTACATATGTGACACTAATTGGTCTAAATGGTGATGAACTGTGATGAAGCAGCTTACTCTGTAAAAGAGTGTAATTGTTTAACACATGAACCACAGCTACTGAGACACTCATACAAAATTAGTACTGTGAAACTGTTTCAAAAGTGAACATAGGAAATAATGGTGTGTAGCAAGTAGTAAGAGTTAGCTTTAAAAATATAACTTGATTTAGAAAGTAACTCAAACCAAAAATGAACAAGCAGTTAATAACTGGGTGAAACGTTATGTTGAACTATGGCTGCCACCTGTGAGCTTGTCACTGAAAACATGCAGCAGTTCAACCAGGACGTCTATAGCCAGAAAGTAAGGTGTTAACACAGTTTCACATCAATAAAGAAAAACTAGTGGCAGATAATAAAGTATACTAGCCCAAATATGAAGCTGGAGGAAAAACAAACAGTCTGTATATACAAAGCGGTACCTGAGAGTAGTTTTGGAATTGGTTTGCAAACCGGGAAGCAAGAGAGCAGCCTGTGTGTCAGACACGGAGTGGTGAACAGCTGTGGCGAGGTAGCGATGGCGTGTGACGTCACCGCAAGTAGATCCGGTTGGAAGGAGCAGCTGAGCAGTGTGCTGGAGGCCGTGGTAGAAGTGAACACAGGACAGGCAGCAAAGGAAGGAAGTCAGGAGCCAATAGCGGTAAAGGAGTTCACCAGGCAATATCAGGCAGTTTAGTGAGGGAGGTGAAGGTACTTATAACAGCAGCTAATTAAGATCTCTTAAAGGCACAGTACCAAAGGCAAAGAAACCTGACAGGACACCCCCCCAAGGAGCAACTCCGCGGCTCACGGATGAGGCCGGTCCGGATTCCTCTGATGGAACCTAGAAATCAACCTAGGAGCAGAGATATTGCAATACGGTTCCCAGGAATCATGGTCACTAGAGTAACCTTTCCATTTAATTAAATACTGTAGGACTCCTCTAAAGCGTCGGGAGTCTAGTACAGACTCCACCTCATACTCAATGTTATGGTCTATGGATACTTGTGGGAGAACAGTATGAGAGGGATCACCTCTAATAACTTGATACGGTTTGAGAAGTGATACGTGGAATGTAGGGTGGATTTTTTATGTATCAGGTAGAGACAAACGAACAACGTTAACATTGATTACCTTCTCAACAGGAAACGGTCCAATGTATAGAGGTGACAGTTTGCGTGAAGGAGTGGATAAGCGAATATTCTTTGAAGAAAGCCAAACGAGGTCCCCAACTGCATAAGAGGGAGGAGGAGTTCGACGTCTATCGTAATACTTCTTCTGAATTTCTTTAGCATCTTCAATGGCTCGCTGTACAATCGAAAAATTGGAAGCAATGGTATTGGTCAGATCCGATATGAGTGGTGATGTATAATCTGGATTAGGTAGCAGTTGGAAATTTGGATGGAAACCATAATTGATGAAGAACGGGGTTTGTTGAGTGGTTGAGTGTTTAGTGTTGTTAAACACGAATTCTGCGTATGGTAGGTGTTTAGACCAAGCATGTTGGTTAGAATGACAGTAGGAGCGTAGAAACTGTTCTACCCACTGGTTGCTCCTCTCCGTCTGGCCATTCATTTGAGGATGGTAAGAGGATGATAGCCTTTTATCAATGGAGAAGTGTTTACAAAATGCAGCCCAGAGAGCACTTGTGAATTGAGATCCGCGGTCCGTTAGAATTTTCTTTGGCAAACCATGTAATTTGAAGACATGAGAGAGAAGAAGTTGTATTGTTTCCACAGCAGTGGGGAGTTTGTGAAATGGTATTAAGTGGATCATTTTACTGAAGAGGTCTACTACAACCAAAATTGTAGTGTTAGAACAAGAGCTTGGGAGATCAACTATATAGTCTAGAGCAATTTCTTCCCATGGCTTGGATGGTGTAGGAATAGGCAGCAACAACCAATAAGGTGCAATCTTTGATCTTTTAGAAATAGTACATATGTGACAACTGTTGACATAGGCAGCTATTTCAGATGACATGTTAGGCCACCAGTAGGAACGTTGAATCAGATCCACAGTCTTGGTAATACCACAGTGACCAGCTAAAAGGGAGTCATGTGCTGAATGTAATAAAATGGGTCTAACATTTTGAGGTACATAAATTTTATCCTTATAACAGAACAGTTGATCATGGTTTTTGTGTAGGAGGTATGTGGGTTTATTATGATCTTTATTTTGTTCTTCTCTGAGAAATGGCAAAGAATCAGTTAGAAACAAAAGGAATTTGTTTTCTGGAATTAGCCTTTGATTTGATGGGGTTTCAATTCCTTTTAGTGGTAATCTGGAGAGGGCATCAGCCTTACCGTTTTTCACAGCAGGTCTGTAGGTGATCAGGAAGTTAAACCTTGAAAGGAAAAGGTTCCAGTGAACATGGTGGCCACTAAGACTTTTTGTAGATTTCAGGTATTGCAGGTTTCTGTGGTCGTTATATACAATAGTAGGAAATGTAGAGCCTTCTAAAAGATGTCGCCAATGTTCAAATGCAACCTTAATTGCTAGGATTTCCTTATCTCCTACAGGATAATGAGTTTCTGGAATGGTTAGACTGCGTGAGTAGTAAGCCACTGGATGTAGTGGTTTCTGTAGGTCATCCCTTTGTGACAAAATGGCACCTACTGCGAAATCTGATGCATCTACTTCTAAGATAAATTGCTTATCAGTATCCGGAAAGCGTAAAATGGGAGCTGTGGTAAAATTCTTTTTTAGTGTATCGAATGCCAGTTGAGCTTGAGGTGTCCATCGGTACTTTACATCTTTTTTTGTCAAGTAAGTAAGAGGTTTAGCCAAAGCAGAAAAATTTCGAATACATTTTCTATAAAAATTGGCAAAGCCCAGGAAGCTTTGTACCTGCTTCTTAGTGGTAGGAACTTTCCAATTTAGTATAGTCTGGATCTTGTCGTCATCCATACTAATACCCTTATCTGTTATTTGGTAGCCTAAGAAAGTAATGTTGGTTGAGTGAAAGATACACTTCTCAGCTTTAACATATAAGGAATTACTCCTTAGTCTGGATAGAACCTGTTTTACATGATTTATGTGTTGAGAGAGATTTTCAGAAAATATAAGAATGTCGTCTAGATAAATAACAACAAAAGTATCCAGAATATCCTTAAATATATCATTTATGAGATATTGGAAGGTGGCAGGGGTGTTGCAGAGACCGAATGGCATGACGGTGTATTCCTAAAGGCCATAGCGGGTACGGAACGCTGTCAGCCATTCGTCTCCTTCTCTCATACGTATCAAGTTATACGCCCCCCTGTGATCCAGTTTGGTAAATATTTTGGACCCCACCAACCTCTCAATCAACTCCGGGATGAGGGGTAGAGGATAGCGTTTTTTTATAGTGATTTTATTAAGTTGTCGGTAGTCGACAATGGGTCTTAAACTTCCGTCTTTGTTCCTAACAAAGAAAATACCAGCTGCAGCTGGTGAGGTAGATGGACGAATAAAACCCTTACTTAGATTATCCTCAAGGTAGGTTTTCAGGTGTTCTAATTCAGGTTTTGAGAGAGGGAAAATATGCCCACAAGGTAAGACTGCACCTGGGAGAATGTCAATTGGGCAGTCATACTTGCGATGTTCACACTCAGTCTTACTGAAAACATCAGAGTAGTGTAAGTATTCTGTAGGTATATTTGAGGATGTGACAGTAGAAGTGGGTTGAAGAAGTAAATGTGGGTAATAAGAATTTTTGCAGTGTTCAGAATTGAACTTAACAGAGAGAGTGGACCATGAAATAGAAGGATCATGTAACTGTAACCACTGTAAACCTAGAATAACAGGGAAAGCAGGTGAAGAAATAACATCAAATGTGATGTACTCCCTGTGATGGTCAATAGAACTGACAAGTAAAGGAATAGTTTCAAAGAGTACAGGTCCAGAAGATAGTACCTTGCCATCAATACCCCTCAAAGGAACAGGAGTCAGTTTTTTGACTAATGGTATCTTGTTTTTATTTGTGAAACAAACATCTATATAAGAAGTGGAGGCACCAGAATCATGCTGTTCCCACTGTAAAACAAGAGGAAGTTTACAATAGTGTGTGGTGTTAAAGTCAGAATTCACAGAATAATAGGGGGAACCATTCTTACCCTTATTCTGTCGTAGTAGGTTGGGGCAATCTTTAACAGCATGCTCATCAGAAGCACAATACATACAAAGGTTTAGAGTGCGGCGTCTAAGTTTCTCTTGGTTACTTAAAGGTCCCTTAAAAAAAAGGCAATCTCCATAGGTTCAGTAGTAGTTTTCGTCGGGGTTGGTGAAGGAGTAGTAGGATTATATCGTTTGTATGTATGATCATGTGCTGTTTTTTCATGCTGTCTTTCGCGAAGTCTTCTGTCAATACATATGCTGAGATCAATAAGCTGTTCCAAGGTAGGCGGTAACTCAGTGCGAGACAATTCATCTTTTATGGCTTCGGAAAGGCCAAGCCTGAATTGATTTCTCAAAGAGAGGTTGTTCCACTGAGTGTCCTTGGCCCACCTCTTGAACTCAGCAATGTACTCCTCAACATCTCTCCTTCTCTGCTTTAGTGCACGCATAGCATTCTCTGCGGTTATTTGTTTGTAAGGATCGTCATACAGCTGAGCTAAAGCAGAGAAAAAGGATTCTAGAGAATTTAAAATGTCATCATTATTTTCCAGGAAGCTATTGGCCCAGGCTCTAGGCTCTGCTCTCAAATATGATATAGTAGTCATAACCTTGACCCTGTCATTAGGATAAGAATAGGGCCTTAAAGTAAACAATAACAAGCAGGAATTTTTGAAATCCCTGAATGATTTTCTATCCCCAGAAAAGTATTCAGGTACACTAACTTGAGGTTCTTGTATACGAGGCTTTAAATTAACAAAGTCTTTTATATACGCTTTTAAGCCGTCATTTTCTGCTTTAAGGGAGGTCAGACCTTCTGTTAAGAGATCCACTTTTTGATTCAAAGTTTGTATTTGAGTAGCCATCTCAGTTGGGTCCATTTTATTGTTGGGCCTGATATTATGTGATGAAGCAGCTTACTCTGTAAAAGACTGTAATTGTTTAACACATGAACCACAGCTACTGAGACACTCATACAAAAATTAGTACTGTGAAACTGTTTCAAAAGTGAACATAGAAAGTAATGGTGTGTAGCAAGTAGTAAGAGTTAGCTTTAAAAATATAACTTGATTTAGAAAGTAACTCAAACCAAAAATGAACAAGCAGTTAATAACTGGGTGAAATGTTATGTTGAACTATGGCTGCCACCTGTGAGCTTGTCACTGAAAACATGCAGCAGTTCAACCAGGACGTCTGTAGCCAGAAAGTAAGGTGTTAACACAGTTTCACATCAATAAAGAAAAACTAGTGGCAGATAATAAAGTATACTAGCCCAAATATGAAGCTGCAGGAAAAACAAACAGTCTGTATATACAAAGCGGTACCTGAGAGTAGTTTTGGAATTGGTTTGCAAACCGGGAAGCAAGAGAGCAGCCTGTGTGTCAGACACAGAGCGGTGAACAGCTGTGGCGAGGTAGCGATGGCGTGTGACGTCACCGCAAGTAGATCCGGTTGGAAGGAGCAGCTGAGCAGTGTGCTGGAGGCCGTGGTAGAAGTGAACACAGGACAGGCAGCAAAGGAAGGAAGTCAGGAGCCAATAGCGGTAAAGGAGTTCACCAGGCAATATCAGGCAGTTTAGTGAGGGAGGTGAAGGTACTTATAACAGCAGCTAATTAAGATCTCTTAAAGGCACAGTACCAAATGCAAAGAAACCTGACATGAACAACATAATGAACTGAAAAACAATGTCATTTTTGCTAACATAGTGACTGTGACTAGTGATGTCCCGAACTGTTCGCCCGCGAACGGTTCACAGCGAACATAGCTTGTTCGCGTTCGTGTTTGTGGGTGAACACATGGCGATTTTCGATCCGCCCCTATCTGTCATCATTGTGGAAACTTTGACCCTTTATGTCACAGCCGCCTGACACATTAGAGCCAATCAACATCAGACACTCCCTCACAGACCCTCCCAGCTACTTGGAATCCGCCATTTTAGACTCATAACGACCTTGCTTTCTTAATGAGAGGACGTGTTGTGTTTTTGCTCCTGACATTAATAGGAAAAACATAGCTAGGCTAGTGTATTTACAGTCCAGAAGGACTCCACTCATCTCTGCTGCAAGCACAGCACCCAAGCCCTTTTTAGGGCTATATTTCGTGCCTTTTTTTTTGTTTTCGTTTTTTTTTATTAGCATTTGCCTGGCTTTCAGCTGTGTGTTTAAGGCTCACAGCATATGCTGTGACTACTGCCACCACTGACATCTCCCTAACAACATTAGTTTAAATTTAACTAACCAAAAAATGTAATTATTTTTCTAGTTTAATTTTTTTTTCATTTTCTATCAGGCCAGTGTCACACAGCATATACTCTGGTTCATTGTTCTGTGCCAGCCAGCAGCCACCAGTGTTAATATCCGTTTATAACATTATTTTAAATTAAAAAAAAATATATATATATTTTGCTAGTGTAATCTAATTACATTTACTATCAGGCCTGTGTCTGTCAGGCTCACTCAGCATTAATATACCTCATTTTTTTTCAGTCTTTTGGTTAATTGGTCTGTGCCAGGCAGTCACCCAGCACTCATATCTATTCTTTTTCACCTTAATTTTAATATAAAAAAAAAAGTTTAAATTTGTTTGCTAGTGTAATCTAATATAATTTTCTATCCGGCCTGTGTGTTTTGCTGACATACAGAGCCTACTGTGTTTACTTGCTGCCCTCCCTAGTCTATGAGCCACGACTCATATGTGTTTAACCTTTTTTTAATCCCCCCCCCCCCCCAAAAAAAATAATTTCAATTATTTTTCTAGTGTAATCTAATAGTATTTTCTATTAGGCGTGTGTGTATCCGACTTACAGAGCCTACTGTTTTTAATAGCTGCCCTTCCAAGGCTATCAGCCACGACTCATATGTATGTGCTTAACCTTTTTCTTAAAATTTCCAAAAAAAAGTCTTTAAATCCTTATGCTAGTGTAATCTAATTGTATTTTCTATCAGGCCTGTGTCTAACTGTCTATCTGACTTACACAGCATACTGTTGTTATAATTGCTGCCCTACGTAGCAGCCAGCCAGTGCAACCACTCATAGAGTCATATGTGCATTGCACTTCTTAACATAATTTTAATATTAAAATCTAAAATTTTAAAATATTTTGCTAGTGTAATCTAACATAATTTTCTATCAGGCCTATGTTTTTGTCACTTACACAGCATACTGTGTTAAATTGCTGCCCTACCTACCATCCACGACTCATATCTGCCAGCCTGTGTGCCAGGCCCAACTAGCCAATTAGTGGCACCAATCACAATTCTTGTAACAGTAATTAAAAAAAAATCATAATTTTTTGGACTGCAAATATTCAGTCTCCTAGTGCCATTGAATTGCATTTACCTCCTGCCTGCCACTGCCAGCCTTTTGTGCCAGGCCGTCTAGCCAACTATTTACACCAATCATAATTGTTGTCACAGACAGTATAGTTACTAATTTAAATTAAAACATTTTTTATTGTTGATCTTAATCCTCAGTTTGCTCGTGCCCTAGAATTGCACTTTTCTACTGCCTTCCAAGCCTGTGTGCCAGGCCTACTTGAAAAATATTTACACCAATCATAGTTGTTGTGACAGTATTCTTAATAATTAAAAATTAAAATTGCTGGTAATAGTTGTTGAGAATCCTCAGTTTGCTGGTGCCACTGAATAGCACTTTCCTGCTGCCTTGCAGCCTGCTGTGAGCCAGGCCCACCTAGCCAATTGTTGCCAGCAATCCTATTTCTTTTAACAGTATTGCAAAAATTGTCAATCATCACTGTTTTGACTGTCAGTAATCATTCTCCTAGTGTCCTTGAATTGTATCTACCTCCTGCCTGCCAGCCTTTTGTGCCAGGCCGTCTTGCCAACTATTTACACCAATCCTAATTTTTTGTCACAGCATAGTTACTAATTAAAATTAAAACATTTTTGATTGTTGATAATCTTAATCCTCAGTTTCCTCGTGCCCTAGAATTGCAATTTTCTACTGCCTTCCAAGCCTGTGTGCCATGCCTACTTGAAAAATATTTACACCAATCATATTTGTTGTGACAGTATTCTTAGTAATTAAAAATTTAAATTTTTGTTAATAGTTGTTGTGAATCCTCAGTTTGCTGGTGCCAGTGAATAGCACTTTCCTCCTGCCTTGCAGCCTGCTGTGTGCCCGGCCCACCTAGCCAATTATTGCCAGCAATCATATTTCTTTTAACAGTATTGCAAAAATTGCAATCATCACTGTTTTGACTGTCAGTAATCAGTCTCCTAGTGTCCTTGAATTGCATTTACCTCCTGCCTGCCAGCCTTTTGTGCCAGGCCGTCTTGCCAACTATTTACACCAATCCTAATTGTTGTCACAGTATAGTTACTAATTAAAATTAAAAAATTCTTGATTGTTGATGATCTGAATCCTCAGTTTGCTCGTGCCCTAGAATTGCACTTTTTTACTTCCTTGCAAGACTGTGTGCCAGGCCTACTTGAAAAATATTTACACCAATCATATTTGTTGTGACAGTATTCTTAATAATTAAAAATTAAAAATGTTGTTAATACTTGTTGTGAATCCTCAGTTTGCTGGTGCCATTGAATAGCACTTTCCTCCTGCCTTGCAGCCTGCTGTGAGCCAGGCCCACCTAGCCATTTGTTGCCAGCAATCATATTTCTTTTAACAGTATTGCAAAAATTGTCAATCATCACTGTTTTGACTGTCAGTAATCAGTCTCCTAGTGTCCTTGAATTGCATCTACCTCCTGCCTGCCATCCTTTTGTGCCAGGCCGTCTTGCCAACTATTTACACCAATCATAATTTTTGGTCACAGTATAGTTACTAATTAAAATTAAAAAATTCTTGATTGTTGATGATCTTAATCCTCAGTTTGCTCGTGCCCTAGAATTGCACTTTTCTACAGCCTTCCAAGCCTGTGTGCCAGGCCTACTTGAAAAATATTTGCACCAATCATATTTGTTGTGACAGTATTCTTAATAATTAAAAATTAAAATGGTTGTTAATAGTTGTTGAGAATCCTCAGTTTGCTGGTGCCATTGAATAGCACTTTCCTGCTGCCTTGCAGCCTGCTGTGAGCCAGGCCCACCTAGCCAATTTTTGCCAGCAATCATATTTCTTTTAACAGTATTGCAAAAATTGTCAATCATCACTGTTTTGACTGTCAGTAATCAGTCTCCTAGTGTCCTTGAATTGCATCTACCTCCTGCCTGCCAGCCTTTTGTGCCAGGCCGTCTTGCCAACTATTTATACCAATCCTAATTTTTTGTCACAGCATAGTTACTAATTAAAATTAAAAAAATCTTGATTGTTGATGATCTTAATCCTCAGTTTGCTCGTGCCCTAGAATTGCACTTTTCTCCTGCCTTCCAAGCCTGTGTGCCAGGCCTACTTAAAAAATATTTACACCAATCATATTTGTTGTGACAGTATTCTAATAATAAAAAATTAAAATTTTTGGTAATAGTTGTTGTGAATCCTCAGTTTGCTGGTGCCATTGAATAGCACTTTCCTCCTGCCTTGCAGCCTGCTGTGAGCCAGGCCCACCTAGCCAATTGTTGCCAGCAATCATATTTCTGTTAACAGTATTGCAAAAATTGTCAATCATCACTGTTTTGACTGTCAGTAATCAGTCTCCTAGTGTCCTTGACTTGCATCTACCTCCTGCCTGCCATCCTTTTGTGCCAGGCCGTCTTGCCAACTATTTATACCAATCCTAATTTTTTGTCACAGTATAGTTACTAATTAAAATTAAAAAATTCTTGATTGTTGATGATCTTAATCCTCAGTCTCCTAGTGTCCTTGAATTGCATTTACCTCCTGCCTGCCAGCCTTTTATGCCAGGCCATCTTGCCAACTATTTACACCAATCATAATTGTTGTCTACAGTATAGTTACTAATTAAAAATAAAAAAAAATTGATTGTTGATCTTAATCCTCAGTCTACTAGTGCCCTTGAATTGCATTTTCCTCCTGCCTGCCTGCCTGTGTGCCAGTCCCAACTAGCCAATTAGTGCCACCAATCATATTTATTGTAACAGGATTGGAATTTTTGTTAATGATAACTGTTTTGACTGTGATTCTTCAGTCTCCTAGTGCCATTGAATTGCAGTTTCCTTTCTCCCAGCGTGTGTGCCAGACAGGCCCATTTGCCAACTAGTGCCAAACAATCATATTTGTTGTCACAGTACTTGTAATATTTTAAAAAATTAACAATTTGTGATTTTTAAAACATCTGTCTTTTTTGTTGTTGTCAGTCTCACAGCGTATACTGTGCCCACTTTCACAGTGCCACCACTCAATTGGTGTAATAGTATTGTTAGTGCCAATTTAAAAAAAAATGACAGGCAGAGGCAGGCCACCCGCAGGTTCTGTGGTTGTGGTCGTGGTGCTGTGATTCCTTTAGACCCTACAAATATGCACATTGTTCAGACACCGGGTGCCAGGGGGGACGCGAAAACTTCTGAGGAGGACCTAGTTGAATGGCTAATACAGGACACCCAATCTTCTTCAGCTTCCGCTGCTAGTCCTCCTAACCTTGACGCACCATCTAAGTCCAGCTGTGCTTTGGGCAGGTCTCAAGTGACCAGTGCCACTCCCCCTCCTGTCGCCACCACCAACACTAGCACCACAGCCGCTTCACTTGATCTGTCACAGGAGTTATTGACACATCATTTGGAAGAAATGAGTGATGCGCAACCATCATTGACAGAGGATGTAGATAATAGTGATCAGTCTCAGTCAGGCAGCATTACCGACATGGAGGTACGGTGTGATGATGATGATGATGTTGTACCCGCTGCTGCTTCCTTTCTTGATGTTTCAGATACAAGTGAAGCGGTTGATGATGATGTGTCGGTGGATGTCACGTGGGTGCCTGCTAGAAGAGAAGAAGAAGAGGGGGAAAGTTCAGATGGGGAGATAGAGAGGAGGAGGAGGAGGAGACGATTTGGAAGCACGGGGAGGTCGTCTCAAGGAGCTAGTGGCACAGTCAGACAGCATGCATCGTCACCAGGGATCAGCCAGACAGCATGCCAACGCCCTTCAACGCATGCTGTTGCCACCACCAGAATGCCGTCATCGCAGAGCTCAGCAGTGTGGCATTTTTTTTGTGTGTCTTCCTCTGACAACAGCGATGCCATTTGCAACCTGTGCCAAAAGAAACTGAGTTGTGGGAAGTCCAACAGCCACCTAGGTACAACTGCTTTGCGAAGGCACATGGTCTCCCATCACAAAGGCCGATGGGAAGAACACATGAGTAGAAGCAGCACACAAAGTGAAAGCCGCCCTCCTCCTCCTGCTCCAGCATCTTCAGCCACGTCAACCAGTGCTGTCCTCCTTTCCCCCTCTCAACCATCCTCCACTCAGTCTCTCTTACGTAGCAGTTCCTGGTCATCTGCCCACAGTTAGGTGTCTGTCAAGGACATGTTTGAGCGTAAGAAGCCAATTTCTCAAAGTCACCCCCTTGCCCGGCGTCTGACAGCTGGCTTGTCTGAACTCTTAACCCGCCAGCTTTTACCATACAAGCTGGTGGAGTCTGATGCTTTCAAAAAATTTGTATCTATTGGGACACCGCAGTGGAAGGTACCTGGCAGAAATTTCTTTTCACAAAAGGCAATCCCAAACCTGTACTCTGTTGTGAGAAAGGAAGTTATGGCATGTCTGGCACACAGCGTTGGGGCAAGGGTCCATATGACCACGGATAGCTGGTCTGCAAAGCATGGTCAGGGCAGGTATATCACCTACACTGCGCATTGGGTAAACCTGCTGAATTCTGACAAGCATGGAATGCGTGGCTCTGCAGAAGAGTTGGTGACACCGCCGCGACTTGCAGGCAGGCCTGCTGCTACCTCCTCTACTCCTCCTACTCCATCCTCTTCCATAACCTCTTCCTCGGCTGAGTCCTCTTCAACTTCTGCGTCTTGCTCCACATCTATGGCACCCCCCCAGCTCCCCAGGTACTATGCTACATCCCGGGTACGGCAGTGTCACGCCGTCTTGGGGTTGACTTGCCTGAAAGCGGAGAGTCACACTGCACCAGCACTCCTGACCGCCCTGAACGCACAGGTGGATCAGTGGCTGACTCCGCACCAACTGGAGATTGGCAAGGTTGTTTCTGACAATGGAAGTAATTTGGTGGCGGCATTGAAATTGGGCAAGTTGACACATGTGCTGTGCATGGCACATGTGTGTAATCTAATTGTACAACGATTTGTCCATAAGTACCCAGGCTTACAGGACGTCCTGAAGCAGGCCAGGAAGGTGTGTGGCCATTTCAGGTGTTCCTACACGGCCATGGCGCACTTGTCCGATATCCAGCGTTGAAACAACCTGCCAGTGAGGCGCTTGATTTGCGACAGCCCGACACGGTGGAATTCAACACTCCTAATGTTTGACCGCCTGCTCCAACAAGAAAAAGCTGTTAATGAGTATTTGTATGACCGGGGTGCTAGGCCAGCCTCTGGGGAGCTGGGGATATTTTTTCAAAATTACTGGACGCTCATGCGCAATGCCTATAGGCTCATGCGTCCTTTTGAGGAGGTGACAAACCTTGTCAGTTGCACAGAAGGCACCATCAGCGACATCATACCATTTATTTTCTTCCTGGAGCATGCCCTTCGAAGAGTGCTGGATCAGGCAGTAGATGAGCGTGAAGAGGAAGCGGGAGAGTTGTGGTGTCCGTCACCCCCGCAAACAGCCGAATCAGCATCGCTTGCTGGACCTGCGGCAACGCAGGAAGAGGATTGTGAGGAAGAGGAGTCAGAGGAGGAATGTGGCTTTGAGGAGGAGGAGGAAGACTGAGCACAACAGTCATCCCAGGGTGCTCGTTGTTGTCACCTCTCTGGTACCCGTGGTGTTGTACGTGGCTGGGTTGAAGAAGATACCATCAGTGAGATCAGTGAGGAGGAGGAACGCGACATGATTAGCTCAGCATCCAACCTTGTTCAAATGGGTTCTTTCATGCTGTCGTGCCTGTTGAGGGACCCTCGTATAAAAAAGCTGAAGGAGAACGACCTGTACTGGGTGTCCACGCTCCTCGACCCCCGGTATAAGCATAAAGTGCCTGAAATGTTACCAAATTCCCGCAAGTCGGAAAGGATGGAGCATTTTCATAATAAATTAAAAACTATGCTTTACACAGCGTATAAGGGTGATGTCACAGCACCACGGGAATGTAACAGGGGAAGAGATGAAATTAATCCTCCTCCTCCCACGACCACGGCGGCAAGGACCGGACGCTTTCCTGATGTCTTGTTGATGGAGGACATGCGTACCTTTTTAACTCCCATGCACCATCAGAGCCTTTCGGGATCCAGCCTTTGAGAAAGACTCAACCGACAGGTAGCAGACTACCTAGCTTTAACTGCGGATCTCGACACTCTCAGGAGCGATGGACCCCTTGACTACTGGGTGTGCAGGCTGGACTTGTGGCCTGAGCTATCCCAATTTGCAATGGAACTTCTGGCCTGCCCCGCTTCAAGTGTCCTGTCCGAAAGGACTTTTAGTGCAGCAGGAGGTTTTGTCACTGAGAAGAGAAGTCGCCTAGGTCAAAAAAGCCTTGACTATCTCACTTTTATAAAAATGAATGAGGGCTGGATCCCGAAGGGACTGACATTGGGCGATACATTTGAATAAAAAAGGCCTGATGATGAGATGAGCTGGCTTGGGCTACAACTGGTACACAGGCTGGCCTTTTTTTTTTTTTTTTTTATAAAGCCGGAGGACTTGCTTGACTTATCCGCCAACAACTTGTGTTCAAGCCACAAGCTTTTAGGGCACTTTATAAATGTTTTACAAACATCGATTTTACTGGCCGCTGCTACAGCAGTTGCTACAATACCCCAATTTTTCAGTCATTTGTACATTCCGAATTTTTCTGGCCTCTGCTGCAGCTCTGTGGGTACAAAACTCAAATAAAAAAAATAAGGCACATAACACTAGTGATTAAACTGTTACGAATTGTACAACTTAGCACACCACTCATATCTGGTGGACCATTAAATTGAACGCAAAATGCCACAAATTTGAAAGAGTAGGACCGACCAAGCATCTTTATCCGTCTCTTGGTTGCTCTAAATTATCTCCGTGTTCCATCTATGTCATACCTGTACTCTATTGTGCAAAAGGGTGGCATATGTGGTGTTTCATGCTGTTGTGCCTGTTGCGGGTCGTGGCCCATGGTATAAAAAGGCTGAAGGAGAACGACCTGTAATGGGTGCCCCATCAAATTTTTAGAAAAATGTTCCTGGTTCCTCTCAATTATCTCTGGGTTTCTAAAATGGATGCCATACCTGTACTCGCTTGTGCAAAAGGATGGCATATGTGGTGGTGTTTCCTGCAGTTGTTTCTGTTGAGGGTGCTGGACCCTCTTATAAAAAAGCTGAAGGAGAACGACCTGGAGTGGGAGTCCAAGCATGGTTTTTGGGGCTATTTCCCTTTTCCAAACAATTATCTGTGGGTTTCTAAGATCAATGCCGTACCAGTACTCTATTGTTCAAAAGTATGCCATATGTTCTCCTTCCTGCTGGTATTTTGTTTGAGGGTCCTGGACCCTCTTATAAAAAGGCCTAAGGAGAAAGAGGTGTACTGGGTGTCCACTCATTTTTTTTTCTATTTAACAATTGACCAAAATGATCTCTGGGTTTGTAAAATCAATGCTGTACCTGTACTCTATTGTTCAAAAGGATGCCATACGTCCTCTTTCCTGCTGGTGTTTTTTTTTTGAGGGTCCAGGACCCTCTTATAAAAAGGCCTAAGGAGAAAGAAGTGCACTGGGTGTCCATTGAATCATTTTTTTAATTCAAATTTCCATTTGCAAAAAATTATCTCTGGGTTTCTAAAATCAATGCCTTTCCTGTACTCTATTGTTCAAAAGGATGCCATATGTCCTCTTTCCTGCTGGTGTTTTGTTTGAGGGTCCTGGACCCTCTTATAAAAAGGCCTAAAGAGAAAGAGGTGTACTGGGTGTCCACTCATTTTTTTTTTCTATTTAACAATTGACCAAAATGATCTCTGGGTTTGTAAAATCAATGCTGTAACTGTACTCTATTGTTCAAAAGGATGCCATACGTCCTCTTTCCTGTTGGTGTTTTTTTTTAGGGTCCAGGACCCTATTATAAAAAGGCCTAAGGAGAAAGAAGTACACTGGGTGTCCATCAAATAATTTTTTTGATTCAAATTTCCATTTGCAAAAAATTATCTCTTGGTTTCTAAAATCAATGCCTTTCCTGTACTCTATTGTTCAAAAGGATGCCATATGTCCTCTTTCCTGCTGGTGTTTTGTTTGAGGGTCCTGGACCCTCTTATAAAAAGGCCTAAGGAGAAAGAATTGTACTGGGTGTCCATCGAATCATTTTTTTGATTCAAATTCCCGGTTGCAACAAATTATCCCCGGGTTTCTAAAATCAATGCCTTTCCTATAATCTTTTTTTCAAAAGGATGCCATATGTCCTCTTTCCTTCTGCTGGTTTTGTTGAGTGTTCTGGAGCCTCTGCTAAAAAGGCCTAAGGATAAATAAGTGTACTGGGTGTCTATTCAATGTTTTTTTAGATTTCCCGGTTGTAACAAATTTTCTCTGTGTTTCTAAAATCAATGCCTTTCCTGTAATCTATTTTTCAAAAGGATGCCATATGTCCTCTTTCATGCTGTTGTTTCTGTTGAGGCTCCAGGACCCTCTTATAAAAAGGCCTAAGGATAAAGAAGTGTACTGGGTGTCCAATCAATGTTTTTTTCTATTTCCAGGGTCATATAAATGATCTCTGTGTTTCTAAAATCAATGCCTTTACTGTAATCTAATTTACAAAAGTATGCCATATGTCCTCTTTCCTGCTGCTGGTTTTGTTGAGGGTCCTGGAGCCTCTGCTAAAAAAGCCTAAGGATAAAGAAGTGTACTGGGTGTCTAATCGATGTTTTTTTAGATTTCACGGTTGCAAAAAATTATCCACGGGTTTCTAAAATCAATGCCTTTCCTGTAATCTTTTATTCACAAGGATGCCATATGTACTCTTTCATGCTGTTGTTTCTGTTGAGGCTCTGGGAGCCTCTTATTAAAAAGGCCTAAGGATAAATAAGTGTACTGGGTGTCTAATCAATGTTTTTTTCTATTTCCCGGTCGCAACTAATGATCTCTGTGTTTCTAAAATCAATGCCTTTCCTGTAATCTAATTTACAAAAGTATGCCATATGTCCTCTTTCCTGCTGCTGGTTTTGTTGAGGGTCCTGGAGCCTCTGCTAAAAAGGCCTAAGGATAAAGAAGTGTACTGGGTGTCTAATCTATGTTTTTTTCTATTTCCCGGTTGCAACTAATGATCTCTGTGTTTCTGAAATCAATGCCTTTCCTATAATCTTTTTTTCAAAAGGATGCCATATATCCTCTTTCCTGCTGCTGGTTTTGTTGAGGGTCCTGGAGCCTATGCTGAGCATAATAAAAAAAAAATGTTTTTATTTAACTTGACTTAATAACTGAAGCATGACTTCAGGAGTCAGGTGTGGTCGTAGGTAGTGGTTGTTAGCCGATTCTTTTTAATGCAAATTGCAATTGCCACAGCGTGCATAAAATGTGCGTCACTGGTCACTCTCCAAATCTTACCTTTTTTTTTCATTCTGGATTATTTTGGTGACCAACGCCATATTGGAAAGGCAAAAAACAGGTCTCCGTACCCGTTGATATAAGGGGTGACTAGTGCTTTTCCTTCTCTTTGTCAATAGTTGTGATTAACGAGTTGTCCAGTTACTATAGAACTGGTTTGATAACCCAGGGTCCTGGGGGGTATATTGGCGTCAGCTTTGACAATGACAGCACTATCAGGCTAGAGAGGCCTCTCAGTGTCGCGGCTAGCTGTAACGCAGTCAGCTGAGGAACATAGGTAAGCCGATATGAGTAAGGTATCTCAAGGCTCCTCTTGGATAGCCCCAGAAAGTGTGACTATGAATCCCAAAAAGAAAATTAAATTAAGGTTGAAAACTAACTCCAAAGTAACTTGTAAGACCTGGAGCTCCTCAAACACACGTCTCCGGGACCCTCTTATTAAAAAGGCCTGAGGAAAAATAAGTGTACTGGGTGTCTAATCATTGTCTAATCAATGTTTTTTTCTATTTCCCAGTTGCAAATAATGATCTGTGGGTTTCTAAAATCAATGCCTTTCTTCTAATCTATTATTCAAAAGGATGACATATGTCCTCTTTCATGCTGTTGTCTCAGTTGAGGCCCCGGGACCCTCTTATTAAAAAGGCCTGAGGAAAAATAAGTGTACTGGGTGTCTAATCAATTTTTTTTTCTATTTCCCGGGTCATATAAATGATCTCTGGGATTCTAAAATCAATGCCTTTCCTGTAATCTATTATTCAAAAGGATGACATATCTCCTCTTTCAGGCTGTTGTTTCGGTTGAGGCTCCGGGACCCTCTTATTAAAAAGGCCTGAGGAAAAATAAGTGTACTGAGTGTCTAATCAATGTTTTTTTCTATTTCCCGGGTCATATAAATGATCTCTGGGATTCTAAAATCAATGCCTTTCCTGTAATCTATTATTCAAAAGGATGACATATCTCCTCTTTCATGCTGTTGTTTCGATTGAGGCTCCGGGACCCTCTTATTAAAAAGGCCTGAGGAAAAATAAGTGTACTGAGTGTCTAATCAATGTTTTTTTCTATTTCCCGGGTCATATAAATAATCTCTGGGATTCTAAAATCAATGCCTTTCCTGTAATCTATTATTCAAAAGGATGACATATCTCCTCTTTCATGCTGTTGTTTCGGTTGAGGCTCCGGGACCCTCTTATTAAAAAGGCCTGAGGAAAAATAAGTGTACTGAGTGTCTAATCAATGTTTTTTTCTATTTCCCGGGTCATATAAATGATCTCTGGGATTCTAAAATCAATGCCTTTCCTGTAATCTATTATTCAAAAGGATGACATATCTCCTCTTTCATGCTGTTGTTTCGGTTGGGGCTCCGGGACCCTCTTATTAAAAAGGCCTGAGGAAAAATAAGTGTACTGAGTGTCTAATCAATGTTTTTTTCTATTTCCCGGGTCATATAAATGATCTCTGGGATTATAAAATAAATGCCTTAACTGTAATCAATTGTTCACAAGGATGCCATATGTTCTCTTTCATGCTGTTGTTTCAGTTGAGGCTCCGGGAGCCTCTTATAAAATGGCCGAAGGATAAAGAAGTGTTCTGGGTGTCCAATCAATGTTTTTTTTTATTTCACAGTTGCAAAAAAATTATCTATGGCTTTGTAAAATCTATGCCTTACCTGTCATCTACTGTTCAAAAGGATGCCATATGTCCTCTTTCCTGTTGTTGCTTTTGTTGGGGGTCCGGAACACTATTCTAAAAAGGCAGAAGGAGAACGACCTGTACTGTACTTGGTGTCCAATCATGTTTTTGTTTTCAATTTCACGGTTCATAATAAATATCGCCGTGTAACTAAAATCAATGCCATACATGTACTCTGTTGTTCAAAAGGATGGCATATGTGGTGTTTCATTCTGTTGTGGTTGTTGAGGGTCGTGGCCATGGGACAGCGTATAAAACAGCTGAAGGAGAACAACCTGTACAGCCTTGCTCCTCTTTTTAGGCAGGCCAGCTCTTTGCATACATGCCCACAGACTCTGTAACGCATGCCTTTTTTAGGGAGAGGTGCAGCCATAATGCAGGGTCAGAACCTTTGCCTGCAACTGTTATACTCGATTTTGCGAAAGGAAGTAACCTTACCATGGTTCCCTGCACGCACGTATTGTTGTTATATTTTTGGTGAGGGTAATCATGATGGCCATGTAGACCACCACCACTGAGAGTCCTGAAAGTAACAGGAATGAGATGAAAGAGCTAAGAATAGTAGAACTTGAAACAACAGAGTTAGCCATGGGTGTTAGTGCAAAACCGCTTGGCTATTTTTTGGCTTTGGGTGCGGCTATTCATGCAGGCCATATAGAGCTGCCACCATTCGGTGTCGTATCAGCTATTAAACTAATAAGAACAGTACTACCAAAATACACCCAATGAAGGGCCTTAGGAAGACTGAGCCAAGGTTGGATTGTAGTATTTGGTTAGGCTAATCATGATGGCCATGTAGACCACCACCGAGAGTCCTGGAAGTAACAGGGATGATGAGATGAAAGTGCTAAGAATAGTGCTACTTGAAACAACAGAGTTAGCCATGGGTGTTAATCCAAGACCGCTTGGATTTATTTTTGTATTGGGTGCGGCTAATCTTGCAGGCCATATAGAGCTGCCACCATTCGGTGTTGTATCAGCTATAAAAATAATAAGAACTGTACTATCAAAATACGGCCAATGAAGAGCCTATGAAGACTGAGCAAAGGTTGGATTGTAGTATTTTGTTCGGCTAATCATGATGGCCATGTAGACCACCCGTAACAGGGATGAAAGTGCTAAGAATAGTACAAATTGAAACAACCGAGTTAGCCATGGGTGTTAGTCTAAGACCACTCGGCTTTTTTTTGGGTTTGGGTGCAGCTAATCATGAAGGCCAGATAGACCTGCCACCATTTGGTGTTGTAACAGGTATTAAACTGCAAAGAACAGTACTACTTAACACAACCTACTTACCATGGGTCACAGAGCATATGTTTGGTTATTATATTTTGTAAGGGTAATCATGCAGGCCATATAGACCTCCACCGATGGGGTGAGTATGAGTAACAGCTATTAAAATGCAAAGGACATTACTAATTAACACAACATAGTTACCATGGGTCGCAGACCAAGAGCAGATGTCTTATTATTATATTTTGTATGGGTAATCATCCAGGCCGTATAGACCTCACCAAATAGGGGGAGTTACAGAGATTAAAGTGCTAAGAATGGTAGTACTTAAAACACAACCTAGTTAAAATAGGTCAGAGAATGGTTTTCGGGGGCGCTCAGTAAGCTCAAAACGTTAGAGATATGGGTATGATCACATTAATAATGGGGACCTTAATAAAGGTGTTCTCAAATAATTATATATATATATAATTATATATATTTGGACTCTTTTCCTTTTTGGTAAAAAAATATTGAAGGATAAATCACTCTTTTTTTTATCTTTTATTGAAAAATACACCTTTATGTATTTATTCGTGAATGATCTACAGAAGAGCAAAAAATTCAAATGTATATATATATTTGGACTCTTTTCCTTTTTGGTAAAAAATTATTGAAGGATAAATCACTCTTTTTTTATCTTTTATTGAAAAATACACCTTTATGTATTTATTCGTGTTTATTATAAATTTGCATAATGGTTGTTATGTTCTTTATTAGTTTTGAATATATGAAACATTAAATGTGAATTCTAATGTTTATAAATTTTATCTGTACCCAAATAAATATAATGTCACATTGAAACACTTCCGGACTCTCAGTTTAAAGCCTCTATATTTGTGATATGGTTAAACCAGGTACGTTTTTTTTTACTAATATATAGTGAAGAGAACTTGAAAATATATGCCAATTTTATAAAAAAAACTTTTACTTATTAAAAAACATTACATAAAAATCATAAAATACAAAATTATACAATTAGCAGATTTTTCATCAAAGTTACATATGTCAAAATAAGGGGCATTGCAACAAAATTACCATTTGCTAAAAGAGACTATACAGCTTTCTCTTTAAAAATAATATTTTTTATTTGGTTAATTAAAGGTGGTAACGTTAGAAAACACAGAAGCCATTTTCTTAAAGCAGAAGTATATTGAAAACACTTGCATAAAGTTATAAGCTTAGTAATGTATTTTAAATATCTACGCATATCAAAGGTTTTCTTAGAAGAACATTTAATTAATTGTTTTTAAAGGAACAAATTTGTCACAATAGATTTCAGTGAAAAATCTGCTAATTGTATAATTTTGTATTTTATGATTTTTATGTAATGTTTTTTAATAAGTAAAAGTTTTTTTATAAAATTGGCATATATTTTCAAGTTCTCCACTATATATTAGTAAAAAAAAACGTACCTGGTTTAACCATATCACAAATATAGAGGCTTTAAACTGAGAGTCCGGAAGTGTTTCAATGTGACATTATATTTATTTGGGTACAGATAAAATTTATAAACATTAGAATTCACATTTAATGTTTCATATATTCAAAACTAATAAAGAACATAACAACCATTATGCAAATTTATAATAAACACGAATAAATACATAAAGGTGTATTTTTCAATAAAAGATAAAAAAAGAGTGATTTATCCTTCAATAATTTTTTACCAAAAAGGAAAAGAGTCCAAATATATATATACATTTGAATTTTCTTTCATGTAATTAGCAAGAGTCCATGAGCTAGTGACGTATGGGATATACATTCCTACCAGGAGGGGCAAAGTTTCCCAAACCTCAAAATGCCTATAAATACACCCCTCACCACACCCACAAATCAGTTTTACAAACTTTGCCTCCTATGGAGGTGGTGAAGTAAGTTTGTGCTAGATTCTACGTTGATATGCGCTCCGCAGCAGGTTGGAGCCCGGTTTTCCTCTCAGCGTGCAGTGAATGTCAGAGGGATGTGAGGAGAGTATTGCCTATTTGAATTCAATGATCTCCTTCTACGGGGTCTATTTCATAGGTTCTCTGTTATCGGTCGTAGAGATTCATCTCTTACCTCCCTTTTCAGATCGACGATATACTCTTATATATACCATTACCTCTACTGATTCTCGTTTCAGTACTGGTTTGGCTTTCTACTACATGTAGATGAGTGTCCTGGGGTAAGTAAGTCTTATTTTCTGTGACACTCTAAGCTATGGTTGGGCACTTTTATATAAAGTTCTAAATATATGTGTTCAAACATTTATTTGCCTTGATTCAGGATGTTCAACGTTCCTTATTGCAGACAGTCAGTTTCATATTTGGGATAATGCATATGAATAAATCAATTTTTTTCTTACCTTAAAAATTTGACTTTTTTCCCTGTGGGCTGTTAGGCTCGCGGGGGCTGTTTCCGGCGTCATACGTGTCGCCGGAAGTTGCGTCATTTTTTGACGTTTTTTTGCGCCAAAAGTGTCGGCGTTCCGGATGTGGCGTCATTTTTGGCGCCAAAAGCATTTAGGCGCCAAATAATGTGGGCGTCTTTTTTGGCGCTAAAAAATATGGGCGTCTCTTTTGTCTCCACATTATTTAAGTCTCATTATTTATTGCTTCTGGTTGCTAGAAGCTTGTTCACTGGCATTTTTTCCCATTCCTGAAACTGTCATTTAAGGAATTTGATCAATTTTGCTTTATATGTTGTTTTTTCTATTACATATTGCAAGATGTCCCAGATTGACCCTGAGTCAGAAGATACTTCTGGAAAGTCGCTGCCTGGTGCTGGATCTACCAAAGTTAAGTGTATCTGCTGTAAACTTGTGGTATCTGTTCCTCCAGCTGTTGTTTGTAATGAATGTCATGACAAACTTGTTAATGCAGATAATATTTCCTTTAGTAATATTACATTACCTGTTGCTGTTCCATCAACATCTAATACTCAGAGTGTTCCTGTTAACATAAGAGATTTTGTTTCTAAATCCATTAAGAAGGCTATGTCTGTTATTCCTCCTTCTAGTAAACGTAAAAGGTCTTTTAAAACTTCTCATTTTTCAGATGAATTTTTAAATGAACATCATCATTCTGATTCTGATAATGATTCCTCTGGTTCAGAGGATTCTGTTTCAGAGATTGATGCTGATAAATCTTCATATTTATTTAAAATGGAATTTATTCGTTCTTTACTTAAAGAAGTCTTAATTGCATTAGAAATAGAGGATTCTGGTCCTCTTGATACTAAATCTAAACGTTTAAATAAGGTTTTTAAACCTCCTGTAGTTATTCCAGAAGTTTTTCCTGTCCCTGATGCTATTTCTGAAGTAATCTCCAGGGAATGGAATAATTTGGGTAATTCATTTACTCCTTCTAAACGTTTTAAGCAATTATATCCTGTGCCATCTGACAGATTAGAGTTTTGGGACAAAATCCCTAAGGTTGATGGGGCTATCTCCACTCTTGCTAAACGTACTACTATTCCTACGGCAGATAGTACTTCTTTTAAGGATCCTTTAGATAGGAAAATTGAATCCTTTCTAAGAAAAGCTTACTTATGTTCAGGTAATCTTCTTAGACCTGCTATATCTTTAGCGGATGTTGCTGCAGCTTCAACTTTTTGGTTAGAAGTTTTAGCGCAACAAGTAACCGATCATAAATCTCATAGCATTGTTAATCTTCTTCAACATGCTAATAACTTTATTTGTGATGCCATCTTTGATATCATTAGAGTTGATGTCAGGTATATGTCTCTAGCTATTTTAGCTAGAAGAGCTTTATGGCTTAAAACTTGGAATGCTGATATGTCTTCTTAGTCAACTTTGCTTTCCCTTTCTTTCCAGGGTAATAAATTATTTGGTTCTCAGTTGGATTCTATTATCTCAACTGTTACTGGAGGGAAAGGAACTTTTTTACCACAGGATAAAAAATCTAAAGGTAAATTTAGGTCTAATAATCGTTTTCGTTCCTTTCGTCACAACAAGGAACAAAAGCCTGATCCTTCACCCACAGGAGCGGTATCAGTTTGGAAACCATCTCCAGTCTGGAATAAATCCAAGCCTTTTAGAAAACCAAAGCCAGCTCCCAAGTCCACATGAAGGTACGGCCCTCATTCCAGCCCAGCTGGTAGGGGGCAGATTACGATTTTTCAAAGAAATTTGGATCAATTCAATTCACAATCTTTGGATTCAGAACATTGTTTCAGAAGGGTACAGAATTGGCTTCAAGATAAGGCCTCCTGCAAAGAGATTTTTTCTTTCCCGTGTCCCAGTAAATCCAGCGAAGGCTCAAGCATTTCTGAAATGTGTTTCACATCTAGAGTTGGCTGGAGTAATTATGCCAGTTCCAGTTCTGGAACAGGGACTGGGGTTTTATTCAAATCTCTTCATTGTACCAAAGAAGGAGAATTCCTTCAGACCAGTTCTGGATCTAAAAATATTGAATCGTTATGTAAGGATACCAACATTCAAAATGGTAACTATAAGGACTATCCTGCCTTTTGTTCAGCAAGGGCATTATATGTCCACAATAGATTTACAGGATGCATATCTGCATATTCCGATTCATCCAGATCACTATCAGTTTCTGAGATTCTCTTTCCTAGACAAGCATTACCAGTTTGTGGCCCTGCCGTTTGGCCTAGCAACAGCTCCAAGAATTTTTACAAAGGTTCTCGGTGCCCTTCTGTCTGTAATCAGAGAACAGGGTATTGTGGTATTTCCTTATTTGGACGATATCTTGGTACTTGCTCAGTCTTCACATTTAGCAGAATCTCATACAAATCGACTTGTGTTGTTTCTTCGAGATCATGGTTGGAGGATCAATTTACCGAAAAGTTCATTGATTCCTCAGACAAGGGTAACCTTTTTAGGTTTCCAGATAGATTCAGTGTCAATGACTCTGTCTCTGACAGACAAGAGACGTCTAAAATTGATCTCAGCTTGTCGAAACCTTCAGTCTCAATCATTCCCTTCGGTAGCCTTATGCATGGAAATTCTAGGTCTTATGACTGCTGCATCGGATGCGATCCCCTTTGCTTGTTTTCACATGCGACCTCTTCAGCTCTGTATGCTGAACCAGTGGTGCAGGGATTACACAAAGATATCTCAATTAATATCTTTAAAACCGATTGTACGACACTCTCTGACGTGGTGGACAGATCACCATCGTTTAATTCAGGGGGCTTCTTTTGTTCTTCCGACCTGGACTGTAATTTCAACAGATGCAAGTCTGACAGGTTGGGGAGCTGTTTGGGGGTCTCTGACAGCACAAGGGGTTTGGGAATCTCAGGAGGTGAGATTACCAATCAATATTTTGGAACTCCATGCAATTTTCAGAGCTCTTCAGTCATGGCCTCTTCTAAAGAGAGAATCGTTCATTTGTTTTCAGACAGACAATGTCACAACTGTGGCATATATCAATCATCAAGGAGGAACTCACAGTCCTCTGGCTATGAAAGAAGTATCTCGAATACTGGTATGGGCGGAATCCAGCTCCTGTCTAATTTCTGCGGTTCATATCCCAGGTATAGACAATTGGGAAGCGGATTATCTCAGTCGCCAAATGTTACATCCGGGCGAATGGTCTCTTCACCCAGAGGTATTTCTTCAGATTGTTCAAATGTGGGGACTTCCAGAAATAGATCTGATGGCTTCTCATCTAAACAAGAAACTTCCCAGGTATCTGTCCAGATCCAGGGATCCTCAGGTGGAAGCAGTGGATGCATTGTCACTTCCTTGGAAGTATCATCCTGCCTATATCTTTCCGCCTCTAGTTCTTCTTCCAAGAGTAATCTCCAAGATTCTGAAGGAATGCTCGTTTGTTCTGCTGGTGGCTCCAGCATGGCCTCACAGGTTTTGGTATGCGGATCTTGTCCGGATGGCCTCTTGCCAACCATGGACTCTTCCGTTAAGACCAGACCTTTTGTCGCAAGGTCCTTTTTACCATCAGGATCTCAAATCCTTAAATTTAAAGGTATGGAGATTGAACGCTTGATTCTTAGTCAAAGAGGTTTCTCTGACTCTGTGATTAATACTATGTTACAGGCTCGTAAATCTGTATCTAGGAAGATATATTATCGAGTCTGGAAGACTTATATTTCTTGGTGTCTTTCTCATCATTTTTCCTGGCATTCTTTTAGAATTCCGAGAATTTTACAGTTTCTTCAGGATGGTTTGGATAAAGGTTTGTCTGCACGTTCCTTGAAAGGACAAATCTCTGCTCTTTCTGTTCTTTTTCACAGAAAGATTGCTAATCTTCCTGATATTCATTGTTTTGTACAAGCTTTGGTTCATATAAAACCTGTTATTAAGTCAATTTCTCCTCCTTGGAGTTTGAATTTGGTTCTGGGGGCTCTTCAAGCTCCTCCATTTGAACCTATGCATTCATTGGACATTAAATTACTTTCTTGGAAAGTTTTGTTTCTTTTGGCCATCTCCTGCTAGAAGAGTTTCTGAATTATCTGCTCTTTCTTGTGAGTCTCCTTTTCTGATTTTTCATCAGGATAAGGCGGTGTTGCGAACTTCTTTTAAATTTTTACCTAAGGTTGTGAATTCTAACAACATTAGCAGAGAAATTGTGGTTCCTTCATTATGTCCTAATCCTAAGAATTCTAAGGAGAGATCATTGCATTCTTTGGATGTAGTTAGAGCTTTGAAATATTATGTTGAAGCTACTAAGAATTTCCGAAAGACTTCTAGTCTATTTGTTATCTTTTCCGGTTCTAGGAAAGGTCAGAAGGCCTCTGCCATTTCTTTGGCATCTTGGTTGAAATCTTTAATTCATCATGCTTATGTCGAGTCGGGTAAAACTCCGCCTCAAAGGATTACAGCTCATTCTACTAGGTCAGTTTCTACTTCCTGGGAGTTTAGGAATGAAGCTTCGGTTGATCAGATTTGCAAAGCAGCAACTTGGTCTTCTTTGCATACTTTTACTAAATTCTACCATTTTGATGTGTTTTCTTCTTCTGAAGCAGTTTTTGGTAGAAAAGTACTTCAGGCAGCTGTTTCAGTTTGATTCTTCTGCTTATAATTTCAGTTTTTTTCATTATAAGATTTAAACTTTATTTTGGGTGTGGATTATTTTCAGCGGAATTGGCTGTCTTTATTTTATCCCTCCCTCTCTAGTGACTCTTGCGTGGAAGATCCACATCTTGGGTAGTCATTATCCCATACGTCACTAGCTCATGGACTCTTGCTGATTACATGAAAGAAAACATAATTTATGTAAGAACTTACCTGATAAATTCATTTCTTTCATATTAGCAAGAGTCCATGAGGACCACCCTTTTTGTGGTGGTTATGATTTTTTGTATAAAGCACAATTATTCCAATTCCTTATTTTTTATGCTTTCGCACTTTTGTCTTATCACCCCACTTCTTGGCTATGCGTTAAACTGATTTGTGGGTGTGGTGAGGGGTGTATTTATAGGCATTTTGAGGTTTGGGAAACTTTGCCCCTCCTGGTAGGAATGTATATCCCATACGTCACTAGCTCATGGACTCTTGCTAATATGAAAGAAATGAATTTATCAGGTAAGTTCTTACATAAATTATGTTTTTTGCTCTTCTGTAGATCATTCACAAATAAATACATAAAGGTGTATTTTTCAATAAAAGATAAAAAAAGAGTGATTTATCCTTCAATAATTTTTTACCAAAAAGGAAAAGAGTCCAAATATATATAATTATATATATATAATTATTTGAGAACACCTTTATTAAGGTCCCCATTATTAATGTGATCATACCCATATCTCTAACGTTTTGAGCTTACTGAGCGCCCCCGAAAAACATTCTCTGTTTTATTTACATTTTCTCTGTCCAGGAGGAGGACAGTATTTCGGGAGGCAAAAAAGCGTTTTAAGTCCAGCGCTTTATACACTATAAACCCTTTATTTTCTAGTTAAAATAGGTACCAGACCGCAAGTCTTATTATTATATTTTTTCAGGGTAATCAGACAGGCCATATAGAACACCCCCGATAGGGGGGGGGGGGGGAACAGGTATTAAAGTGCTAAGAAAAGTACTAATTAACACAAGCTAGTTGGGTCCAAGAACGCATGTTTAATTATTAGACTTTATTAGGGTAATTATATATCTAAAAAAATCTATCTATTTCTCTTCTATCGATTCTATCTAACTATCAATCTATGTATATCTATCTATCCTATCTATCAATCTATCTTCTGTCCGGGATGTTTTGAGACAGCCACTTTGGGAATGTTAGTTGATTTAGGCCCATTATGGCTTAAAAGCAGACTCTGCATAAACTATGTAATTTTCCATGGGAGTTTTGCCAGGGACCCCCCTCCAGCATGCGACAGTCCAGGTGTTAGTCCCCTTGAAACAACTTTTCCATCACTATTGTGGCCAGAAAGAGTCCTTGTAGGTTTTAAAGTTCGCCTGCCTATTGAATTCAATGGCGGTTCGCGACATCACTAACTGTGACCAGCCTTGCCTACTTCAATAAGAATCCTGGATTGTCTCCTTTCACTAAGGCAAGTGGAAGTTGGAGTTTGGCGATTGAAAAACAACTGTAGCAAACAAGATGTTATTTGTTTTAAAAGGGCTTAGTTTGGCTGATATGTTTTTATATAGCAAAACAACATAAATGATTCAGATAGAACATGAAATGTTTTTATTTATTTTTTTAAATATTTTTTTTTATTGAAAAGAATATTTTCAATACATAAATAAAACATGGTGAAATCAACATTTTCCTTCCGAATACATAACATAGGAAAGTCTTTTATCCTTTTTATTATTACATTGTTTGATATTCTTAATAAAAGTCTCTTTATTGTACATATGCATCCTTCTTCTGAACTTTATATGTAGATACCTTCTTTTACAAATATTGTCCAGAATAATTATGAGAGTTCTAATACAAACTTAAATCAACCATAGATCTTTTGTCTTTTAACATTGTACTGATATGTAAAATAACATTTCTGTAAATCATTGGTATCATCTAATAAACATAAAAAAGTCACATTCCATATCTGGTCACTTTATTAAATGTTATATCTTTCAATTCAGTTTACTTAACAATAAACAATAGTAACAAAGAAAATATAAAAAGTTGAGCAAATATAAGAGGAAAAAGAAAAAAAGAAGATACAGGAAGAAAAGTAAAGTAGAGGGGTTTGTCCGTAGTCCAACCTCTCAAAGTCTTGAACCCAATCTTATCTCTAATAGTTCAGTCTTGGTTTTAGCAATCTGCTAGTTTTTGTAAATTGAACTATACCCTTCACTATGAATTTTTTATTTTATTACGTACCGAGGCATTCCTATGTTGATTATCTTCCCAAACATACAAAACCTCCTAAATATCAAGAAATGATTGCCTCTTATCTAACAAACTTGCTGATATCTCAGCCATATGGGAGTAGTGCTTAACCTTGTTTATAATAATATCATAAGTAGGTATATCTGTTTTCCAGAACTTAACAATACATGTTTTAACCGCTGTACATATAAATGTGATTATATTTATTTTGTGGTTTACTAAGATCTGGTATTGGAGTATGTAAAAGGGCCTGTTCTGGAGACAGGTCTAGAACAGCTTCTGTTATCAAATTTTCTTCACTCACTTGGAAACCTTTGTTGAAAAGCAGGTAAGTATGTTCAGGAGTGTGCCCTGGGTTTGCAACATTATTTGGCAGCAGTTTTGCAATAATGTGATACAAGAATGCTATACAATTGCAAGAGCACTGGATGGCAGCACTTTGTCATGCTTCAGATGTGTGAATTCTACGTACCTAGGTATCCTTTCATCAAAGAATACTTTGAGAATAAAGCAAATTTGATCATTTTTAAAATGGTATGCTCTGTCTGAACCATGAAAGAAAAAAAAAAAAGCTTTCATGTTCCTTTAAGGAACATCTGTGAATGGAAAATGTATACTAAGAGATAATTATCTGCAACCTTTCACACACCTTATACATTATAAATAAACTGCTTCATAAAATGTATGTAGAAAACAGAAAACTAGATCCTAATAAATACAGAATCTTTTGTTGCAGAATTACAAAAGAATGAATACATGGAAATATTGTAGTTGAAATAATTGGGTTAATAATATAGCATATTGAATTATGATTAAAGAAGTTTTAAGAATGTGATTTAATACTTCAGAGATGAACTATTCTCACAAGTGTGTCCTAATTATATGCAAAAGAAATTATTGCAGACTAAACTGAAATCATGGTAAAGATTAGGTGACATTATGTAAAGTTTATCTAATTTTCTTCTATTTTTTCTGGCTACCATACAATCATATCTCTTTGTGTTTAAAGCTTGATTAAACAAGTTTTGATTTAATTACTAGTTCCTATGCATTGTACGCTCCTGATTTATTTTGTTTGGCAAATCAATGAAGCATAATTATTCCGGTTATTGGTCTATCGTCTCATCTTCAGAGAATGTTCTTTAATGTATGCATTCTTTACAGAGTGGTTAAGGCTATGATTATTTTTCTTATATGAAATTTTCCTGGCAATTTCTTCACTTTTTAAAGTTTCCTTTTTTTCTAAATGTGTGTTTTGATTTTTATTTAAAACAGAGTGGTTAAAAAAGGCACAGTCATGTAGGAAATAGTCTGTACGGCATGTGGTATTAGATCAATGTGGTATGGTAAATTACTCGCACATTTATTTTGGTTTTTAAAAAGCAATTTTTTTCTAATTTAGTTGATTAAAGGGACAGTATGCACCTATTTTCATATAACTGCATGTAATGGACACTACTATAAAGAAGAATATGCACAGAGACTGATATAAAAATCCAGTATAAAACCTTTTAAAAAGTACTTAGAAGCTTCCAGTTTAGCACTGTTGATGAGGTTAGGCTGGGACACCCACTGAAGGGGGGCTGGGAAAACAAGAAGAGCGGCCACTCCCCTCCCTCTCCCTGCATATGAAAAGACAGATAATATAAGCAGGAGCCAGCAGGAGTCTGTAAACGCGTGTATACATCTAACACTGTAGGGGCTTGGTTAGGAGTCTGAAAATCAGCACAATGTTCTTAAAAAATAAGCAAAACTATACATTGTTACAAAAACACTCCCAGATGGGCTATATTAATGGATCATCTACAAAACATTTATGCAAACAAAAATCTAGTGTACAATGTCCCTTTAACATTTAACTTATCAGTGTACTGAGTTTGTTGCATTAGGAGTGCTAAAGCTATTTTTACATAGGCATTGTATTAAGAACATTTAACACTTTCTATTGTAGTCCAGGGAAATACCCTTTGAAAGCCACTTTACCTTTTCTTAGGTTGTATATTGGCCCAGGACACCTAGGTTTGGGATTCAGGAAGCAGAATATAATTATTTTGAGGTGTGGTTTTATGGCATGATGTGCTCCAAATATTTTATATATGTAAATAAATAAATAATGATCCCTGGTTGTTAAGCTGCAGTGCATAATCTCTACAACAGTCATTGGCCTCAAGTTGAAGTTGCCATGTTTTCCTGGAGAATAATGAATTACACATGCTGCAAGGTGTGCACACATGCAGCAGATTTCTTAAGTTCTAAGGCGGCACAAAAATGAAATATACCTCTGCCTTATACCACACATACCAGTTTTATGTATTCTCCTCTTTTACAATATACTTCTATCACTTATATTTTAGTGAGCAATGCTTCCAGACATACTGACCTCTAACACAAGTTTCCCATATTTGTATACAGTATAACAGGCTATAAAACCAAATCACTCCTTACATGTTAACTAGCTTCTATAGGAGAGGTTGAATGGACATGAAATCTCAGATTTTATACTTCTATTATCTAATTTGCTTTGTTATCTTGGTATCCTTTGTTGAAAAGCATACCTAGGTAGGACCAGGAGCTGGGAGCTAGTTGCTGATTGGTAGCTGCACATATATGCCTCTTGTCATTGGCTTACTCAATAAAGGATACCCAAAGAATGAAGCAAAATTGACAATAGAAGCAAAATGAAAATTTGATTAAAATTGTATGCTATATCTGAATTATGAAAGAAATGTTTGATTTTCACGTCCATTTAAGTCATTACAATTCAGGCACTAAGAAAATAAATTTGCAGAAAAAGTTACTCATAGCTTCTTACCAGCCAACATTTTCCTGATGCCATCCAGGACTGGGAGACCTAGGCTGAGTGAGGGAGACTCATGGACATAGTGCAGGTGTTCTGAGAGTGTCACTGGATGAGTTGAGCATGCTATTAGTGGAGTTGGGATGATTCGTTGGTATGTATAGGTGGTTTCTGATTTCTATTTGGGAACTGGGGCATTTTTAAGCAAGATGCAGGAGGGACAGTGGTGTAGGGGTCCCAAATTGGACAATCCCACAATGTGCAGAATAGTTGGAGCTCTATAGCATTAGCTCTTGCTGTAGATGCATGATGCAAGACCCAGTACTACTCCTCTCCCATGCCCCATGGTTGCATAGTATAGTTTAGGTAAAAGGGCAACATAAGGAAACCGAGTTATAGGTAGAGGATATCACTGCATTATTTGCATTAAAAAGGTGCAAAAGTCTAGCCAGACATAAATGCTGTCTTGCTTGCCTTTTTTTTTTTTTTTAAACCTGTCCCAACCTGTCCACAGACAGGACAACTTACAGAACCAGGCTTGCTGAATTTAAAACCGTGTCCCCCTTCCAAGACTAAATGACTAGATATACTTAGCACATGAGCCACAATGACACCGAGCTATGGCTGGTGCAAGGGTTGGTGATGGGCGGAGCATATATCAAAACCAGATACTGCATCTCCCACATAAACTGAAGTAGCCTTTATCAACTCAAGCTCATAAAAAAATAAAAAAATAATATTTTTATTAAAATAAATATATTCCATTTTAGTGAAAAAAATGGTGGTGATTGACAAAAGCCACAGCCCTTGGCAAAAGTGCCATCAAAGCTCAGAGCTTTAAGAGAAACTTTCAAGCATAACTCAGGTATTGTCAAACAATGTTACTGTATTAATTCCATGCAAACTTATTCCTTGTGTCAAACTGAAAAATAAATAATATTTTTCTACTTATTTATTTATCCATATTTCTTTTTACTTAATGACCCAGGAGCAGGCTAAATTGTATTTGACAGAATCCCCTTTACCCCCATTGTCTCCAACTAATATAGCCATCTACATCAGCTTTCTAACAAGATTGTGCTTTGGGTGTTCTGGAGGATTCAACACACTGATTGGGCGAGTCCCTGTGACGTCAACAGCTCCAGCGTGTCTGTCGGGCGACCCATAACAGTCCCGGCCTGCTACCATTGGCACTCTGTGCCGCTCCGTCTGTGAGTAGTTTGTGATCTTGGGGGGAGGGCTAATTGTTGCCTCTGCTTATCCCATACGATACCGCTCTATGTTTGGCGTCTCTCTTTATCGTCTGTAGGAGTCCACCCTGGATCATCTTTTTGGGAGTGCAGCCTGATTCTTTTGGATCCGTCTGAACTGCTATCATTGCACAGAAGCGCACCTCTCTGGGGACTATCGATCCTTGTTTGTTTGTTATCACGTAATTTTAAACAACTTTCCAATTTACTTTTATCACCAATTTTGCTTTGTTCTCTTGGTATTCTTAGTTGAAAGCCAAACCTAGGAGGCTTAGACCATGATGGCCGCCTCTTTTCTGAATGCATTTTTTCAGTTTTTTACCACCATTGAACACACGCACGTTGAGTTACCTAGGAGCCAGCACTCTTTGGTTAAAATGCAAGTCTGTCAAAAGAACTGAAATAAGGGGGCAGTTTGCAGAGGCTTAGATACAAGGTAATTACAGAGGTAAAAAGTGTATTAATATAACTGTGTTGGTTATGCAAAGCTGGCAACTGGGTAATAAAGGGATTCCTATCTTTTGAAACAATAAAAATTCTGGTGTAGACTGCCCCCGAAAAACAGCCAAACTTTGGGCTCCATTTATCAAGCAGCAGAAGCTGCTTTGGAGGCATTGAGGTCATTGAGGTTACCAGAAGTTAAGACTCAGTGGTTATCCTCTCTAGTGGTATTAAAAGATCCCAAACTCAATCATTCAGGTGATCAACAGACCCTGTTCTTGTGCAAATGGTCACATGCTATGGAAGGATTTTACATGCAATGTTAAAGGGACATGAAACCTAAACTTTTTCATAATTTAGAAAGAACATGCAACTTAAAAAAAACCCAACTTTCTAATTTACTTCCATTATCTACTTTATTTCATTCATTCGGTGAGACTGCACTATTTCTGGTGACCAGAAGCGTGGAGGGAGAGTATAATAGTGCGGTCTGGTCGCTTGCGGCGTGACCACACGCTATTATTAACAAAGAAACCCTTAATGACCGGTGACGTACATGGTACATCGCGGTTGTTAAGCAGTTAAATTCCCTTTACAATGGGATGTGAGTAATGAGGAAATTTTGAGGTAAAATATCTTCCTTTTTTACATAGAGATGTTCAGGTGATATTTTCTAGTCAGGTTTTTACATCTGTGCTGCATCACTTTCAAGGGCTTCAACATTTGGGTATTATGGCCGTTTAACCAGATAAAGAATGAAATAATGTTTGATATGAGAATACAAAACATTAGACATTGTTCATATCCCTCTAAAGAATTAGTCCAACACTTATCATTCCTCCATGATAGCAATCCTATCACAACATATGTCTGATTCAGTAACTTATTACATTGTCCTAAAGTGTTTTTATGTGTCTATAGCAATACTTAAAAATAATTCCATTCTTCTTCAGAACCTATGGTTCTGGTACAATGAATCTTGTTGTTGCAAACCACTTCTTTTATTAGTGCTCATATTACCAAGTCAGCTTTATTTTACCTTACTCTGATTACAAAACTCATATTGCTTGTCTAGCTATGAAGTCTTTCAATATATGTAATTAAGGGGATTTAGCAGGAAAGGTCTCTTGGATAAAGATCTAAGAATTGTGTCAAAAAAACTTTAAATCTGGATTATCTCTGAAGATTCCTTTCATTGCTTGTAAGGAAGTAAATTGATCTAGAATAATCAAGCAATAAGTGCTATCATACTGAGAACTTTCATAAACGCCACCTCATGCATTCAAACAAAGGCTAAACTGATTTAATGTGATTTGATTAAATATCTTTTTTTTAAAGAGTCTTTTGGCTGTTGGGCTTTGCACGGATTGTTAACAAAGAAAAAAAGTCCTGTTTATGAAAGGTTTTTGCTATGAATAAAATGACTCTTTAATCTGCTTTTACTTAGTCTAATTACTTTTTACTAAAACAAGAAATTAGAAATTCTTAAGCATCTTTAATACATCAGAGACTTTTTTTTAGGCGTGTGGCTACTTGAGTATGTTTGGATAGTTTTTGAATAACTGTTTGATTTAATCTATGATGGATTTTTCTGATCACATTATATTTCATCCGGAGTAAAACCCCAACCTTTTTATGAAAATAATTGTGGGTATTCACTTTGTGAGAGTATATATATGATAAGCTCAACTATTGCCCACATTTGTGGGGTTCATCTAAACATAGTGATAATTGGCAATTCGCAATCAGTATTTCAGTTGTAGGCCAGTTACTCCATTGAAGTGGATTAATGTGTTAGCTCATTGTGGAATTGTTTGTGCACAACCAATAATTATTCTTCAAACACCTCAGCAGTCATGATATGTTTTTGTATTATCGTTTTTTTTATGGTTAAGTATATACCTTTTTTTAAATATAGTACTTATTAAAAGTTAAGCTTTCTTTTTCTTTCTTTTTTGGCTTCCTCTGCCTGATAATTGTGTTTTTCTATTTAACATTTTGCATACACCTGGCATCCCACATGTTCTTAACTAGTTTTTTTTTTTCTTTGCGACATTTTGAGTTTAAATTTGAACACAATATAGGATTATAAGGTATATTCTTAGGTTCCCCCCTTTCTATTAAATTACAGAGAAATGTTGTCTGTCACATTTGATATTTTGATACATTTTCTCAGATTCATGTGATAGTTAATTAACATCAGTTATTTTACTCTCTTTTATATATATCTATATACATTTTCTGTTTTAATTTTACCTAAATAATACAGGCTATGGGATCGATTTATCAATTGCCGGGTGGACATAATTCGCTGCAGTGAATCATGTCCACCCGGCATAGCAAAATGCCGATAGCATATGCTGTCGGCATTTAACACGCCACAAGCATTTCTGGTAATATGCTTGTGCAATGCCGCCCCCTGCACATTCGCGGCCAAACGGCTGCTAGCAGGGGGTGTCAATCATCTTATCGGATCAGGATGATTGCAGTCCGCCACCTCAAAGGTGTCGGGTGAGTTAAGGAGCAGCGGTCTTATGGCCGCTGCTTCTTAACTTATGTTTCTGGCGAACCAGAAACATTGGGGATAGAATTGCAGCATCAGCTGCTTGGTAAATCTACCCTTATAAATCAAATACCCAAACAAGAAAAGTTAAGGAACTAAAATTCATGAAAATTATATTCAAGACTTGTTATTTAGCCAAACTTAAGATAAAACTGCCATTGGCAACATATTGGGCCAGATTACAAGTTGCATGTAAACAGTTACTTGTGAGCAATAAGGGGTTTATCGTGGCAGTTTGCGAGCATCAGGCTTTTCACTCCTATTACAAGTTGAAAGTAAACATGATCACTTGAGCGCAATTGAAGTTAACACATGCTGGGTTAGCGCGACCTCAGAGCTTTGGTTAACTGTTTCGCAAAACAAAAAAGTGTCACAAAACACATCAAAGGTCTGAGGTGTAAGAAAAAAAAGCAGGCAAAGGCCTTTAGCATATAGATACATACATATACTATACATTGTTGGTATATACTAGGTTACAAAATTATTATTTATATATATATCAGCAGTAATCTCCAGTAAAATGTTGGAGAACTTATCTTAGCAGTTGCCAACCAATAAAATGTATATATGTGACAATATATTTATTAAAATCAATATTTATTCCTTAATCCTAGATTAGTTATCTCTATAGACACCTTGAATTATATTTATGTAGAAACTAGATTATGAACCAATTATATATCTATGCTGTTACAATATTCTTTACAAAGCAAACCAAAATATATCTCTAAAATTAACCTTTACTCACAATAAATACTTGTTAAAATATCGCTATGAAAATACCAGAATATGGACAGCTAACTTAACAGTGTTTAGTTAAACAATATAACAAGATACTTCACACAATCTTACCAAATCTCAATAAATTTAAGATACCTTTCAGGGAAGTATAATTAAGCTATTTAGCCCACAAATAATTCTATATAACCAATTATAACACCAGAAATTGTATATATTATTAATACAACAACCAATTTATTTGCCAATATGTCCGGCCTGGAATAACCTCTAATTCAGCCACAATAAGACAAATTCTAATATATATATATAGCAATAACTGTAATTAACTTATGATATTAAAATACAACAATAATTTCTAAATTATTTTTAATATTTAATACCAATATACTTATTACCCTTGGTCTAATTAATATTAAATATAAGAATATATCTCCTTTTAAATCACACTACGATATAAATATAGTTTTAGGATACCTTAATTTAAAACACTAACACCTAGATTTAGAGTTTTGCGGCCAAAGGGGTGCGTTAGCTACGCGTCTTTTTTTTCTAGCGCTGCTTCTAAACAACGCTGGTATTGAGAGTTCTCTGAAGGGCTGCGTTAGGCTCCAAAAAGGGAGCGTTGAGCCGAATTTACCCGTACTTCAACCCTCAATTGCTTACGGTAGCGGCTAGCTGGAAAAACGTGCTCGTGCACAATTCCCCCATAAGAAACAATGGGGCAGTTTGGGTTGAAAAAAACCCTAACACCTGCAAAAAAGCAGCGTTCAGCTCCTAACGCAGCCCCATTGTTTCCTATGGGGAAATAGTTTCTAAGTCTGCACCTAACACCCTAACATGAACCCCGAGTCTAAACACCCCTAACCTTACACTTATTAACCCCTAATCTGCCGCCCCCGCTATCGCTGACACCTGCATTACACAATTAACCCCTAATCTGCCGCTCCGTACACCGCTGTAACCTACATTATACCTATGTACCCCTAATCTGCTGTCCCTAACATCGCCGACACCTACATAATATTTATTAACCCCTAATCTGCCCCCCCAACATTGCCACTACCTTACCTACACTTATTAACCCCTAATCTGCCGACCGGACCTCGCCGCTACTCTAATAAATGTATTAACCCCTAAACTGCACTCCCGCCTCAAAAACACTATAATAAATATTATTAACCCCTAATCTGCCCTCCCTAACATCGCCGCCACCTAACTTCAAGTATTAACCCCTAATCTGCCGACTGGACCTCGCCGCTACTATAATAAATGTATTAACCCCTAAAGCTAGGTCTAACCCTAACCCTAACACCCCCCTAAAATAAATATAATTTTAATCTAACGAAATAAATTAAATCTTATTAACTAAAGTATTCCTATTTAAAACTAAATACTTACCTGTAAAATAAACCCTAATATAGCTACAATCTAACAAATAATTATATTGTATCTATTTTAGGATTTATATTTATTTTACAGGCAACTTTGTATTTATTTTAACTAGGTACAATAGCTATTAAATAGTTAATAACTATTTAATAGCTACCTAGTTAAAATAATTACCAAATTACCTGTAAAATAAATGCTAACCTAAGTTACAATTAAACCTAACACTACACTATCATTAAATTAATTAAATAAATTACCTACAATTACCTACAATTAAATAAACTAAACTAAATTACAAAAAAACAAACACTAAATTACAAAAAATAAAAAAATATTACAAGAATTTTAAGCTAATTACACCTACTATAAGCCCCCTAATAAAATAACAAAGCCCCCCAAAATAAAAAAATTTCCCTACCCTAATCTAAATTACAAAAGTTAACAGCTCTATTACCAGCCTTAAAAGGGCTTTTTCCGGGGCATGCCCCAAAGTATTCAGCTCTTTTGCCTGTAAAAAAAACCACAATACCACCCCCCAACATTACAACCCACCACCCACATACTCCTACTCTAACCCAAACCCCCCTTAAATAAACCTAACACTACCCCCTGAAGATCTCCTTACCTTGAGCCGTGTTCACCCAGCCGGGCATCGATGGACCAAAAGAGGACATCCGGAGTGGCAGAAGTCTTCATCCTATCCGGGCAGAAGAGGACATCCGGATTGGCAGACATCTTCATCCAAGGTTACTTTAAGTGACGTCATCCAAGATGGCGTCCCTCGAATTCCGATTTGCTGATAGGATTCTATCAGCCAATCGGAATTAAGGTAGGAAAAATCTGATTGGCTGATTGAATTAAGGTAGGAAAATCTGATTGGCTGATTCAATCAGCCAATCAGATTCAAGTTCAATCGGATCGGCTGATCCATTCAGCCAATCAGATTGAGCTCGCATTCTATTGGCTGATCGGAACAGCCAATAGAATGCAAGCTCAATCTGATTTGTTGATTTGATCAGCCAATCCGATTGAGCTTGAATCTGATTGGCTGATTCAATCAGCCAATCAGATTTTTCCTACCTTTATTCCGATTGGCTGATAGAATCCTATCAGCCAATCGGAATTTGAGGGACGCCATCTTGGATGACGTCACTTAAAGGAACCATCATTCGTCGGTAGTCGTCAGAAGGAAGAGGATGTTCTGCGCCGGAGGTCTTGAAGATGGAGCCGCTCCTCGTTGGATGAATGAAGATAGAAGATGCCGCTTGGATGAAGATGTCTGCCGATCTGGATGTCCTCTTCTGTCAGGATAGGATGAAGACTTCTGCCGCTCCGGATGTCCTCTTTTGGTCAATCGATGCCCGGCTGGGTGAACACGCCTCAAGGTAGGGAGATCTTCAGGGGGGTAGTGTTAGGTTTATTTAAGGGGGGTTTGGGTTAGAGTAGGGGTATGTGGGTGGTGGGTTGTAATGTTGGGGGGTGGTATTGTGTTTTTTTTTTACAGGCAAAAGAGCTTAATACTTTGTGGCATGCCCCGCAAAAAGCCCTTTTAAGGGCTGGTAATAGAGCTGTTAACTTTTGTAATTTAGATTAGGGTAAATAATTTTTTTTATTTTGGGGGGCTTTGTTATTTTATTAGGGGGCTTAGAGTAGGTGTAATTAGCTTAAAGTTCGTGTAATATTTTTTATTTTTTGTAATTTAGTGTTTTTTTTTGTAATTTAGTTTAGTTTATTTAATTGTATGTAATTGTAGGTAATTTATTTAATTAATTTATTGATAGTGTAGTGTTAGGTTTAATTGTAACTTAGGTTAGGATTTATTTTACAGGTAATTTTGTAATTATTTGAACTAGGTAGCTATTAAATAGTTAATAACTATTTAATAGCTATTGTACCTAGATAAAATAAATACAAAGTTGCCTGTAAAATAAATATAAATCCTAAAATAGATACAATATAATTATTCATTATATTGTAGCTCTGTTAGGGTTTATTTTACAGGTAAGTATTTAGTTTTAAAAAGGAATACTTTAGTTAATAAGATTTAATTTATTTCGTTAGATTAAAATTATATTTAATTTAGGGGGGTGTTAGGGTTAGGGTTAGGGTTAGATTTAGCTTTAGGGGTTAATACATTTATTAGAGTAGCGGCGAGGTCCGGTCAGCAGATTAGGGGTTAATAAGTGTAGGTAGGTAGCGGCGACGTTGGGGGGGCAGATTAAGGGTTAATAAATATTATATAGGTGTCGGCGATGTTAGGGGCAGCAGATTAGGGGTTCATAGGGATAATGTAGGTGGCGGCGGTGTGCGGTCGGCAGATTAGGGGTTAAAACAATTTATTATAGTGGCGGCGATGTGGGGGGACCTCGGTTTAGGGGTACATAGGTAGTTTATGGGTGTTAGTGTACTTTAGAGCACATTAATTAAGAGCTTTATAAACCGGCGTTAGCCCAGAAAGCTCTTAACTACTGACTTTTTTCTGCGGCTGGAGCCTTGTCGGTAGAGGGTCTACTGCTCACTTCAGCCAAGACTCTAAATACCAGCGTTAGGAAGATCCTATTGAAAAGATAGGATACGCAATTGGCGTAAGGGGATCTGCGGTATGGAAAAGTCGCGGCTTGAAAGTGAGCATTAGACCCTTTCCTGCCTGACTCTAAATACCAGCGGGCGGCCAAAAGCAGCGTTAGGAGCCCTTAACGCTGCTTTTGACGGCTACCGCAGAACTCTAAATCTAGGCGTAAACATGGGGGGCGGGGCTAAGCAGCTGCCATGAATGGTTGCACTTCATGAAGCTCTCTGAACTCTTATAACTAAAACCTTGCTTTAAACTTGTGTTGCTCAACAGCAATTTTGTTGGAGATAATCTGGCATTCTGTGGCAATTTTGTTTGGGACCTCAGAGATCAGATTTAGCCCATTGGGATCATAGTTGAAGGCCCTCTCACAATTTCACAACTCCTCCCCCCCCCCCTGGTTATCTGGGTTAGAGCAGCAATAGTTCTGCTGAAATTCTGAGATTGTGCAGCATACCTCACTGTAAATATGGAGGGGGACTACCATTCCTTAATACTAGTGCTTCTCATGGAACTGGATATATGGATACAAATCAGTTTTTTAGATCTCACATATACCATAAGAGCCCCAGGTGAAGAGGTGGAAGCTAGTACACTTAAGATGGTGGAGATGGAATATTCTACCGCACAGCGTATGGAACCCTGAGACACTGCAAGTATAGCGTATGCCGCTGTAGCAACTGATCATGGCAGGCTTACACAACATCCTGGGAATGAAGAGGAGTGGATTATTACCTTACTCAAGAGAGAATCCGGTAATCACCATACCATAGATAGAGCTTCAATTGATGCAATGCAGTGCAGTCTTCATACAAAATCCTCGCTAGCTGGAGCTCAGGATGGTGCTGCCAGCCTCCAGAACAAATACCAGATTCCTTTTTGGACCATGGACTGTGAGCAGTACCCCAGCTGAGCGGAGGGAACGAGAAGTCCTCAAACATCATAGGAGGGATATTAAGAAACAAAGGGACTCAAGGTGCAGGTCACTTGTTGGCCCTGGTTCAAAGCCCTATGGCGATCCTAATAGACTGCACATTTCTGCCAAGTGGGGGGCCATAAACCAACAGCTCCAGCTCATACTGCAGTACCGCTGCTCACCATATACGAGCCAGTTTGTCACATCAGGAGTGGGCTGAGAGGGGTCTGTTATATCAGGGGTCCCATTTTAGTTGTATAGTCATTTGCAGGTTCATTTTCTGAAACCTCCACTACAGCAGTGAGATCATTATAGTACCCTTAGTCTACATAAGTTATTTAGATTTGATGTTCCCCCTTTCCTGTCCCACGTTTGTAATGGTTAGCTATCACTGCAGCTTTTGTTTATGATTATACATAAGATGGTTTGTAATACTGTGAATGCTGTTCCATAATCTTTCCTTACTTGCGCCTCTCTGTATTTGTTGAAGTGGTGCGTCCTAATATAACTCACATAATCGTGGGTGACTAATCATCTTGTACTAGGTCAGGTACCTTGTTAGACCAATCTTCCCTACGTGCAGATGGAATAGATATGTATACCGTATGTATAACTACTTATGTTCCTATATATTGCATATGCTTGAATCTTTATTATAAACATCGTATTGGGACATATCTAGTACTACTCCTAATTTTTCTAATTTATTGCTTTATACATATGGTCCTGATGCAGTTCCTTTAGTCAGTAGAGTATGAGAGCTTTAACCCAATAACATTGTACTTAAGATTATGTGTTCAGCTCGTGAGAGTGCCAATTTACGTTAGCTAGTTTTCAGGATGATATTACTTGAGTTTTCAAAACCGCCTAGCTATACCAGTAGCCTTGTTCTTTGTTATTATTCTATCTATTTAAGCAACTAGCCATTAACCTATATGAAACTTAGCTCAAAGGCATATATTTATGCTGCGCTCAATATTTTAATAGGCTATGACAGCTTAGTGTTTCTGACTAATGTCCCTTTTGCGGCAGTATGTTGACAGTCACAACTTGTTATCATTCCCATCTTGTACACATATCTTCCACCTTTCATTTTTTCATAAATTATAGTAAGATATTATCCTATAAGGCGATTCACATCATAAGGTAGTTAAGCTTAATTTATTTACCCTATAAAATGAGGTATCATATTATGGTTAGTATTTGGAGTTATGCATTGTTATTAAAGACAATGTAGCCCACAATTATATTTTATTTGTTGTTGTCAGAGTTGCTAATTTGGAGAATTTATGTGAAAAATAAGTTCCATTATATTTTCATTTCTGTTTTACATGACGCATTGTAAGATAAATTGTATCTTTTAGAATTGTAGTGTGTTGCTAGTTGCAAACGCCAAGAGATACAAATTATAACCTGGCAATATGCTTCAAGCGTTTTGCTAAGAGTGAACTCACAGGAAATGCTGCTAGACAAATATGATTCTATTCAGACAAACAAGTGTGCAAGTCTGATAAATTCACAGAGGCAAATATGGATAGCTAGATCAAAAATAGAGTTCTTTAGCATAAGATTAATTGTTAATATAAAGACTGAGTAAGTACGGTTGATAATATGAACTAGAAACAACTTGAGAGAATCTGATTAGCAGAGTTATACTTGCGGTAGCCTGTGCTTGGCTTTCCCTTGCAGCATGGAACGCTGTAATGGCGGAGTGAGACTGGAGTTCTTCCTGAGAGCTGAGTGGCTAGTTGCAGTACTGGTCAGGCTGAGAGATTGTTCTGTAGCTTCCGGAAGGAAGGTGAGTTGAAGTCCTAGCGAAGCAGGTGAATGGATCAGCTGCAGCTGGAGATGTGAGAAAATCCTCTGTAATACTGTGGTGGAGCTGCACTTTAGGAGAGAGACTGACAGGCAATCTATGAAATGGATTCAGATGGCTGTGCAGATTAAGTGTCTTTAGTAGAAAGCAGCAATTAGTTAGAAAGTTCCTTTTTGAGGGTTAAATTCAAATAAGCAAAAGTTCAATATCACTCAGTTTGAGATGATAGCAGGAGTGACTTGATTTCTGTGAAGTATTCCAATCAGAACAAACAAAATAATCAAGCAAAGTAGATCTCAGGAAGTGAGGTTTTATAGGCAGGTGAAAAGGTGGAAGTGGAATGTCTTAAAGGGACATTACAGATCCCCCCCCCTCAAAGCATCCGCTCCGAGGATGCAGGCTTAGCAGGATAACGCCTATGGAAAGCATCCAAGAGACGGGTAGCATGAACATGAGACCTGGGTACCCAGGAATACTCCTCAGGACCGTAGCCCTTCCAACGGATGAGGTACTCCAAATGACCACGGTACATACGGGAGTCAAGTATAGAATCCAACTCAAATTCGTCATGGTCATCCAAGTGAATGGGCGGAGGTGGTTCTTTCGGCCTGCCCCTAAAGGTGCTGGATGTATATGGTTTCAGCAAAGACACATGAAACGTGGGATACACCTTGTATCTAGGTGGCAGTTGTAGGGTCACAGAGGTTGGATTGAGTATCTTCTTTATAGGAAAGGGGCCAATGTATTGGTTAGCCAACTTCCTTGAAGGAACAGATAATTTCAGATATTTCGTGGATAGCCATACCAAATCACCTAATTTGTAATTCGGACTATCTCTGTGTCTTAAATCGTAGTAATGTTTCTGCAAGGCTTTGGCAACCTGTAGATGTTCCTTTAGTAAGATAAGAGAGTCCTGGAGATTGATGAGATATGAAGTGGCTGCTGGTGAAGTAGAACCTATACGCGAAAGTGGAATGCTTTGTGGGTGGCAACCATAGGTAGCATAGAATGGACTGACTTTAGTCGAGGCTGATATTGAGTTGTTGTATGAATATTCAGCTAGAGGGAGAAGAGAGTACCAATTGTCTTGCAAATGTGTTATATAGCAACGAAGATACTGTTCTAAAATCCCGTTAATTCGTTCGGTTAAACCATTAGCCTGAGGATGGTAAGAAGTTGTTAATCTAGGTCGTATACGTAGAACTGAACATAAAGCTTTCCAAAAATGTGAAGTGAACTGAGTCCCTCGGTCTGTTATGATGGATTGAGGGATTCCATGGAGACGTACTATATGTTTTATGAATGCGTCTGCGGTGTCAGTTGCAGATGGCAAAGACGGTAGGGGAACAAAATGTGCTAATTTCGTGAGATGGTCGACCACCACCATAATGGTGTTATGGTTTTGAGATACTGGCAATTCCACTATAAAATCCATTGAAATTATTGTCCAAGGAATATCCGGAATTGGTAAAGGTGTGAGTAGTCCAATGGGCTTTAGTTTCTGAGTTTTATTTCTAGCACAGACTGTACATTATACTATGTACTGTTGAATGGCATCTGCCATCTTAGGCCACCAAAAATATCTCTGAATTGCTTCCTTAGTCTTATATATACCTTGGTGTCCAGAAAGGGGGTTATCATGAAATTGTTGCAAGATATAAGTCCTAAGTAGTGTAGGTATATAGATCTTGTCATGGTAAGTATAAAGTCCTGTTTTGTCTTTTTGTAGTTGTGGGATGTCTGGTATGTCATCAGTTTGAAGAGCTTTGAGGATATCATTTTCAAATGGTGTGAGGTTACCTATAATTTTGTCTGGAGGTATGAGACACATGTTATGTTCTGTCTTTTGATTTTGTTCATATACACGTGAAAGAGCATCAGCTCTAGAATTTAAAGGTCCTGGTCTGTATGTTATTACAAAGTTAAACCTGTCAAGGAATAATGCCCAACGGACCTGTCGTGACGAGAGGGTTCTACTCTGACGTAAATATTGAAGATTTTTATGATCAGTGTATATTGTGAATGGTCTGTTAGTACCTTCTAAGATATGTCTCCAGACTTCTAAAGCAGTCTTAATGGCCAACAGTTCCTTGTCGCCAATCGTATAATTTAGTTCTGCAGGTTGCAAAACTCTTGAATAGTAGGCAACTGGATGAAGCGTAGTATCTGTACTAGTTCTTTGGGAAAGGATTGCTCCTATGCCAATGTCTGATGCATCTGTTTCTACTATAAATTCACAAGTATGATCAGGGATTGACAAGATGGGTGCTGATGAAAATTTCTCTTTCAAGAGTTTAAAAGATGCATCGGCTTCTGTTGACCAAAAGAACTTTGTATTAGTTTTTTGTTAGATTGGTCAGAGGTTTCACAATAGCTTAGAAGTTGAATATAAATTTGTGATAAAAGTTGGCAAAACCCAAAAAGCGTTGCACAGCTCTCACTGTTTTAGGTTGTGGCCAATCTTTTATTGCAGATAATTTTTCTGGATCCATTTTCTGGATACCCAAGAAACTTTATCTCATGCACGTGGAATAAACACGTCTCTAATTTAGCCAACAATCTATGTTCGCGTAAACATGTCAACACCCACCTAACATGTTTTATGTGTTCAGATGTTGTTCTGGAGTAAATCAGTATATCGTCTAAGTATATTATTACGCATATATCAATGAGATCTTTAAATATTTCATTTATGAAATATTGGAAAGTACCTGGGGCATTGCACAGGCCAAAGGGCATGACTCTGTATTCAAATAGCCCGTAGCGGGTTCTGAACGCAGTCTTCCACTCATCCCCATCTTTAATCCTGATCAAATTATACGCCCCTTTGAGGTCTAATTTAGTAAATAAAGACGCACCGTTAAGGCGCTCAAGGAGTTCAGGGATGAGTGGAAGTGGATACCGGTTTTTAATGGTTACTGCATTCAGAGCTCTATAACCTATAATTGGCCTTAATGTTTGATCTTTGTTCTTTACAAAAAATATACCCGCTGCTGCGGGAGATACAGAAGGTACTATAAAGCCTTTTCTAAGGTTTTCATCTAGGTAGTCTCTGAGATATTGTAGCTCTTGTTGTGATAGTGGGTATATTTTACCAAAGGGGGCAGCTGAACCTGGAACTAAATCAATTGGACAGTCGAAAGTCCTATGGGGTGGTAAGGTCTCAGCCTCTTTGATATTGAACACATCAGATAAGTCCTGGTACTCAGGAGTTATGGTAGTCTGTAGTGTAGCTATAGTCTGTTGTGGGAAGCATGTGTTTTTACAGAACTCAGAAGTGAAATGTATGTTACATTTTTCCCAGTTGATACTAGGATTGTGTTTTACCAACCAGGGTAAACCTAAGATGACTGTTGTGAATGGCTGTGGGTATGATGTCAAAGCTTTGAAATTCAACATGACCCTCTTCTGTCTGTAACAATAGTTGGATGGTGTGGTGTGTTACCGGTCCTTTCTGGATTAAAGATCCATCTATTACCTTAGTAAAAAGAGGGTTTTGCTTTGAAATTATAGGTATTTTATTTTTTCTGACAAAGGAAGCATCCATAAAACAACCATATGCGCCAGAGTCAATAACAGCTTCAGTCTTGAACTGATGTTGATCCCACTGCAAAGATAGAAAAACGGTAAGTGCATGAGTCTGTTTCTGCAGGGATACAGTATAGATATGGGATGGCTTACCCTTCTTAGTACGTTGTAGAATGGGACAAGTACCCACTGTATAATCTTTACTAGCGCAATAAAGACATAGGTTAGAGATGCGTCTCCTTGCTTTTTCCTCTGGTGTGAGGGGAGCCTTGATAATGCCAATCTCCATGGGGACACTTACTGGTGTGTTTCTGTCGATATAGGTAGCAGTTGGTCTTTTAAATGAGGAGTCAGAAGTCAGTCTCTCAGTGCGGCGTTCCCTTAACCTGCGGTCTAAGGTGATTGCCAGCTTAATAAGTCCTGTTAGGGTCTCAGGCATCTCTACTCTGGAGATTTCATCTTTTAAGATGTCATTAAGCCCAAGCCTGAATTGATTTCTTAATGTGATGTCGTTCCACAATGTATCTGTGGCCCACATCTGGTATTCTATGACATAATCCTCAACAGGACGTTTTCCCTGTCTGAGAGATCTAAGTTTGGTTTCTGCATTTATTTGTGTGTTGGCATCTTCATAAAGTGATGCCATTAAGGAAAAAAATGCATCAAGTGAATTCAAAATCTCATCACTGGATTCAAAAAAACGGTTAGCCCAGGTCCTGGGTTCCCCTGTTAAGTATGAAATAACAGTACACACCTTTATTTTTTCTGTATGATAGGTGCAGGGTTTCATAGAAAAAAGCAGCAAACAAGAATTTTTGAAGTCTCTGAAATCTGACCTCTTTCCTGAAAAGACTGCAGGAGGGTTAATATGTGGTTCAGGAGGGTCTAGATTTCTAGGAGTTATTATTTCCTTATAAACATTTTTTAAAGCAGTGTTCTCAGCTTGTAAGTCTGTGAGCGCTCTTGCCAAATAATCAACTTTTTGGTTTAAGGTTTCAAACTCTGTTTTTATGGCTTGGGAGTCCATTTTTATATTTAGGGCTTGATTATTATGTAAGATAAATTGTATCTTTTAGAATTGTAGTGTGTTGCTAGTTGCAAACGCCAAGAGATACAAATTATAACCTGGCAATATGCTTCAAGCGTTTTGCTAAGAGTGAACTCACAGGAAATGCTGCTAGACAAATATGATTCTATTCAGACAAACAAGTGTGCAAGTCTGATAAATTCACAGAGGCAAATATGGATAGCTAGATCAAAAATAGAGTTCTTTAGCATAAGATTAATTGTTAATATAAAGACTGAGTAAGTACGGTTGATAATATGAACTAGAAACAACTTGAGAGAATCTGATTAGCAGAGTTATACTTGCGGTAGCCTGTGCTTGGCTTTCCCTTGCAGCATGGAACGCTGTAATGGCGGAGTGAGACTGGAGTTCTTCCTGAGAGCTGAGTGGCTAGTTGCAGTACTGGTCAGGCTGAGAGATTGTTCTGTAGCTTCCGGAAGGAAGGTGAGTTGAAGTCCTAGAGAAGCAGGTGAATGAATCAGCTGCAGCTGGAGATGTGAGAAAATCCTCTGTAATACTGTGGTGGAGCTGCACTTTAGGAGAGAGACTGACAGGCAATCTATGAAATGGATTCAGATGGCTGTGCAGATTAAGTGTCTTTAGTAGAAAGCAGCAATTAGTTAGAAAGTTCCTTTTTGAGGGTTAAATTCAATAAGCAAAAGTTCAATATCACTCAGTTTAAAATGATAGCAGGAGTGACTTGATTTCTGTGAAGTATTCCAATCAGAACAAACAAAATAATCAAGCAAAGTAGATCTCAGGAAGTGAGGTTTTATAGGCAGGTGAAAAGGTGGAAGTGGAATGTCTTAAAGGGACATTACACGCATTTAGCTTTTGTCCTAAAACATGTATCTGTATCTATCAACCTATGTACATTCTGAATTGAAATCTATTTTCCATCACAAAATACCTGTAAGTTTCAGTTTTTTTAGATCAATCCAGTTCACCGTCATAAATAAGAGGTTTATGCAATTATGGAAAAAGAAAGTTAGGCCCAGTCTTGCTCGAGACCGTGTTCTAAAGGCAGCAGTTGTGAGTTAGTCAAAATTCCAGCAAAGACCCTTTTTTCTCCTATGCATGAGCTTTTATCAAGTGATAAGCCCGCTTCTATTTTGTAATCTTTGGTGAACCTTTTGGATACAACCCAAATGGATGCTCTTGGAATGGCATGTATTTTAATAACAGCCAACCCCTTTTGGCTGCAATACCATTTCTAAACTATTGGTGGCAGCAGACAACCAGAAATGCAGCCTCACCATCAATACTGCTAACAGTAAATACAGATTCTTATATATATATATATATATATATATATATATATATATATATATATATATATATATATTTCAAATGCCTATATTTATACACTTATAACCCCCTAGTTTTAATAACTATATGTTCCATACATGGCCCATTTAATACAATTTAGTCTGAGTATTTTCATACTAAACATGATATACTACTTATAATATTTTAGAAGATGCATATTGTCATCTTTCCCAGTTATTATAAATATTGTATACTTGTGGATATCATTTTAATATTCAGTGTCTGGACTTGTTTATGACAAATATTCATAGAACATCTTGTTGGTTTATTACATGTCTGAAAAATAAAGAAACATGTTATTTTGAAATAAGTAAAACATTTATAAATATCAATGCAGTTATTTATTTTTAACTCATTATATCCAACACAGTATGTAACATGTGATGTATCTCTTAGATAATTATATATATTATTCAGGCAGTCTGCGGTACACATTAAATATTTGAAAACTATATAGATGATTTGTTTAAAATTTTAAATCCTCCAGATTTTTATGCTTTCAAAAAGACATAGGTTTCAAAGTAGATTTCTCTGCTATTCTATGGAGACGGTACCTCTGAACTCCGTGTATTTGAACTCAGCGTGGGGTAATTTAACATCTAGATGATAAGAGCTACATTCTCTGAGAATCTTGGTATACTCAAATATCAGATCAGACTAAGCGACTGTTGGGCAGGAAACCCATATATGGGCACATAAATCAGAGGACTCCATATGCTAACATTTACTTTGAAGTGGCCCATCAGTCTTATCTATACAAAGGTCTTAATCCTTTGTTCTCTCCTGTGTAGCCAGGGAAAAGGGGGGTTGTGTTACCCAGGTCAGCGTTTGTTCACAATGCAGCCAACAGTAATCAAACTGATACAAACAGCTTTATATATAAATTAATTATTTGGTGTAGATATATATATATATCTATATATATATATATATATATATATATATATAAATAGATACTGTATATATATATATATATATATATATATATATATATATATATATATATATATATATATAATTTAATAACACTCACAGATATCCTGACAACATCCATAAAAATATGTATGTATATATATATATATATATATATATATATATATATATATATATAGGGAGTGCAGAATTATTAGGCAAGTTGTATTTTTGAGGATTAATTTTATTATTGAACAACAACCATGTTCTCAATGAACCCAAAAAACTCATTAATATCAAAGCTGAATAGTTTTGGAAGTAGTTTTTAGTTTGTTTTTAGTTATAGCTATTTTAGGGGGATATCTGTGTGTGCAGGTGACTATTACTGTGCATAATTATTAGGCAACTTAAAAAAAACAAATATATACCCATTTCAATTATTTATTTTTACCAGTGAAACCAATATAACATCTCAACATTCACAAATATACATTTCTGACATTCAAAAACAAAACAAAAACAAATCAGTGACCAATATAGCCACCTTTCTTTGCAAGGACACTCAAAAGCCTGCCATCCGTGGATTCTGTCAGTGTTTTGATCTGTTCACCATCAACATTGCGTGCAGCAGCAACCACAGCCTCCCAGACACTGTTCAGAGAGGTGTACTGTTTTCCCTCCTTGTAAATCTCACATTTGATGATGGACCACAGGTTCTCAATGGGGTTCAGATCAGGTGAACAAGGAGGCCATGTCATTAGATTTTCTTCTTTTATACCCTTTCTTGCCAGCCACGCTGTGGAGTACTTGGACGCGTGTGATGGAGCATTGTCCTGCATGAAAATCATGTTTTTCTTGAAGGATGCAGACTTCTTCCTGTACCACTGCTTGAAGAAGGTGTCTTCCAGAAACTGGAAGTAGGACTGGGAGTTGAGCTTGACTCCATCCTCAACCCGAAAAGGCCCCACAAGCTCATCTTTGATGATACCAGCCCAAACCAGTACTCCACCTCCACCTTGCTGGCATCTGAGTCGGACTGGAGCTCTCTGCCCTTTACCAATCCAGCCACGGGCCCATCCATCTGGCCCATCAAGACTCACTCTCATTTCATCAGTCCATAAAACCTTAGAAAAATCAGTCTTGAGATATTTCTTGGCCCAGTCTTGACGTTTCAGCTTGTTTGTCTTGTTCAGTGGTGGTCGTCTTTCAGCCTTTCTTACCTTGGCCATGTCTCTGAGTATTGCACACCTTGTGCTTTTGGGCACTCCAGTGATGTTGCAGCTCTGAAATATGGCCAAACTGGTGGCAAGTGGCATCTTGGCAGCTGCATGCTTGACTTTTCTCAGTTCATGGGCAGTTATTTTGCACCTTGGTTTTTCCACACGCTTCTTGTGACCCTGTTGACTATTTTGAATGAAACGCTTGATTGTTCGATGATCACGCTTCAGAAGCTTTGCAATTTTAAGAGTGCTGCATCCCTCTGCAAGATATCTCACTATTTTTGACTTTTCTGAGCCTGTCAAGTCCTTCTTTTGACCCATTTTGCCAAAGGAAAGGAAGTTGCCTAATTATTATGCACACCTGATATAGGGTGATGATGTCATTAGACCACACCCCTTCTCATTACAGAGATGCACATCACCTAATATGCTTAATTGGTAGTAGGCTTTCGAGCCTATACAGCTTGGAGTAAGACAACATGCATAAAGAGGATGATGTGGTCAAAATACTCATGTGCCTAATAATTCTGCACTCCCTGTATATATATATATATATATATATATATATATATATATACACACACACACACATATATATGTATTTACAACCAAAGAAAAAGAAAAGAGAACCAGCCGTGCATCCGTTAAAACAGTAGTTTTTTTTCTTCACTTTAAAAAAAGCAGAGGTAGTGAAACAAGCAGGCGGTAGATCAGGTCTTACGCGTTTCAGCTCTGTTGAGCCGTACTCATAGACCCCTGATCTACCGCCCTAATGGTTAGAGATTTATATTCGCAAAATCAGTGTCCAATTAAAAACAACTGTGCATGCTTGTACTACCTATTAACCCTTGACATGTAGTTTTCTATACATGAATTACTATTTAAAAATACAGAACTGTTAATAAGGGCAGAAGAATAAAAAATATAAAAAATATGGTCTTAATTGTTGCACTGTGTAAATTTGCTAATAAAAATTACACACATAGAAACACATAAATATATATGTACACATATAGATAAATATAGAAGTGCATTTGAATGTGAAATATTTACAGTAAATACATAGTTAAAAGCTTTATTAACCCCTTAATAACCACAGCACTTTTCCATTTTCTGTCCGTTTGGGACCAAGGCTATTTTTACATTTTTGAGGTGTTTGTGTTTAGCTGTAATTTTCCTCTTACTCCTTTACTGTACCCACACATATTATATACTCGCCATTAAATGGACTTTCTAAAGATACCATTATTTTCATCATATCTTATAATTTACTATAATTTTTTTTATAAAATATGGGGAAAAATACACACTTTTTCTAACTTTAACCCCCAAAATCTGTTACATATCTACAACCACCAAAAAACACCCATGCTAAATAGTTTCTAAATTTTGTCCTGAGTTTAGAAATACCCAATGTTTACATGTTCTTTGCTTCTTTGTAAGTTATAGGGCCATAAATACAAGTAGCACTTTGCTATTTCCAAACCATTTTTTTTTCAAAATTAGCGCTAGTTACATAAGAACACTGATATCTTTCATGAATCTCTGAATATCCATTGACATGTATATGTTTTATTTTAGAAGACAACCCAAAGTATTGATCTAGGCCCATTTTGGTATATTTCATGCCACCATTTCACCACCAAATGCGATCAAATACAAAAAATCGTTCACTTTTTCATAAATTTGTTCACAAATTTTTGGTTTCTAACTTAAATTATTTTCAAACAGCTTGTGAAATTATGGCATAAATGGTTGTAAATTCTTCTCTGGGATCCCCTTTGTTCAGAAATAGCAGACATATATGACTTTGGTATTGCTTTTTGGTAATTAGAAGGCCGCTAAATGCCACTGCGCACCACACGTGTATTATGCCCAGCAGTGAAGGGGTTAATTAGGGAGCATGCAGGGAGCTTTTTGGGGTAGTTTTAGCTTTAGTGTAGTGTAGTAGACAACCCCAAGTATTGATCTAGGCCAATTTTGGTATATTTCATGCCACCATTTCACCGCCAAATGCGATCAAATTAAATAAAAGTTCCCTTTTTTCTCAATTTTAGGTTTCTCACTGAAATCATTTATAAACAACTTGTGCAATTATGGCACAAATAGTTGTAAATGCTTCTCTGGGATCCCCTTTGTTCATAAATAGCAGACATATATGACTTTGGCTTTGCTTTTTGGTAATTAGAAGGTCGCTAAATGCCGCTGCGCACCACACGTGTATTATGCCCAGCAGTGCAGGGGTTAATTAGGGAGCTTGTAGGGAGCTTGTAGGGTTAATTTTAGCTTTAGTTGCGTGTAGTAGACAACCCAAAGTATTGATCTAGGCCCATTTTGGTATATTTCATGCCACCATTTCACCGCCAAATGCGATCAAATAAAAAAAAAAGTTCCCTTTTTCAAAAACTTTTTCACAAACTTTAGGTTTCTCACTGAAATTATTTACAAACAGCTGGTGCAATTATGGCACAAATGGTTGTAAATGCTTTTCTGGGATCCCCTTTGTTCAGAAATAGCAGACATATATGGCTTTGGCATTGTTTTTTGGTAATTAGAAGGCCTCTAAATGCCGCTGCGCATCACACATGAATTATGGCTAGCAGTGAAGGGGTTAATTATGTAGCTTGTAGGATGCTTGCAGGGTTAATTTTAGCTTTAGTGTAGAGCTCAGCCTCCCACCTGAAACATCAGACCCCCTGATCCCTCCTAAACAGCTATCTTCCCTCCCCCACCCTACAATTGACCCCGCCATCTTAAGTACTGGCAGAAACTCTGCCAGTACTAAAATAAAAGGTATTTGGCTGTTTTGTTTTTTTTATAGCATATTTACATAGGCTGATGTGTAGGATCCCCCCTTAGCCCCCAACCTCACCGATCCCCCACCAAACAGCTCTCTAACCCTTCCCCTCTGCCTTAATGGGCGCCATCTTGGGTACTGGCAGCTGTCTGCCAGTACCCAGTTTAGTAAAAAATGTGCCTTTTTTTTTCTGTAGTGTAGCTTTCCCCCCCCAAGACCAACCCCCCACCCCTTCCAGATCCCTTAGATGCAATTTTTATTACTTAAAAAAATATTAATTTTTTTACTTTTAACTTCATTTTTTTCTGTAGTGTAGCGGTTCCCACCCACTCCCGCCCCGTGCACGCGCCCGCCTGCCGCCCCCGTGCGTGCGCCCGTGCGCACCCCAGTAGGTCCCGCCCACAATCCCGCCCCCCTCCACTCCACACAGAGCATCGATGGCCGCCCACCCGCCTCCCACGTAAGCTCCCACCCACCAACGATACCGGCCATCGATGTCCGGTGCAGAGAGGGCCACAGAGTGGCTCTCTCTGCATCGGATGGCCAAGGGGGGTTATTGCAGGATGCCTCCATATCGAGGCATCACTGCAATAACCGGAAAGCAGCTGGAAGCGAGCAGGATCGCTTCCAGCTGCTTTCCAGACCAAGGACGTACGCCATACGTCCTCGGTCATTAACTGTATTTTTTTTTGAGGACGCATGGCGTACGTCCTTGGTCGTTAAGGGGTTAAATATGAATAATGCATAAATATTAATGTTCACGTTTTCATCTTCTTAACTGCAAAGGGCCCCAGATGTTAGGGTAGAGATTGTGCCTTAGTTACATTGAGAATGCGTTATGGGAGCGAGAGTTAAAAAGAGCAGGGTGCAGGCATTAAGGGAAAGAGAGCGAACATTACGGGACAGTATGCTAATTGGTTAGTTTTTTCCCAAACTTTTTTTTGCTCCATTGACTTCTATGAGGAAATAGGTTATTGTGTGCACGATATTCTAAGTTCAGCTTTTTACGCACGTCGGGTTAAAGCTTACTTCTAGCAGTACGGACGCTGTCTTTTAGATTAAACTCTGTTGAGGTTCTCCCATGAGCCTACCCCCACTTAGACTAACTTAAAAACATTAGCGGTCCTAGTAATTATTACGCTATGCTCACTATGAGCCACCCGAATACAGTAGTTACTATTTCACTCCTATAGTGGCGATATTAAGAGCATATTTATACCTGTGTATAGAGGTCTCTAACATGGTAAATTGACTATAGCTGGGTTACAACTGAGACACAAGATTATCAGCAGACAGAAACAATTGTAACGTTAGACCAATAGTTACAAAATGATACATTTTATTTAACTGTGCTTGATAATCAGCGCCAGTACTTTGGTTCAGTGCTGTGCTACAAACAAATACAGACCGGGGCAAGATAATAAGCTTATAAGGTCTTATAATCACAAAAGCGCATAACACAAAAAATATATATTATATTCTATATATCTTATAGTGGCGAGGGGAAATTAAGAGCATACATATATCTTTATATAGAGGTCTCCAATTAGAGGACTACAATTGAGACGTATGACTGTCAGCAGATAGGAAAAAAGTGTAACGTTAGATCACTAATTACAATGATACATTCTATTTAACAACGCTAACATTCTGGTTCAGTGTTGTGTTATGAACAGATATAGACCTGGGCACAATACCAAGTTTACAAGGTCTTATTATCATAAAAGCGCATAACATAATCCATATTTACTGATCATATATAACAGACAACCTGCATGCACGATATTGTGACAGTGCATTTATTTAATAGTGATATATTGATGTAAGAACTATACCAGCTAACTAAACCAATCCGTTTGTAAATAACATTAAATAGCCGTATATTGGAAAGTAGAGAAGTTTGTGACACACAAATAGGAGGTCATTTGAGATATTGGTAGCATTCACCGTTTGGGAATTACCACCCAAAACTTGGAACCTCACGTGTAAACACAACTCACCCATCTCCACAGACCACTGGTCAGTGTCTGGCACAATGATTAAATCTATTTAATTTCCTTTACGTTAGTGCAGACTGGAATATACCATCATGAGCTAATAATAAATAATATGAGGCCTGATTATCAAGCCGTCAATCGCAAAAATGCTGGAATTCCGCAGCATTATTTTTGCGAGCCTGATTCGCCTTATTTATCAAAGCCTACAGACCAGCAAAAGTTGAAATCTGTGACGTAACATACGATCCGCCGGTCTCAATCCGACACAGATCGATGCTTACGTCATTACAGATGTTCCGAATACAAATTCAGCACTATCTGACAACTTTTGCAAGTTATCAAACTGCTAACAGGTACGCTCGCCACTATTCCGGCCCAGCGTACCTGGTTTTCAATCCGCAACCCTGGAGGCCGCGGATGCCATAGGAATCAATGGGAGTCTGAAAGCAGTGAAAGCTTATGTTTGCTGCTGCCAGATATCCCATTGATTTCTATGCTAGAATAAAAGTAACGTTTACACCTAACACCCTATCATAACCCCCGAGTCTAAACACCCCTAATCTGCCTCCCCGACATCGCCGCCACCTACATAATGTTATTAACCCCTATCCCACTGCTCCCGGCTCCCGCCACACCTAAATAAAGTTATTAACCCCTAAACCACCGCTCCCGGAGCCCACCACAACTAACTAAATGTATTAACCCCTAAACCCCTGGCCTCCCACATCACTACCACTTACTAAAACTATTAACCCCTAAACTGCCATCCCCCCACATCGCCATAAACTAAGCTAAGCTATTAACCCCTAAACCTAACAACCCGCTAACTTTACATTAAAATTACCTCATCCCAATCTTATAATAAGTTTTAACTTACCTTTAGAATTAAAATAAACTATATTAAACTATTTATTAACCTACCCTAATTATTATACTAGAATTACATTAAACTATATTAAACTATTCATTAATCTACCCTAACTATTATACTAAAATTACATTAAACTATATTAAACTACTAATTAATCTACCCTAACTATTATACTAAAATTACATTAAACTATATTAAACTACTAATTAATCTACCCTAACTATTATACTAAAATTACATTAAACTACAAATTAAAATAACTATATTACATATTTAAAAACCTAATCCTACTCCAATTATTTAAATCTACTATAAATAATTACTAAGTTACAAAAAACTAACAACTAAGTTACACAAAATAAAAAACACTAAGTTACAAAAAACGAATATGAAGCTGCCCTCTGCTGCCCTGCACTAATGGATATGAAGCTGCCCTCTGCTGCCCTGCACTAATGGATATGAAGCTGCCCTCTGCTGCCCTGCACTAACGAATATGATGCTGCCCTCTGCTGCCCTGCACTAAGTAATATGAAACTGTCCTCTGCTGCCCTGTACTAACGAATATGATGCTGCTTTCTGCTGCCCTGTACTAACGAATATGAAACTGTCCTCTGCTGCCCTGTACTAACGAATATGATGCTGCTCTCTGCTGCCCTGTACTAACGAATATGAAACTGTCCTCTGCTGCCCTGTACTAACGAATATGATGCTGCTCTCTGCTGCCCTGTACTAACGAATATGAACATCCGCACACTTTAACCACTAAAAACTGCTTCATGCAGTTAATTTAAAAAAAAAATGAAAGATGCTCATATTTTTTTATTTTATTAAGGAACCTCACACTTTAGTTTGGGGGCAATTGGGGGACATTTTTAGAATTAGCCAGAGGTCTGACCTCTAATTAATTTTCAGAGCACTAATTGCTACCGCGAGCTTGCAGCATCAATACCACTTGTAATGGCTGGTTATTTATCGTGCACCCGGAAATGTGCAAATTTGCCGTTTACAGTTGCAATAAATTAAGCAGGCACATGGCTTTAAAATTGAGACACATACATATACATTACTAAGGGATATAATGCACATATATATATATATATATATATATATATATATTTATTTATATATATATATTTATATATGTGTACATATATATTAATGTATTTATAGTTGTATATATGTATTTACAGTCATATATACACATATAAAAACATTAATATACAGTACAGGGAGTGCAGAATTATTAGGCAAGTTGTATTTTTGAGGATTAATTTTATTATTGAACAACAACCATGTTCTCAATGAACCCAAAAAACTCATTAATATCAAAGCTGAATATTTTTGGAAGTAGTTTTTAGTTTGTTTTTAGTTATAGCTATTTTAGGGGGATATCTGTGTGTGCAGGTGACTATTACTGTGCATAATTATTAGGCAACTTAACAAAAAACAAATATATACCCATTTCAATTATTTATTTTTACCAGTGAAACCAATATAACATCTCAACATTCACAAATATACATTTCTGACATTCAAAAACAAAACAAAAACAAATCAGTGACCAATATAGCCACCTTTCTTTGCAAGGACACTCAAAAGCCTGCCATCCGTGGATTCTGTCAGTGTTTTGATCTGTTCACCATCAACATTGCGTGCAGCAGCAACCACAGCCTCCCAGACACTGTTCAGAGAGGTGTACTGTTTTCCTTCCTTGTAAATCTCACATTTGATGATGGACCACAGGTTCTCAATGGGGTTCAGATCAGGTGAACAAGGAGGCCATGTCATTAGATTTTCTTCTTTTATACCCTTTCTTGCCAGCCACGCTGTGGAGTACTTGGACGCGTGTGATGGAGCATTGTCCTGCATGAAAATCATGTTTTTCTTGAAGGATGCAGACTTCTTCCTGTACCACTGCTTGAAGAAGGTGTCTTCCAGAAACTGGCAGTAGGACTGGGAGTTGAGCTTGACTCCATCCTCAACCCGAAAAGGCCCCACAAGCTCATCTTTGATGATACCAGCCCAAACCAGTACTCCACCTCCACCTTGCTGGCGTCTGAGTCGGACTGGAGCTCTCTGCCCTTTACCAATCCAGCCACGGGCCCATCCATCTGGCCCATCAAGACTCACTCTCATTTCATCAGTCCATAAAACCTTATCTTGAGATATTTCTTGGCCCAGTCTTGACGTTTCAGCTTGTGTGTCTTGTTCAGTGGTGGTCGTCTTTCAGCCTTTCTTACCTTGGCCATGTCTCTGTGTATTGCACACCTTGTGCTTTTGGGCACTCCAGTGATGTTGCAGCTCTGAAATATGGCCAAACTGGTGGCAAGTGGCATCTTGGCAGCTGCACGCTTGACTTTTCTCAGTTCATGGGCAGTTATTTTGCGCCTTGGTTTTTCCACACGCTTCTTGCGACCCTGTTGACTATTTTGAATGAAACGCTTGATTGTTCGATGATCACGCTTCAGAAGCTTTGCAATTTTAAGAGTGCTGCATCCCTCTGCAAGATATCTATTTTTGACTTTTCTGAGCCTGTCTAGTCCTTCTTTTGACCCATTTTGCCAAAGGAAAGGAAGTTGCCTAATAATTATGCACACCTGATATAGGGTGTTGATGTCTATAGACCACACCCCTTCTCATTACAGAGATGCACATCACCTAATATGCTTAATTGGTAGTAGGCTTTCGAACCTATACAGCTTGGAGTAAGACAACATGCATAAAGAGGATGATGTGGTCAAAATACTCATTTGCCTAATAATTCTGCACACAGTGTATATATATGTACACATAAATATATATAAGTGCATTATATCCCTTTGCCATTAAAGGGACAGTCTACACCAGAATTTGTATTGTTTTAAAAGATAGATAATCCCTTTATTACCCATTCCCCAGTTTTGCATAACCAACACAGTTATATTAATATACTTTTAACCTCTGTGATTATCTTGTATCTAAGTCTCTGCAAACTGCCCCTTTATTTCAGTTCTTTTGACAGACTTGCAGTTTAGTCAATCAGTGCCTGCTCCCAGATAACTTCACGTGCACGAGCACAGTTTTATCTATATGAAATACATGAACTAACACCCTCTAGTGGTGAAAAACTGTTAAAATGCATTCTGAAAAGAGGTGGCCTTCAAGGTCTAAGAAATTAGCATATGAACCTTCTACGTTAAGCTTTCAACTAAGAATACCAAGAGAACAAAGCAAAATTGGTGATAAAAGTAAATTGGAAAATTGTTTAAAATTACATGCTCTATCTGAATCATGAAAGTTTATTTTGGCCTAGACTGTCCCTTTAAGCAGATAAAACATGATAAAACATATTTATGCTATATTCATATTTAATAAAGATTTTAACTATGTATTTATTGTAAATATTTTACATTTTCTAATGTGAATATGCTATGTTGTATGCGCGATGGGTGTTATTTTGTTTCCAACAATTTTGTTTCCATTCACTTTTATGGGGAAAGCAAAAATGCAATAGCGTTTGCGCGATCTCGGGTGTAAAGTTTTTTTTCCACTTTTTTCTCCATTGATCTCTATGAGGGGAATACATGCACACGCACAAGAAAACTTAAGTTTTGTTTTTCGCTCTATTCAAGCTAACGTTATTGCAAAATATTTTTTTGGGGAACTTGTAATATGAATGCAAATTGAAAAGTGCAAAACTTAAATCCTAGCAGAGTTTTTGCCTACATAGGTACCAGCAATTGATTTGACTGGCACTTTTACCAAAACAAGTGCACTTTGTCAGACAAGGTATTTTCATCTAGGATCACAGATTTTTTTATGAAGCCTGGTAAACCTATAAGGGTTGAAATGTTGCTACCAGGGGCATAACTAGATCTCATTTGTCCCTAGCGAAAGTCACCAGTGGGCCCCCTATTATAAATGCCCTTTCTGGCTGCTTCTCTGGGACTATAGGCACCATTTATTAAAGCGTTGGTTGAAAAGGTTCCCAACTTGGGCAAGCAGGCACTTACACTAACAGTAATCAGGCTCACATGAGTGATCCCTGCCCCACAAGTGCTCTAAAGTAGCTTTTATTGCTTGTTAAATGGAGCCTTACGTTTCATCCATCCTTCTTGATTATCTGAGACAGAGGATATGTGCAAACTTCCTGTACAAATATGGTGGCAGCTTTCTGTGAAGACTAGTACTTTGACAATCATCTTGAAAACCCTGGTACCACAATGTAAAGGTAATTCTATACACATTTTTTTTTATATTTTTTTTGCTGGGATGCACAATGAGGAGCCATACATGAAGCAGGTGAATCCTGGTCCCCAACAAGCCTCCTTGAAGCAATGCCACTGTTGATTGCAGGAACAGAAGGGCCTCCTAAACAAGGGCCCAGACCTCCGAGACCCCTGTAGTTACCCCCCCGGTTGTCATTGTCTTTCTTAATATTTTAAAGTCTCCTGGTCATGTTGAAAGCTTCTTGTTTTGAATAACATTTCCTGAAGTCTACATTTCCCATTTCTCTACATTACTGTTAACCTGTTATTTATACTGGGAGCAAAATGTTTTCATATATGACATCAGTGCAAGTCTACATAACCCTCAGTAGTCAAACCTCATTTATTGCTGAAACAAATATTTTTAAAATTATTAAACATCTGTAATACATCAGAGACAGCACTGGATGTCACTCATAGCAAAAACCCCACAGCTCTATTGGTGAACAGTGGTATGCCACATATGCATAAGAAAAAAATCTGCTTCCGGTTTGTACTTTCTATGGCTACATTTTTGTTTGGAAGGAAAAGTTCCACCTGCTTCTGATCCCATGTCTTCTATGAATCAACAGTCCAAAAAATTCAGCAGCACTCACCACTATGTAGAAAATTCCATTTTTATTGGGATATTTCGAAATAGAAAAGACAACGTTTCGGACCTCTAGTCCTTAGTCATGTCAATACATAAATGCAGGTAACACACCTTAATATAGGGATAGGGGTTAATAACCACACCTACTTCATTAACAATTCACCTGTGCATACACACACATTTTTTCTTTGCAGTGTTACTTGTCCTTGAGAAGGATGCGCCATCTAGTGGTAGATATATAGTAATACACATTTAAAAAAACAACTATTACATATTGTTGCAAAAATAACAACAATTACAGAGTATTAGATACAGAGACTAATCCTATTGAAATATTTACAAAAAAACAGATAAATCATATTCTTTATTCATACCAACAGGTGCCATGGTTTCTAATTTATTAATCCAGAATACTTCCTTCTGTTTTAGAAAAAGCTCCCTATTACCACCCCTTCTGGGTAAACTAATCTGGTCAATTATTTGAAACCTTAATTGACATACCCTGTGTTCTGCCTGAATAAAGTGTTCAGCTACTGGATTTTTTATTTTGCCATTTCTGATGTCTGATTTGTGTTCACATATCCTGTCACGGAACATCCTGGTGGTCTCCCCGATGTAACTCCGCCCACATGGGCATTTAATCATGTAAATGGCAAATGTGGTTCTACATGTAAATAAACCCCTGATGTTATATTTCTTGCCTGTACGTGGATGAATACTATGAATCAAACCAGCTGCTACTTAGGAATGTGAGCTTTGCCCTGCAGATGTTGCTGACATGGTGACAACAATTTGGATTTTTATTGTATTACCCATTCAATTATTAAGAATCTTATTCTCCCAAAGACTGCTAACTTATGACTTTTTCAAAATAGGAATCTAGGTCCCTACAGGGGAAACTGGTAAGTTGGAGATAGACATATCTGATGTGGGACAATCTGCAGGTTTCTCCTCCACAGCAATTATATGTTGAATATTCTAAAATTAAGTGGATAATTTTGAGAACTATTTTTGCTAAAATAATCTTTGCCTTACATGACTGGCTGAATCTATTAAGTGACCTGCAATTCTCAAGTTTGTTTGCATCAACCAATTCATAGACAAATGGATAAAAATTGATAAACTCCACTTCAGTCTCAATGACCAACATCATACCTTGTCACCATGACCAAGTTTCTCAATTTTGTAGGACATTTCTAGAAAGCTAGGGACGGTTTCTTTTGCAGACATGCAGTATCATGTGTTTAAGAATTATGTTTGCCCTTAAATATTCTGCAAACAGATTCTGATCTAAATATATTTGATAACTTGACATATTTTCATATCTATCTATCTATCTATCTATCTATCTATCTATGTATCTATCTATGTATCTATCTATCTATCTATCTATCTATATATATATATATGTCTGTCTATCATTTTGTTTAAAGGACTGTATTCATTTGAGTTAAAAATGTATCACTGTTTGCAATGTTTCTTATCTCTCTGGTTGTTTTCAATATATTTTTTTCTAACAGAACAGCTACTAGGGCATGCATACTTCTGTCTTTCTTTTATTTGACTTTATCTTTTTCTCTTTAAAATAAGTGCTCACATCTACCATTACAATATCACTAGTGTGTGGTAAACTGGATCAGCATACTTTTCCAGTGACTGCTGGTTTTCTTTGTTGCATTTTTCTTATGAAATTGTTAGTTAGTCATTCCTATTTTTAATGATTTGTTTTATTTATATTAGCATAGCATTTGAAGGAGAGCATAAAACCAGTTAAGTGTAAAGGCAATTTAAGGTTTCTTCTAGAGTCCCAAACTGATCTTGCATATCAGCAGGAGATGAAAGTGAGGAGATATTTAGCTCCCTCACTACATGACTGATTTGTTTACATGTTTATTACAACTTATCAAAAGAAAATAAATAAGAATGAACCAGATTAGATGCTAATCAACATGGAGAATAAAAACCATAAGGGACCCTAGTGCTGTAATTTGGTTTATTATTTTTTATTTTTGGGCATCTACTGGAAGGAGGACCTTAGGTGCTGAGGATGTCCTTATGCATTAAGGATATGGTGTAGGGCCTACAGGAAAGGTCTTTTGTGTTTGGTGGTTGTAATTGTTGGTTTGCTTTTGTCTTATGGGGCATTGTTGTGGGACAGTGATCATTTACTGGGTTCCTTATATATCAGTGGGAATTTGGTGTGAGAGATCATGCAGTATGGCCTGGGCAGACTATTGGTCTCTGTTACTTACAGTTAATTGTGCTTGGAGGCTATGTCATGTATGGTTTGTTAAGGTGGTGGAAAATCCCAGTTAGGATAATTGTGGTGAGGAAATCACATAGGCATTTTGGATTTGTAAGTGGGATTAGTGCTATTAGAGGTTGCATAGAGGTTATATGGAGGAGGTTGTGGTTATGGTTATTTACAGTAGGTGTAATAATAGATGGTGTAGATGGGTTTAGAAGAATGTTGATGGGAATTGTGAACAGCTATGAGGAGACAGTGATTTTTTTTAGAAATACAACAAAGGTTTTTTTTGGTTAAGCACACCACAAAAGGACTGTTTAATCTTAACACACATATTGTGGAAGTGCTACCAAAGTGACCAAAACAATTACAAAACAACAAAAAATATTGGTGCACATCCAACCACTTAAGTCCACTCTTTCATGGCATATTTGTATATGCTTCTGTCTGCTAAATATACTTACATAGCTTCTAATAAGATTGGGATAAACATCTCACAATAATATGAGCTTATATTTGTGCTGCAAAAACAAATATACTTCTATCTGCTAAATATACTTACATAGTTCAAATAAAATTGGGATTAACATCTCGCAATAATATTGACTTATATTTATGCTGCAAAAAATGTTTTGCTTTAAAAAAATAAATGCCTTTAAATGAAATGGGATCTTAGTCACACAATATGATCATATTCTGCTAAGCCAGTCACCACTTACAAGGTGTCCCATAAAGACTGGTCCTAACACTAACCAGTTTCCACACTGCAGAAAGTCATGTCTACACAGTGTGAAGCTTTCTAGCTTATTAAGTATATTTATCTGGAACACACCTGGGCTGGGTGGCATGCATTAACTAAAGGGGAGGGATTTGGTCAGCTCCCTATTTAAGAAATACAACAAAGGTTTTTTTTTAAAGCAAAACATTTTTTGCAGCATAAATATAAGTCAATATTATTGCGAGATGTTAATCCCAATTTTATTTGAACTATGTAAGTATATTTAGCAGATAGAAGTATATTTGTTTTTGCAGCACAAATATAAGCTCATATTATTGCGAGATGTTTATCCCAATCTTATTAGAAGCTATTTAAGTATATTTGGCAGACAGAAGATTATACAAATATGCCATGAAAGAGTGGACATAAGTGGTTGGATGTGCACCAATATTTTTTGTTGTTTTGTAATTGTTTTGGTCACTTTGGTAGCACTTCCACAATATGTGTGTTAAGATTAAACAGTCCTTTTGTGGTGTGCTTAACCAAAAAAAACCTTTGTTGTATTTCTTAAATAGGGAGCTGACCAAATCCCTCCCCTTTGGTTACTGCACGCCACCCAGCCCAGGTGTGTTCCAGATAAATATACTTAATAAGCTAGAAATCTTCACACTGTGTAGACATGACTTGCTGCAGTGTGGAAACTGGTTAGTGTAGGACCAGTCTTTATGGGACACCTTGTAAGTGGTGACTGGCTTAGCAGAATATGATCATATTGTGTGATTAAGATCCCATTTAATTTAAAGGCATATTTTTTTAAAGCAAACATTTTTTTGAAGCATAAATATAAGTCAATATTATTGCGAGATGTTAATCCCAATTTTATTTGAACTATGTAAGTATATTTAGCAGATAGAAATATATTTGTTTTTGCAGCACAAATATATTATAAGCTCAAATTATTGCGAGATGTTTATCCCAATCTTATTAGAAGCAATGGCCTAGATTTGGAGTTTGGCGGTAGCCGTGAAAACCAGCGTTAGAGGCTCCTAACGCTGGTTTTAGGCTACCGCCGGTATTTGGAGTCATTCAAAAAAGGGTCTAACGCTCACTTTTCAGCCGCAAATTTTCCATACCGCAGATCCCCTTACGTCAATTGCGTATCCTATCTTTTCAATGGGATCTTTCTAACTCCGGTATTTAGAGTCGTGTCTGAAGTGAGCGTTAGAAATCTAACGACAAAACTCCAGCCGCAGAAAAAAGTCAGTAGTTAAGAGCTTTCTGGGCTAACGCCGGTTCATAAAGCTCTTAACTACTGTACTCTAAAGTACACTAACACCCATAAACTACCTATGTACCCCTAAACCGAGGTCCCCCCACATCGCCGCCACTCTATTAAATTTTTTTAACCCCTAATCTGCCGACCGCCACCTACGTTATACTTATGTACCCCTAATCTGCTGCCCCTAACACCGCCGACCCCTATATTATATTTATTAATCCCTAACATGCCCCCCACAATGTCGCAGCCAGCTACCTACAATAATTAACCCCTAATCTGCCGACCGCAAAGAGCCGCCACCTACATTATAGCTATGTACCCCTAATCTGCTGCCCCTAACACCGCCGACCCCTATATTATATTTATTAACCCCTAATCTGCCCCCCTCAACGTCGCCTCCACCTGCCTACACTTATTAACCCCTAATCTGCCGAGCGGACCGCACCGCTACTATAATAAAGTTATTAACCCCTAATCCGCCTCACTAACCCTATAATAAATAGTATTAACCCCTAATCTGCACTCCCTAACATCGCCGACACCTAACTTCAATTATTAACCCCTAATCTGCCAACTGGAGCTCACCGCTATTCTAATAAATGTATTAACCCCTAAAGCTAAGTCTAACCCTAACACTAACACCCCCCTAAATTAAATATAATTTTAATCTAACGAAATTAATTAACTCTTCTTAAATAAATTATTCCTATTTAAAGCTTAATACTTACCTGTAAAATAAATCCTAATATAGCTACAATATAAATTATATTTATATTATAGCTATTTTAGGATTAATATTTATTTTACAGGTAACTTTGTATTTATTTTAACCAGGTACAATAGCTATTAAATAGTTAAGAACTATTTAATAGCTAAAATAGTTAAAATAATTACAAAATTACCTGTAAAATAAATCCTAACCTAAGTTACAATTAAACCTAACACTACACTATCAATAAATAAATTAAATACAATTCCTACAAATAAATACAATGAAATAAACTAACTAAAGTACAAAAAATAAAAAAGAACTAAGTTACAAAAAATAAAAAAATATTTAAAAACATTAGAAATATATTACAACAATTTTAAACTAATTACACCTACTCTAAGCCCCCTAATAAAATAACAAAGCCCCCCAAAATAAAAAAATGCCCTACCCTATTCTAAATTACTAAAGTTCAAAGCTCTTTTACCTTACCAGCCCTGAACAGGGCCCTTTGCGGGGCATGCCCCAAGAAGTTCAGCTCTTTTGCCTGTAAAAAAAACCATACAATACCCCCCCCCAACATTACAACCCACCACCCACATACCCCTAATCTAACCCAAACCCCCTTAAATAAACCTAATACTAAGCCCCTGAAGATCTCCCTACCTTGAGTCGTCTTCACCCAGCCAAGCCAAATTCTTCATCCAAGTGGAGCAAGAAGAGGTCCTCCATCCAGTAGAAGTCTTCATCCAAGCGGGGCAGAAGAGGTCTTCCATCCGATTGAAGTCTTCATCCAAGCGGGATCTTCTATCGTCATCCATCCGGAGCGGAGCGGCACCATCCTGAAGACCTCCGACGCGGAACATCCATCCTGGCCGACGACTGAACGACGAATGACGGATTGAACTTGATTCTGATTGGCTGATTCCATCAGCCAATCAGAATATTCCTACCTTAATTCCGATTGGCTGATAGAATCCTATCAGCCAATCGGAATTCGAGGGACGCCATCTTGGATGACGTCATTTAAAGGAACCGTCATTCGTTGTTCAGTCGTCGGCCAGGATGGATGTTCCGCGTCGGAGGTCTTCAGGATGCTGCCGCTCCGCTCCGGATGGATGACGATAGAAGATCCCGCTTGGATGAAGACTTCAATCGGATGGAAGACCTCTTCTGCCCCGCTTGGATGAAGACTTCTACTGGATGGAGGACCTCTTCTTGCTCCGCTTGGATGAAGACTTTGGCTCGGCTGGGTGAAGACGACTCAAGGTAGGGAGATCTTCAGGGGCTTAGTGTTAGGTTTATTTAAGGGGGGTTTGGGTTAGATTAGGGGTATGTGGGTGGTGGGTTGTAATGTTGGGGGGGGGTATTGTATGTTTTTTTTACAGGCAAAAGAGCTGAACTTCTTGGGGCATGCCCCGCAAAGGGCCCTGTTCAGGGCTGGTAAGGTAAAAGAGCTTTGAACTTTAGTAATTTAGAATAAGGTAGGGCATTTTTTATTTTGGGGGGCTTTGTTATTTTATTAGGGGGCTTAGAGTAGGTGTAATTAGTTTAAAATTGTTGTAATATATTTCTAATGTTTGTAAATATTTTTTTATTTTTTGTAACTTAGTTCTTTTTTATTTTTTGTACTTTAGTTAGTTTATTTCATTGTATTTATTTGTAGATATTGTATTTAATTAATGTATTGATAGTGTAGTGTTAGGTTTAATTGTAGGTAATTGTAGGTATTTTATTTAATTAATTTATTGCTAGTGTAGTGTTAGGTTTAATTGTAACTTAGGTTAGGATTTATTTTACAGGTAATTTTGTAATTATTTTAAATATTTTAGCTATTAAATAGTTCTTAACTATTTAATAGCTATTGTACCTGGTTAAAATAAATACAAAGTTACCTGTAAAATAAATACAAAGTTACCTGTAAAATAAATATAAATCCTAAAATAGCTATAATATATATAATTAATGCTATAATATAAGCTATAGTATATATAATATAATATATATAATTTATATTGTAGCTATATTAGGATTTATTTTACAGGTAAGTATTTAGCTTTAAATAGGAATAATTTATTTAATAAGAGTTAATTAATTTCGTTAGATTTAAATTATATTTAATTTAGGGGGGTGTTAGGGTTAGGGTTAGACTTAGCTTTAGGGGTTAATACATTTATTAGAATAGCGGTGAGCTCCAGTCGGCAGATTAGGGGTTAATGTTTGAAGTTAGGTGTCGGCGATGTTAGGGAGGGCAGATTAGGGGTTAATACTATTTATTATAGGGTTAGTGAGGCGGATTAGAGGTTAATAACTTTATTATAATAGCGGTGCGGTCCGGTCGGCAGATTAGGGGTTAATAAGTGTAGGCAGGTGGAGGCGAAGTTGTGGGGGGCAGATTAGGGGTTAATAAATATAATATAGGGGTCGGCGGTGTTAGGGGCAGCAGATTAGGGGTACATAGGGATAATGTAAGTAGCGGCGGTTTACGGAGCGGCAGATTAGGGGTTAATAATAATATGCAAGGGTCAGCGATAGCGGGGGCAGCAGATTAGGGGTTAATAAGTGTAAGGTTAGGGGTGTTTAGACTCGGGGTACATGTTAGAGTGTTAGGTGCAGACGTAGGAAGTGTTTCCCCATAGCAAACAATGGGGCTGCGTTAGGAGCTGAACGCAGCTTTTTTGCAGTTGTTAGGTTTTTTTTCAGCTCAAACAGCCCCATTGTTTCCTATGGGGGAATCGTGCACGAGCACGTTTTTGAGACTGGCCGCGTCCGTAAGCAACTCTGGTATCGAGAGTTGAAGTTGCGTTAAATATGCTATACGCTCCTTTTTTGGACCCTAACGCAGACATTCTGTGGACTCTCAATACCAGAGTTATTTTAAAGGTGCGGCCAGAAAAAAGCCAGCGTTAGCTACGCGGGTCGTTACCGACAAAACTCTAAATCTAGCCGTATGTAAGTATATTTGGCAGACAGAAGCATATACAAATATGCCATGAAAGAGTGGACTTAAGTGGTTGGATGTGCACCAATATTTTTTGTTTTTTTGTTGTTTAGTGATTTTTTTTAGTAATGCAGAAATTATTTATTGTCACCAAATAATAGTAGTGATAGAAATAAAGAAATTGACACTAAGGGCAAGATTACATTTGCAGCGTATGCTTTAGCGCAACTGCTGAGACCCGCGTCGCCCTTGAATTCACCTCGCACATCCGGGAATCACATAAACAGAGCCGGCAGTTCATATACTGCTGTAAGTCGGAAACACTGGCGATGTCCAGAAATGTGCGTAAAAAGAATAAATGTTACATCGCCTGTAACAGTCTTACCCGCCTCCCAAAAAAAACCTGACACATCAAAACCCCTATATCCGCCATCACCACACACCACAAATAATAATAATTGTATTAACCTCTAAACCACCACCCCCCACAACGCAATATACCTAATAAATGTGATTAGCCCCTAATCCGCCATTCACTCACAACATAAATAACCTAATTAAAGTATTAACCACTAATCTGCCATCTCCCCACATTGCAAAGTATATAATTACACTATTAACCCCTAAACCTCCATCCCCACAACGCAATAAACCTAATTACACTATTAACCCCTAAACCTCCACCCCCCACAACGCAATAAACCTAATTAAACTTTTAACCCCTAAACCACCATCCCCCCAATGCAAATAACTAATTTAATCACTAATCCCCGTAACCTAACACCCGTAAGTTAACCCCAATTACATAAAATAAAAAAATACTAAATTAAAATTAAAATAAAAAATCCTAAAATTACTTTAAAAAAACACCTACGATTAAAATAAATAAATTTAAAATGACAAAAAATAAAAAAGTCTAAAATTACAGAAAAAAATAAACCAAATTATCAAAAATAAAAAAATTCAACCTTATCTAATACCCTTAAAAAATAAAAAAGCCCCCCCAAAATAAAAACACCCCCTAATCTAACACTAAGCTACCAATAACCCATAAAAGAGCCTTTTGTAGGGCATTGCCCTAAGTTAAACAGCTCAATTGGATTTCAGTAGCTCTCATCCTATTGGCTGATTTGAATTTTTCAGCCAATAGGAATACAAGGTACCCCAAATATAAAACAGGTACTTTGCATTCAAGCTTCAGTGTGTGGCGACGATCCACCACGCTGGATGGCTCCGCGGCCGCCGGTCCTGTTCTGCGGCCACCTTCGCCCGCACTGCCTTCACCCTGGATCAAGATAAAAGAGGTCCCCGCGCTGGATGAAGATGTGGCCCTCTGGAAGAAGACTTTCACTGCCGGACTTCAGGAATGGCGAGTACCTATTTCGGGGTTAGACTTTTTTTTTATTTTTTGGTTTTTTTTTGTAGATTAGGGCTTTTTTATTTTAATGGGCTTCAAAAATAGATGATTACCATTTTAAGGGCAATGCCCATACAAATGCCCATTTAGGGGCAATGGGTAGCTTAGGTTTTTTTAGTGTTATTTTTATTTATTTTGGGTGGGTTGAGGGGTTTACTGTTAGGGGTTAATTTGTATTTTTGAGCTTCAGGGCAATGCCCTACAATAGCCCTTTTAAGGTCTATTGGTAGCTTAGTGTTAGATTAGGGGGTGTTTTTATTTTGGGGGGCTTTTTATTTTTATAAGAGAATTTTTTTATTTTTGATAATTTGGTTTATTTTTTTCTGTAATTTTAGACTTTTTTATTTTTTGTAATTATAGATTTATTTATTTTAATTTAATCTTATTATTTTCTTTAAATTAATGTTAGGATTTTTTATTTTCATTTTAACTTAGTATTTTTTTATTTTATGTAATTGGGGTTAATTTAGGGGGTGTTAGGTTAGGGGGCTTAGTAATTAAAGTAATTATTTGCATTGTGGGGGGATGGTGGTTTAAGGGTTAATAGTTTAATTAGGTTTATTGTGTTGAGGGGGGGCGGTTTAGGGGTTAATAGATTAATTATATTTACTGCATTGTGGGGGATAGCGGCTTAGGGGTTAATACATTAATTAGGTTAAGTGCGTTGTTGGGGGGATGGTTGATTAGGGGTTAATACATTTATTATGTATATTGTGTTGTGTGGGATGTCGGTTTAGGGGTTAATACATTAATTAGGTTTATTGCATTGTGGGGGGATGGCAGATTAGGGGTTAATACATTTATTAAAAGAAAAATAATATAAAAGATAAGCTCACTCCTAAATAATATACATATACTGTATGTGTGAAGCAGGTGCATCCTAGAAAGTTTATATAAAACAAGAAAAAAGAAAGTAGATAAGAAATTCCTAAAAGTCTAGGGAGAAAGCACAACTGCACAGATAACAATAGAGACAAAATATGTCAAAAATACAAAACACACTTTAATATACTAATAAAAAAACACATATACTAGGGATTCCTTAGTATCAAACTAATTGTGCCAGCTTTAACAATGTTAGGTGCACCTAGGATGAAAGTTACTGTAAGTCAAATCCACTAGTTAAGAATATGCATGTAAATGTCTGTAGAGTCATAAATCCAATACACATATGGCAGTAGAAGTGCAGAAACACTGTTAGCTTAGTGGATACCAATCCTTAAGGTGCAAAAAAGCCAAAAATAACAGGCATCAACCCCACACAAAGGCCTATTCAAGCACACTAGCATAGAAAAGAGGAGGTCAAATAAGGCGCATCAACAGGTTTGACCGCCATTGAAGCGTCCCCCAACACCACCAGTCTATTACCATGTACCTGTCTCCCTTACGCCACAACTCCTCCTAACGTCGCTGCCGTTTTCATGTGCTGCCTTTCGTGGTGATCCAGTGCATGGGGGGATCCCATGTAAGTAGCCGCTGCAAACCACAGACGAGTCGTATCGCTCCTTCGTGTATAGCAGCATGGAGCTTCTTCCGGGTGCTGACGTCATCCAGGAAACGTGCCTTCTTATTGGATGCTCCATGTCATCTGGTCAAGTCCTTATTGGGTAAGGGGTTTTACATGTTTATGTATTACGCTAACTTAAGCTAACAACAAGAACATAGTGACGATATTTTGGAGACATACAGGTATATATTTAGATTAGGCATTATTGTACTACTTAAATGACGACCTGATGCTTTTCTTAAAACTCTATAATAATAATAAAATAATTATGATTCTTATCTTAAAGACCTTCTGGTGAAAAGTGAATTTGCAAAGGTTCCTACATGTAATTGGTTAGAACTGAATGATCAAAAAATAACTGTCTGCTCCCCATGTAGTCATTGTGTCTGTTTCCAATGTGTGCAGAGATTTAAAACATTCAGCACCAACACTGAAGTTGAAGACCTTCATTTTATTGGTATAGAGTCAAGGAAGTTAAGTAAACGAGGAGGTGACATCGGTAGAATTTTATTGCAGAAAGAGACAAGATGGATGTATATATTGAAAACATTGTCTCCAAAAGGATTAAATGAAAAGTTGGAATTTACATTTTTTGTTTCATTACTTTCCTTTGCTTTTGTTTTGTATAAGAGGTCTTTTCTTTGCTGTTGGGCTGCTCTGAATAGCAAACATTCATAGCTCTCTTAACACTTCTTTTAGAGTAGCCCCTCTCATGGAAATGAGCCGCCATTTCTTTTGCCTGTTTTTTGAAAGTGGAGTCCTCAGAACAAATTCTGTGTAAACGCAAAAATTGCCCATAGAATATTCCTCTCTTCAAATTTTCGATCCCAAAAGGAAGTTATCAGTAGCAGTTGGTTTCCAAAACACTTCGTTTTGAATTTTACCATCTTTCTTACTAATCTGTAGATCAAGAAAACTAATTCTATCATAGTCATGATTATATGTCAAAGAAATGTTAAAATTATTAGAGTTCAATAGAGAGACAAATTGAAGAAGTTCATCTTCTGTACCTTCCCACAGGAGCTAGATATCATCAACATATCTTATCCAAAGGGCTACATGCGCCTCAACCCAATCAGCATATTCACCAAAAACTAAACTTGTGCGCCGCTAAAAAATTTGGTTTGTTTAGTTTTCAATTAGTTAAAAAATAATTTTGTTTCGGTAAATTAGTTTAGTTACGTTACGTGAAATCGGTTTCGGATCCGTTCGTTTTTTGGATCCATTCTTATTTCATATGCATTATTCTATTCTGAAGTTATAGAATAATGCATATGAATAAAGAATGGATCCGAAAAAACGAAAAATTTAACGTAACTAATGTGCCGGTGATTGCCAAAACAAAATTATGTAAAACCACCGATGCCACCCACACCGCCACTAAATAAAGCTATTAACCCCTAAACCACCATCCCCCCACATCCCTAACACTACCTAAACCTATTAACCCCTAAACCGCTGCCCCCCCCACATCGCCAACACTAACTAAACCTATTAACCCCTATACCGCAGTTCCCCGACATCGCCAACACTAACTAAACCTATTAACCCTTAAACCGCACCCCCTCACATAGCCAACACTACCTAAACCTATTAATCCCTAAAACGCCATTCCCAAACATAGCCAACACTAACTAAATCACTAAATAAAGTATTAACCCCTAAACTGCCATTCCCCAACATCGCCAACACTAACTAAACCTATTAACCCCTAAACCGCACCCCCCAACACTACCTAAACCTATTAACCCCTAAACTGCAGTTCCCAAACATCACCAACACTAACTAAATCACTAAATAAAGTATTAACTCCTAAACCGCCATTCCCCGACATCGCTGACACTAACTAAACCTATTAACCCCAAAACCACATACCCCCACATCGTTAACACTACCTAAATCTATTAACCCCTAAATTGCCACCACCCACATCGCAACAACCCTAAATTAAACTTATTTAACCCCTAAACCTAACCCGAAACCTAACACCCCTGAACTTTAACATAATTAAATAAGACCTAAATTAAAGTTACAATTATTAACTAAATAATACCTGATTAATTACAAACTTACCTGGGAAATAAAAATAAAACTTTAGCTAGCTACAATATAACTAATAGTTATATTGTAGCTAGCTTAGGTTTTATTTTTATTTCACAGTTTGTATTTATTTTAACTAGGTAGACTAGTTAGTAAATCGTTATTAACTTTTTACTAACTACCTAGTTAAAATAAATACTAAGCTAAGCTGCCTTATGCTAAAACCTAACATTACACAAATAAAAAAAACTACCATTACAAAAAATAAAAAACACTAAAATTAAAAAAAAAAAAAAAAAACTTCCATTACAAAAAATAACAAACGAAATTATCCAAAACAATATAAATTATTCCTATTCTAATACCCCGTTTTAAAAAAAATAAAATAAAAAATAAATAAAAAAAACCTTAATTCTATAATAAACTACCAAGGGCCCTTGAAAGGGCCTTTTGTAGGCCCTTACAAGGGCCTTTTGTAGGGCATTACCCTAAAGAAATCAGCTCTTTTGCTAAAAAAGAAAAACAAACCCCCTCTAACAGTATACAAACCCCCACCCACCCCCCAAACCCACAAACTAAAAATAAAGTTAAACCCAATCTACCCATTGCCCTGAAAAGGGCATTCAGCTCTTTTACTGCCCATTAAAAATACAAAAATGGCTATTCTTAAAAAAAAAAAAAAATTACACAAAATAAGAAACAAATTATCCAAAATAATAAAAATTATTCCCATTCTAATACCCCGTTTAAAAAAAACCCACCCCAAAATAAAAGATTCCTAATCTATAATAAACTACGAATAGCCATTTCCCTATAGAAATCAGCTCTTTTGCTACAAAATAAAAACAAACATACCCTCACATTACAAATCCACACACCCCCAAACCCACAAAATAAAAAAACCTAACTAAAAAAACCGAATCTACCCATTTCCCTCAAAAGGGCATTTGTATGGGCATTGCCCTTAAAAGGGCATTCAGCTCTGTTAGTGCCCTTAAAAGGGCATTCAGATCTTTTAAGATTGTCCATTAGCCCTAATCTAAAAAAAAAACCCCACCCAGAAAAAACCTAACACTAACCCCTCTTTAGGTACTCACAGTTGCTGAAGTCTGGCTTGAACGATCTTCATCCCAGCGGCTCCATCTTCATCCAGGCGGCTCAATCTTCATCCATGGAGGGACCGGTGGAGGCAGAGTGGTCGATGCGTGGAAGCGGAGGTCCAGGCAGAGGTCCAGACGGAGATCCATCGATCCGCCGTGGAGGTCCTCTTCATGCGATCATCCGCTGCACACTGAGGATTCAAATGCAAGGTACCCCTTTTATACTGGGGGTTCCATTGCATTCCTATTGGCTGATAAATTGAAATCAGCCAATAGGAATTAGAGCTGCATAAATCCTATTGGCTGTTCAAATCAGCCAATAGGATTTAAACAGCTCTCATACCTATTGGCTGATTCATGGGTAGATTAGGTTTTTTTAGTTAGGTTTTTTATTTTGTTGGTTTGGGGGGTGGGGGTTTGTAATGTTAGGGGGTGTTTGTTTTTATTTTGTAGCAAAAGAGCTGATTTCTTTACGGCAATGCCCTACAAAAGGCCCTTTTAAGGGCTATTGGTAAGTTATTATAGATTAGCGTTCCTTTATTTTGGGGTAGGTTTTTTTAAATGGGTTATTAGAATAGGAATCATTTTTATTATTTTAGATAATTCGTTTGTTATTTTGTGTAATTTTTTTTTTCTTTTTGCTGTGTTATTTTTTAGAATAGCCATTTTTTTTTATTTGTAATGGACAGTAAAAGAGCTGAATGCCCTTTTAAGGGCAATGCCCATACAAATGCCCTTTTTAGGGCAATGAGTAGATTAGGTTTAACTTTATTTTTATTTTGTGAGTTTGGGGGGGTGGAGGTTTGTATACTGTTTGGGGGTGTTTGTTTTTCTTTTTTAGCAAAAGAGCTGATTTCTTTAGGGTAATGCCCTACAAAAGGCCCTTTTAAGGGCCCTTAGTAGTTTATTATTGATTAGGGTTTTGTTATTGTCGGGTGTTTTTTTTGTTTTGCATGATTTTGTTTGTCATTTTTTGTAATGGTAGGTTTTTTAATTTTTGAAATGTTAGTTTTTTTTTTTTAATGTTAGGTTTTAGTGTAAGGCAGCTTAGGTTTTACTTTTTTTCACAGTTAAATTTGTATTTATTTTAACTAGGTAGTTAGTAAATAGTTAATAACTATTTACTAACTAGTCTACCTAGTTAAAATAAATACAAACTTACCTGTGAAATAAAAATAAAACCTAAGCTAGCTACAATATAACTATTAGTTATATTGTAGCTAGCTTAGGTTTTATTTTTATTCCACAGGTTAGTTTGTATTTAGTTTTAAATAGGTATTATTTGTTCATAATTGTAACTTTAATTTAGGTCTATTTTAATTGTGTTAAAGTTAGGGGGTGTAAAGTTTAAGGCTAGGTTTAGGGTTACTATAGTTTAATTTAGGTTGTTGCGATATGGGGGTTGGTGGTTTAGGGGTTAATAGGTTTAGTTAGTGTTGGCGATGTTTGAGAACGACGATTTAGGGGTTAATCTGTTTAATTAGTGTCGGCAATGTTTGGGAACGGAGGTTAAGGGATTAATAGGTTTAGTTAGTGTCTGCAATGTTTGGGAACGGCGGTTTAGAGGTTAATAGGTTTAGTTAGTGTCGGCGATGTCGGACAACGGCAGTTTAGGGGTAAATAGCTTTATTTGGTGATTTAGTTAGTGTACCCGATGTCAGGGAACTGTGGTTTAGGGGTTAATAGGTTTAGGTAGTGTTGGCGATGTTGGAGGAGTGTGGTTTAGGGGTTAATAGGTTTAGGTAGTGTTGGAGATGTGTGTGGGGTGCGGTTTAGGGGTTAATAAGTTTAGTTTGTGTCGCAATGATTGGAAACGGCGGTTTAGGGGTTTAATATGTTTCGTTCATGTCGGCAATGTTTCAGAATAGTTGTTTAGGGGTTAAAAGCATTAGTTAGTGTGAGCGATGTCGGGGAATGACATTTTAGGGGTTAATAGCTTTATTTAATGATTTAGAATTAGAGTTAGTGTCAGCGATGTGCGGTTTACATTAGGAACAATGGAAAATTCCAAATATGAATAATGGCTCCGAAAATTCGGAAACTTATTTATTCGTTTTTGGAATTTTTTCGGGATGTGCCAATTCGGAAATTCGGATGCATCCGAATCTTCGAATTGGCCAAAATTCAGTTGAAAAACAAATTCTGCCAAAACGAAATGCACGTTTCCCAAAAACTATTTGGTTTGGTTTTCCCATACACCTAAATGTAGGCAGGCATAGGTTGGGGCGCATGTAGCCCCCATTGCTGTACCTCGCTGTTGTTTGAAACATTTACCATCAAACATGAAAATATTGTTTTCAAGTATGAACCTAAGTAGTTGAATCACAAAAGGTGTGTGCTTCTTATAACCTAAACCTCTTGTGTTCAAACATTTTTCACATGTTGTCAATCCTACAGAGAGAGGGATAGAAGAATTAAGGGATTCAATGTTCAGGGAGACTAACATAGTCTTCTCTGTAACGCTGATCCTATCAAGCTTTTTAATTACGTCTGTTGAGTCTTGTACAAATATTCTTAATTCATTTACAAATGGTTGCAAAAATTTGTCGACATATTTACTAATCCCTTCAGTAAGTCCCCCTATCCCCAAAATTATGGGGCTTCCTGTTTTTTTTTTAACCAATTTATGTAATTTTGGAATCCAGTAAAAGACTGGTATTTTAGGTTTGTGGTTGTATAGATAACTAAATTCCTGTCCATTAATCAGATTATTCCTACGTGCATTAGTCAACATGAACAGTAATTCATTATAGGATTTGTTGAACTCATCAAAAGAGGACTTAATGTATTGATTAGTATCTAGCAACTGTTGCATTGCTTCTTTGATGTAATAGTCCTGGTTAATAATAACTACATTGCCCCCCTTATTGGCTGGTTTGATGACCAATTATTTGTGACTCATGAGTTCATGAAGGGCCTGGCGCTCTTTTTTGTTACGGTTATAATTAACTATTCCTGTAGTTTGTATCTGTGCCAATTCATGTGATACATTTTGCACAAAAACAGAAATATTAGGGATGGAGGAAGAGGGCATGTATGTAGATTTTTTCTTTAAATCTGTTTTTGGTAAGATATCAGAAACTTCATCAGCTTGTTCATACAGCAGAGTTTCTAAGCAGTCAAGAGTCTCCCTGTCCAGATCAATCTAGTTTTTTGGTGTCATAATTTTTTTCAAGGCTAATTTTCTTGCAAAAAGATGCAAGTCTTTGGTAACTTCAAAGAGATCAAGACTGTTTGAGGTACAGAAAATCAATCCTTTCTCTAAAACTTTGATGTGTTCAAGATCTAGAGGAAACAATGAGAGGTTAACAATATTCATTTTTTGGGGACTCGGGGGTGTGCCTAAGAGTGAAAGCTCCTCATTCCTTATTTGTATCTGGTGTGATTCATAGTCATCATGTACTGACCCTGATGTCTCCTGTTCGCCAAAGACTTGCATCTTTTTGCAAGAAAATTAGCCTTGAAAAAAATTATGACACCAAAAACTAAAATTGACCTGGACTGTCAAAAGGACAGGGAGACTCTTGACTGCTTAGAAACTCTGCTGTATGAACAAGCTGATGAAGTTTCTGATATTTTACCAAAAACAGATTTAAAGAAAAAATCTACATACATACCCTCTTTTTCCTCCATCCGTAATATTTCTGTTTTTGTGCAAAAATGTATCACATGAATTGGCACAGATACAAACTACAGGAACAGTTAATGATAACCTTACCAAAAAAGAGCGCCAGGTCCTTCATGAACTCATGAGTCACAAATAATTGGTTATCAAACCAGCTGATAAGGGGGGCAATAAAGTTATTATTAATCAGGAATATTACATCACAGAAGCAATGTGAAAGTTGCTAGATACTAATCAATAAACCCCATAATGAATTACTGTTCATGTTGAATAATGCACGCAGGAATAATCTGATTAATGGAAAGGAATTTAGTTATCTATAAAACCAAAAACCTAAAATACCAGTCTTTTACTGGATTCCAAAATTACATAAATTGGTTAAAAAAACCTAGGATGCCCCATAATTTCAGGGATAGGGGGACCTACTGAAGGGATTAGTAAATATGTCGACAAATGTTTGCAGCCATTTGTAAATGAATTAAGAACATTTGTACAAGACTCAACAGACGTAATTAAAAAGCTTGATGGGATCAGTGTTACAGATAAGACTATGTTAGTCTCCCTGGACGTTGAATCCCTTTACTACTCTATCCCTTAATATGTAGGTTTGACAACATGTGAAAATTTCTTGAACATAAGAGGTTTAGGTTATAAGAAGCACACACATTTTGTGATTCAACTACTTAAGTTCATACTCGAAAACAATATTTTCATGTTTGATGGTAAATGTTTCAAACAACAGCGAGGTACAGCTATGGGGGTTACATGCGCCCCAACCTATGCCTGTCGAAATTTAGGTGGATGGGAAAACCAAATAGTTTTTAGTGAATATGCTGATTGGGTTGAGGCACATGTAGCCCTTTTGATAAGATATGTTGATGATATCTTGCTCCTGTGGGAAGGTACAGAAGATCAACTTCTTCAATTTGTCTCTCTATTAAACACTAATAATTAAAAAAAAAAAATTAACATATAATTATGACTATGATAGAATTAGTTTTATTGATCTACAGATTAGTAAGAAAGATGGTAAAATTCAAACAGAAGTGTTTTGGAAACCAACTGCTACTAATAGCCTCCTTTTTGGGATCAAGTCACCACCGGGAAAATTTGAAGAGAGGAATATCCTATGGTCAATTTTTGCGTTTACGCAGAATTTGTTCTGAGGACTCCACTTTCAAAAAACAGGCAAAAGAAATGGCGGCTGATTTCCATAAGAGGGGCTACTCTAAAAGAAGTGTTAAGAGAGCTATGTTGAGAGCAGCCCAACAGCAAAGAAAAGACCCCCTATACAAAACAAAAGCAAAGGAAAGTATTGAAACAAAAATTAGATTTATCACAAAATATAACTCCTACTGGAGCAAGGTTAAAACCATTTAAAAAAATAATTGGCATTTACTATCTAATGACCATAACTTCTACGAACATGTGGGAGATTACCCTCTTATGACAGCAAGGAGATCAAACAATCTTAAAGACCTTCTGGTAAAAAGTGAATTTGCAAAGGTTCCTACATGTAATTGCTTAGAACTGAATGCTCAAAAAATAAATGTCTGCTCCCCATGTAGTCATTGTGTCTGTTGCCGATTTGTGCAGAGAGTTAAAACATTCAGCACCAACACTGGAGTTACGTATAAAATGAAGTCCTTTTTAAATTGCTCCACCACAGGGGTAATTTACCTATTATATTATTCTTGTAAATACTTTTATAAACCTATAGGGAGTTCTGCTCACGAATTACAGAACATAGGGATAATATTTATTTAATTTAATATTGATAGCCCTGTGGCCAGACACTTTACCCAGTTCCATAAATAAAAATTGAAGCCCTTCATTTTATTGGTATCGAGTCAGTGAAGTTAAGTAAACTTCACTGGTGCAATGTTAAATGCGGAGAGCATATTGCTCTCCGCATTCAGCAAGGTCTTGCGGACCTGATCCGCACTGTCGGATCAGGTCCGCAAGACCTTTGATAAATAGGCCCCATTGTCTCCAAAAAGATGAAATGAAAAGTTGAAATTTGCATCTTTTCTAGGCTAATTCTTTGTGCAATAACATGTAATTTCTCCCCTTTCTTTTTGAATGTAATCTATTGTAATCTCATTTGCCTAATTCACACTATACATAATTTAGGAAAATTTGGAAAATTAATCTAAAAGGCATTAATCAGATTAAGATTAATAAATTGAACCAATTGTAGATAAACAAGACAATTTGGCATATGAGAGTAGTATTTAAAACAACAAGTCTGTTGTAACACAAAACTTTCTACCTCTCTGTTATATCACTATATTTTTTTAGTTTTTTAGTGTTGTTGGGTTGTGTTTAACTATTTATTATTATTATAGAGGTTTTAAGAAAAGCTTCAGGTCGTCATTTAAGTAGTACAATAATGCCTAATCTAAATATACACCTGTATGTCTCCAAAACATCGTCACTATGTTCTCGTTGTTTGCTTAAGTTAGCGTAATACATAAACATGTAAAACCCCTTAACCAATAAGGACTTGACTAGATGACGTGGAGCCTCCAATAAGAAGGCACGTTTCCTGGATGACATCAGCACCCTGAAGAAGCTCCATGCTGCTAGACATGAAGGATTGAAACGAGCGATACGACTCGTCGGTGGTTTGCAGTGGCTACTTACATGGAATCCCCCCATGCACAGGATCACCCCGAAAGGCAGCACACAAAAACGGCAGCAACGTTAGGAGGAGTTGTGACATAAGGGAGACAGGTACATGGTAATTGACCGGTGGAGTTGTTGGACATTTCAACGGTGGTCAAACCTGTTGATATGCCTTATTTGACCTCCTCTTTTCTATGCTAGTGTGCTTGAATAGGCCTTTGTGTGGGGTTGATGCCTGTTATCTTTGGCTTTTTTGCACCTTAAGGATTGGTATCCACTAAGCTAACAGTGTTTCTGCACATCTACTGCCATATGTGTATTGGATTAATGACTCTACAGACATTTACATGCATATTCTTAACTGGTGGATTTGACTTACAGTAACTTTCATCCTAGGTGCACCTAACATTGCTAAAGCCGGCACATTTAGTTTGATACTAAGAGATCCCTAGTATATGTGTTTTTTATTAGTATATTAAAGTGTGTTTTGTATTTTTGGCATATTTTGTCTCTATCGTTATCTGTGCAGCTGTGCTTTCTCACTAGACTTTTAGGAACTTCTTATTTGAAGTATCTGCTTTCTTTTTTCTTGTTTTATATTAATACACTTATTAGGTATATTGCGTTATGGGGGATGGTGGTTTAGGCCCCAGATTTTTGTTTTTTAGAACGGCTTAATTTTAGGAAAAAGCCTTGCGTAGAAAATCAGCCCTCAGGCCCCGATGAAAGAAAGTGCCACAAGGCGTTGAGATATTCAAAATGGATCCATTGCAATGTCGAGAATGCCTGCAAAATTTTCAAAAGGCTGATAGTACTGTTTAAACACAGAAAATAATTATATCGGTGTAGAAAAGTTGCTGTAGTGGGAATCTATAAAAAGAACAAATACTATAAAAAGTCCAAACACTTTGATTTCAGAACAGCACTAAATGCAGGGTAATGTAATAAAATCGTGCAATACCTGTATCTTAAAAATAAATACTAATTTATTACAAGTAATTAAAATATAAACAACATAATTTATAATTTATGTTGTTTATATTTTAATTACTTATAATAAATTAATGGAGAAAGTGCCTCTTATATAAGGCAGTGCGTGAGGGGAAAGCGCTGATATTACTCCTTATTCTTTTGAACATACTGTTTAAAGGCAGCATCACTAAGAGGCGGTTTACCATACACAATGCTTTTTTTATACCAGTCATCTATTCAAAGGAGCATTGCTACCTACATCAAAGCTGTAATGTAAATGATCCCTTTACACAGTACTGTATGACAATATAATTTACATGTGTCAACAGAAACTCAAGCCCTGTTCGTAAAAAACAACAGTGAATTAAACATATCAATAATATACCTATAGGATCTGGGGGATTGTGGGTACATAAAATATGTATATACATTGTTTAATGTATATGTATTGTATACTAAAAAGTGCTAGAATATGTATGTAAACTGCAAACGTGATTGTACTAATTTTCTATTGTGTATTTTTACTTATTTTAAGATTGTGATTGCGCATCTATACTATAATCGCGTTTGTAACGCGCCCGTCGCCAGTTGTGCACGCATCCTCAAAAAATGTTGGCTGCATCCTGGTGGATTCTGAAAATGGCAGGGTGCATCCCGGTGGATTCTGAAAATAGCAGGGTGGTGAAAGAATCCACCACAGGTGGATTCTTTCATCACCCTGCCATTTTCGGAATCCACCTGGATGCAGCGTAGGCAAACAAAGCCTTAAAAAAAAAAACGCCCACACAAAGTATAACAAAAAAAAACCTAACCTCCCGCACAAAGTATTAACAAATACCGAAACCGCCAACATCACAAAATAATAAAGTAATTAATCCCTAAACCGCAAATAACATAATTAAAATAGTAACCCCTTAACTGCCAACCCCCCACATCAAAATAAACCTAATTAACCAATTAACGCCTAAACCGACAAACCCCCATATTGCAATAAACCTAATTAACCTATTAACCCCTAAACCGCCAAACCCCCACATCGTAATAAACCTAATTAACCTATTAACTACTAAACCACCAACCCCCCACAACGCAAATAACTAATTTAATTACTAAGTCCCCTAACCTAACACCCCCTAAATTAACCCCAATACTAAGTTGCACTTAAATAAAACTTAACATTAAAGGGCCAGTAAACCTAAAAAATAATGTTATATAATTCTGCACATAGTGCAGAATTATATAACATTATATGAGTGCTAGCTTTATAAAACCTAATATATCCGGTAAACTTTTCTAAAAAAACAGGGTTTTCCAGACCCGCCCTCTGTACTCTACTGAGCGGGTCTGGTTTTCCCTCAGAGCGCAACTGGCCAGCTGTCTAGTAACAGCCCGGCCCGACCACGCCATTACACTTAATGCAGCTTGCTTCTGCTCTCAGTAGAGCACAGAGGGCGAGTCTGGAAAACCCTGTTTTTTTAGAAAAGTTTACCGGATATATTAGGTTTTATAAAGCTAGCACTCATAGAATGTTATATAATTCTGCACTATGTGCAGAATTATATAACATTATTTTTTAGGTTTACTGGCACTTTAAATTAAAAAAAATAATAATCTAAAATTACAAAAAATAAAAAAACTCTAAAATGAAAGAAAAAATAAACAAAATTATCAAAAATAAAAAAATAAAACCTAATCCCTATGGCCTAGATTTGGAGTTTGGCGGTAGCCGTGAAAACCAGCGTTAGAGGCTCCTAACGCTTGTTTTTTACGGACTCCGGTATTTAGAGTTCAGTTACCGACACTCAAAAATCACCCAACGCTCAAATCTCTACCGACAGCTCAAACCCAGTAGTTAACATATACCGACAAAATAAACATCCACGAATCACAAAACAAATATTACACAAACTACCCTTACACTCATACAAACACTACACTATATTTATTTTTAAGATTTAATAATTTTTCATCCAAATACAAAGGATCAAAGTTGCGAGATCAACAACAAATCCATTTTCCCATTGACTTACATTGACACACGGGAAAAGACCCTCATATAGCTACATCTAACGAATAAGATTATCACAAACATACACTCATCGATGCATACAAACAATATACACCACATTACATACACAAACAAGTTATTTTTTATAAAATTAACACGATTTAGTTACTTTTTCACACAAGCTCATGACGTCACTCACTTTACGAGGAAAACCAGTCTTTGAAAAAAAAAAACACCAAAATTTGGAGCCTCCATTGACTTCTATGGGGAAGACGTGCTCGTGCACGCGACAGACAGATTTCCCTAACGCACGCAAATAGCGTAGACAAAAAAACTCCAAATACCAGCGCTAGAAATAGGAAAAAAATACATGCTTTTCTGCGTTAGACCCAGCTATGATAAATAGATCAAGAAATGACTATTTCCCTATGGTGGACTTATGGATTGTACTTATTGAATATTCACAACAGCATTAAATTGTTTCAGACTTTTATATTACATCAACTACAAATCAACATCACTAGTAACAAACTTTTTTTTAAAAAAAATCACATTTAAACGGACACAAAAATAATTTAAACTTTTCAGGATTCACAAACAGTACACAATGGGAAACACCTCTCATTTACCTTTATTATTGCATTTCATTTATTCAACTCATATGCTTGCAGCAACTGCATATCTACATAGGCTTAACACATGATCAGTCATGGATGCACATACATTACTTTTACCATTCACTCATACATGTGCATTCAAATGATGCGGGAAAAACACATTACATTCTCTATAGGAATCACAAAACAGAACATATGGATTTTAATGTACTTTTAACATCATGATTCCATCACAATAAACCATTAGGAATTACTTACAAGAAGAACATCATTACACCAGATTACAGATGTCACTTTATGGGAAGGAACAACAATGCCAGACCGCTATATAGAAGTCAGCATATGTGGGACACAATCACAATATATACGTAGATGTACATAACACGCATCACCCATCACGCAACCACAAAGCACACATTTATATTTTATTCAGCACACAATAACAATGTAGCACAATACAACAACACAATGAGGATTTCAGAACTACATAGGCAGGTTAATAATATGATGACGTCATTAGAAGATTCAACCATACACATTACAGATTCACGACTGTACCGCCCCTTTCAGAACTTTAACACTCAATACTACAATACAACATATACGTAAATAACAGTTTGGAACAGCATTATTAGGGAGATTTGAATGGGACAATTAACAAATATTGTCAGATCGCAAATCACTTATATATATAATACTACAGATGACAGCCGGAAGTTCTTCAGTATTAGTGCCATTTTAATGGGACGCATACAATATTGACAGCTCGGCAATCACTTATATATACAATACTACAGATGACAGCCGGAAGTTATTCAGTATTAGTGCGATTTGAATGGGACGCATACAATATTGACAGCTCGGCAATCACTTATATATACAATACTACAGATGACAGCCGGAAGTTATTCAGCATTAGTGCGATTTTAAAGGGACGCATACAATATTGACAGCTCGGCAATCACTTATATATACAATACTACAGATGACAGCCGGAAGTTCAGATTTTTTATTGCGATTTGAAAGGGACGCATACAATATTGACAGCTCGGCAATCACTTATATATACAATACTACAGATGGCAGACGGGAAGTTCTGAATTATTATTGCGATTTTAAAGGGACGCATACAATATTGACAGCTCGGCAATCACTTATATATACAATACTACAGATGACAGCCGGAAGTTCAGATTTTTTATTGCGATTTGAAAGGAACGCATACAATATTGACAGCTCGGCAATCACTTATATATACAATACTACAGATGGCAGACGGGAAGTTCTGAATTATTATTGCGATTTTAAAGGGACGCATACAATATTGACAGCTCGGCAATCACTTATATATACAATACTACAGATGGCAGACGGGAAGTTCTGAATTATTATTGCGATTTTAAAGGGACGCATACAATATTGACAGCTCGGCAATCACTTATATATACAATACTACAGATGGCAGACGGGAAGTTCTGAATTATTATTGCGATTTGAAAGGGACGCGTACAATATTGACAGCTCGGCAATCACTTATATATACAATACTTCAGATGGCAGATGTTACTTTATCGTTTTCAAACAATGTTGCAGCAACATTGATCGATCACATTCGATGCACATTATACACAACTATGCACTTTCATACATGTTAGCCTGGACGTGTGCTTGTTACTATAAGATCGCGTTTAAGAAATATTGATTACGCATATGATCAAACATTACAAACATGCACTGTATGTGTGATATTTGACACTTTCACATTGAGATTCATTGGGGGAAAACAACATTTCAGCAAACAACAAAAAAACGCCCACTGTGAAAGCATTCGCGCCGCTCACATACAAACAAGTGAATACAATCAGCAATCATTACAAACTCACTACCATTGGACTAATTGTACTATAAATCCCCCAAACAACATGGCCAAAGCATCACTTGTGATCCACATCAGATCAAGTGCATACCTTGTTACGCTGTT